>NW_022436951.1:14760060-14860535 GCF_009761245.1 Sapajus apella
TCTTTCTTTCTTTCTTTCTTTCTTTCTTTCTTTCTTTCTTTCTTTCTCTCTTTCTCTCTCTCTCTCTCTCTCTCTCTCTCTCTTTCTTTCTTTCTTTCTTTCTTTTTTCTGGAGTGCTGTGGTAAATCATGGCTCACTGCAGTATTTATCTCCTGGGCACAAGTGATCCTCCCACCTCAGCCTTTCGAGTAGTTGGGACTACAGGTGCATGCCACCACACCCAGCTAATTTTTGTATATTTAGTAAAGATAGGGTTCCACCACATTAATAATGCCAGACGTATAAATACAGGTTGAATATCTGTAATACAAAAATCCAAAATCTAAAATGCTCCAAAATCTGAAACTCTCAAACACCAACATGATGATCAAAGAAAATGCTCATTGAAGCATTTTGGATTTCAAATATTTGGATTAGAGTTGCTAACCAGTATATTATAAAAGTATTCTAAAATCCAGAACAAAACAAAATCTGAAATGCTTCTGGTCCAAAGAATTTTAAATAAGGGATACTAAACCTCTAGTAGCCCCAAACAAAATATGTATACTTTATTAATAATAAATTTATCTTTTTTCTTCATTTAATCTTGAATGCATATGTTGCAATATAATATATATATATGTATCTATATACATTATGCAATGAGTTTTAAGCATATTTGACACTAGTGACATCTAATTATTTTTATTTAAAGGGAAATCCTCCGTATGTGTGTAGAAGTTTAAAATACTTTATAGAGTGTTGTTTTTTTCCTTAATTGAAACCTTTTTTTCTTCATAGCTTGAATGATTTTTACTCATTATTAAACCTTGAGATTCTAGTTATTATACAGTGAATGCAGAGAATTATTTTATTGTTTATCCACATAGAAATTATGACTACACTAAATTTGATGCAAGCCATATAGAGAAGGAAACTTCTTGCTGCAGATGGAAATATATCAAGAATGTTCAAAATATGAACTAAAAATCTCTGGCTCAAAATTATAATTTTAGGCATATTTTAAATTTATAATGTACTTTCTTAATAACAGCACAGTTATTTTCCTTATGTAAAAGTAGGTAAAATAATTTTTTCCTTTTCATAAATATGATGAAAAGAATGAAGTTGAGATTAACACATGTGGGGTAAGGAGTTGAGAAGAAGTGAGAAATATGTATTCAGCATTGTCTTAAGTCTCTGAATGCCAATGTGAGTCACTCTAATGGAAGGCAGCCATGCCTGTGCAGTGGAGAGTTCTGTAGAGCTCTCATTCTACAGAAGAGGAGAGCAGACACATGTAGGGCCTCAGAAATGGGAGTCCCAAGCATGTCTTGGCCTCTATCCAGCTAAACTTTTGTCAACATATTTCTGGATTGTTGAGCTAATTTCTTCACAGTCTTGCATTTCAAATTGAATGGAAAGATTTAAAGCAATTTTGCGGCATATCCAACATCTTGAGAGCAGATACATTTCTTTTTAATATAGTGTCATAAATATAAGTATAATGCTAGCAACTGGTAGTTGTTCAACATATGCTTTACGAATGAATTAATATTAATTCTATTTCTTTTTTCCCAATACACTGATATCTTTTTTAAGAAATAAATAATGTACTAGGTATAAGAGTGGTTTGAGTATCGTATAAGTAATGCATTTTCTTTCCAGAGATTCAAGTGGGTAAAGCCTGAATATTAAACTAGCTCAGCAATCACTTTTTTTCCCCTGTAAACATATAATTCCTTTATTTCTCATTTTACAATTTTAAAATTAAATATCAAACAAAAGAATTATCACATAGCTTGTAAATTAATTACCACAGATTGCAATATATTTTAGGTTAAAAAAAAAAAAACAGCACTACTAGTGGTAGTGCCCCCGGATATTGGTTTCTTTCTTAAATGTGACTTTTTAAAAAAAAGTTTAGAAGCTATGCACCAATTGAGCATGACTTAGTGGTTGTATTTTTATATAATGTACTTTTTTTTTTTTTTCGTTTAGAAAATTGATGTTTTAACCTCTCTTAGTCACATTTATGAATTGATCAGCTTTGATGAAATATAATTATTCATTGCTTAGGCATAAACTGGCAGGTACTATGTTGGGGTAATATGTCTAAATGACCTTTTATAATGCAAATGAAATTAGAAAAGATTATTTTTTGAATGCATTAATTCATTCTTCATTCATTCTCAATTCATATGAGAAGAGAATTTCTCTGGATAAAAAATAAATAAAAATATTTTCAGTGTTAAAGATAAAAGAGCATTTAAAATGTCTCCCACTGGGGACTCACTTCACGGAGATCCTTATGTGAATTTAGCAACCAAGTCTTCTGTTTTGGAAAAGTCCCCACGCCAGGTGAGGAAGATTATCAACTCGCTATAAATGTTGCAGTTCAGACAAGATTTTTGTCCTTAATTATTTCCTTACACCAATGGAAAAAGAGTGTAGGTTAATTCTCTGAAGCTTATTATACTGTCACTTATAGCGATATGAAATAAAATAGAATTCTGCAGAGCTTTGCCCAAGATTAAGTTTAGAGAAGGAGGAGAGGACAGAGAATAGAAAATTGGGGGCAGGTTACACGACAGCAATGTGTTCTCTACCTCAAGAAGGAATGTGTGTATTTCTCTTTGGTTGTTTGTCTCGTGAGTCTGGATGTTCAAAATGTGTCATTTGACTGCCTTTATGATGATTCAGTAGGAAGCTAAGAATAAAATGAAGATGGAGAGTTTTCCATTTTCTTCAAATTAATAGTTATCAAAATTGCAGAAGTGTTTCTACAATAATAATATTTCTGTTGGGATAAGAAATACTCATGTTCAGGAAAAGAATTTGATACATCTTTATTGGTTTTGTTCCTTCTTTCCAGAGAATTCTAGAATAATCCAGAAAATGTACTTTTCTCTTTACTTTTGAAGGCTGTAAGGCATTAAATTTTACAAATTTCTTTTAGAATCTTTCAGGGTTTTACCATTGACGTCATGAAGACAGTCATTCCTGCCATCAAAAGAAATCAATTGCTTTTATTAAAGCATATTTTATCCCTTTACTAGTACCAATTTATTTGCTTAATAGAAACTTAAACCAATAAATATCCTCCTCTAAACTATTAAATACATATTAAGTCAAACTTATTATTACCTTTTCAAAATGAAATTTATGATATTGCAAATGTTTTTGGTTTATAGGACTCACTGTGACTCAACATATGATACTGGAGGTGCAAATGATTCAATCCTAAAATTACAATTTCCTAACTGAACAACGCCAATTCTCTTAGCCCTTCACATTGAATAAAGTTTGATATCTATGTCTACTTTATTTCACATGTGTTCAAAATGTTATGTTCCTATTATCTCCTCAGTTCAGCTTGGTTTTTCACTTTTAATTGAATCAACATATAAAACTATAATATAAAATTTCTTTACTTAATATTTAGATATTTCAGAGTATATTTTGAATAAAAAATAATGAGTGACCTTTCCATTGTCTTCTATGTAGTAGCTGACACCTAACCCATTGTCTCACCAAATCATGCATCTTTTCATTTTCATCAGCTGTGGCATTTATTCTTCAAAGTCCCATAAAAGATTAATAGGGATAGCTCAAAATATATATTTCTCTACTATTTAAAATTTGACATTTTATTCTATCCAAATGACATTTAGAAGACATATTATTTCTATATAAATATAATGGCATTATTATATATGTATTTTTAAAGTTATGTTTAGTTCAATTTAAATATTCACTTACTAACGTTGGCTATTTTAAGCACACTTTGGCCCATTTCTGAGAATAATGATTGGTAAGAGACATGCAACAGAATATCAGGAATACAGCTAGAGTTGGAGAAACCAAAAATCACAAACTCCTTCTTCTTAGAAAAGATAGCTAGGATGTTTCATTCACAGAGACCCTCTACAAATATTCTGGCTTTTGCCAAGCTTTTTGAAAGACAAAGGATGAGACCTCAAGTGGTATTATTTGCAGAAATTTACTTTAGAAACAGTTCATGAGGGAATGCAGTTCCTGTAAGAACCAGCTATATGATCATTGGTAGAGCTTCAAGTAAATGGAGACTCTTTGGATGCTAAACTCTCTTGATGCTTACTGTTTATTTTCCTGATTGAATGAAAATGTGGGAAACATTGGATCTGAGAGGTTGAAGACACTCAGTTACTGTAAAATGCATGAAGGTATGACTTATAGAACTATGATTTAACCCTATCATTACATCTATGTATCTCTTGATTGAGTTTTCCTTTCTGAACTCTCCTGTAATTTTTACACTAAGAAAATAATATCAACTCACAGGATTTTGGAAATTGAATGGTACTACCTGGGAAAAAAAGGGCAGTGTCAAATGTTCACTTAATACATATACACATAAATTTATTGAGTAATTGCTGCCTGCAAATCATTGTTCTGTGTGGTTAGATTACTAAATTAAATGAACTTACAATTTTTTATGATGATGACAAAGACAACAATAATATCATCACTCTAAAAGTGACAATTTCATAATTTTTGATATGTGAGAAGCAATAAGTATTTTATATATTATTTAATCCTTCTATAAAAACTATGAGATAGATATTTTTAGTTATCTGCATTCAATACATAAGGAATTCAAATACAGTGATATTAAAGCACTTTCTCAAGGTCAGGAAGCTTGTAGATGGTAGAACTGAGATCAAAGCTAGGGAGTATGGCTTCAGGATCTGTTGTTCACCATAATATCACACTGTCACCTAATTATATTAAGTGACTATTAGTTGATTCTCCCAGTCTGCTATCTGAAAAAAAAATTGACAGATAAAAGTTGCAGTGACTGAGAAATAATCCCTTATTTGTAACCAGGGGAGGGTAGAAAAGTTTAGAAGAAAAAAAAAACAAGATTTATTTTAAACATTAATTTTCAGTCTTTAAGGACTAATAAGCATGAGGTATAATTAATATAATTAATTTCTATGGTGTAAAATTGTTCAGTTACATGGATTCTTATATATTTAGTCTAATGCTCTGAATTTGTGGAAGAGAAAGATGAGCACTATAGAGCCTAACTGGGTTTCTATGATGACTGCGGGATATGGGATAGGACTCCGACTAGGATGTCCAGTGACAAGTAAGGTCTCAGTGGTTCTTTTACACATTTTTTGGCCTATATTGTGCATTCATTCAATTATAATTTATAAATGAATAATTTTATTAAATTAATTAACATCAACATACACACAAATAAGATATTCATTATTCTGCCTTAGGTAGTAACCCAAATCCGAGTTAACAATTCAAGCTTTCGCCTTTGAGGTTAATAGCATCCTTACTGAAAGTAATTTAATAAATATTAATGAATGTCAGCTAAGCACCGTGTCTATGGTAAATCCTGGTGTTAGGGTAGTAAAGAGCTGAAAAAATAATTACTAAAGCAAACCTCATGCTAAGATTGCTTTAACTATATAACCCAAACAAGTAGATTTAAGCAATATCATATTTTAATATAGAAAAATGTTATGCTGTTGCAGATGATGCGTGTAAATTATAATTTAATTGTTTTTTCTAGACTTACAGACTTATTAAATTATTAAATATGGAAATCAGCAATCTGATTCTTCATTTATGTATTTGTTACCTCTTGCACACAAAAATACCATTCCACTCACCTAAATAGATGCATAAAGTAAACTCCCACTCCTATTCAATTGAAAAGAAAAATACAAAATAAATGTATTTTTAAGAAAAATTTAAATGATGATGTTGGATGTAAAAATACATTTTTACTGCTAATCATGTGTGCATTTTCCCTCAGTATGAGTATGATATTTTAATACATTATGCTAAAGAAAAAATGAGCAAAACAATTTTTTAAGATAATTTATAATGTCAAGTCATGCATGAGAGCAATGAGATTAATAATAGAAAGTATAGATTTATTCATTCTCTGGATGATAAATCATGACAAGTCATTATAGTCATTTAATTCTGTGCAGTAAAACCATGTGATGGCAAAGAGAATGGATAATACTATTTAGAACAGTTCATGTCTAGTTGATGAGTTAAAATTAAGTGAGAGTTGTTTCTAGTGTTCTAAAATTGTTTTACATTAATAGAAGTCTGGCAAATTTGAATGGAGTATAAATCATATAAAATTGAAAACTCTCTCTGAAGATTTCAATACAGTACATAAAGAGAATATTCCAAGTGAGGTAATTTATCTTATAATTTATGAATTTATGATTCATATATTGATTAAACACTTTCATGAAATATATTAGCCCAACAATTAAGTTATACTAAAATAATAAACATAAAGATCACAACCTTCATTTTAATCAGTTCACAACCATTTGTATATTTATTATTTCTATGTAAACTCTTATTTTATTTTTTAAATAATTATAAGCTTATAAATATTATTTTAAAGTAATAATGTAAACATCAGGCCCACAATTTGAAAGTTATAAATGGATATTTCCTGATTGCCTCTGACCCAGAGTTCTAGTTAATTATTTGGAAGCACCCAGTGTTATGAGTTCATTCAGTAGTCTTTCAAAGGTACCTCTCACATATAAAGTATACATATTTACTTTTGTATTCATTTCCTCACTGCCCTTTTTACACAAAATTTAAGATAATATACACACCATTCCTAGGTTTTTATTTTATTTTATTGTTGTGAAGTAAGTCTTGGAAACCATTTTATATAGCATAAAAATAACTATTTGTTAAATTTGGAGTGGCCTATTTTATGTTCGAAAATACTTATCAAAAAATTTAAAAAGTGAGCTATATTAATATGTATGCTTTTGAATTAATAGATTAAAAAATAAGATGTAGTAATAGGTCTAATAGCTATTCAATTTTTAAAGTATATCAATTTAAACAACATTTTAAGATATTCATAACAATGTAAAGTACTAGAAAAATTATCTAAGATTTTTACTTTTAATTAAATTCACAGCTACTGTGAAAGCAGTATAACTTGCTGCCTATGATCATAATTTAAGACAATGTTGAGTTTTAGAGCTTAATGTGAATAATTTATTTATTTGCTTGCTTGCCTTGTTTTATTTTCTAATTAAAGATCACAGATCAGCTGAATGCTTTACATGGGTCTGTCAATCCCAGATTCAGACCCTACTATTTAAGAGAATTCACAGTCTTTATTTTTGTTTTTAAAATTGTCTGTTTAGAAACTATAATTACTGACATCAAACTCTGAAAAAGTACACATTATTTATTTTTATGTTACTTAGTTTTTATCTGGCAAAGCTGAATATTAAAATATTAATCTGCATACTCAGTTATTCTAACTTTACTTTCTGTTATATATTTACTTTCTATTGTAACATGAAATAATATGTTATTTCATTATATAACATGAAAGAGTTCTTATAATTTCTCAATGGATACTGAGATAATGACATAAAAATAAGATTGTCTAAATCTATAGGATGCTATACCCCAAACAAATTAAATTTGTTTCCATTATTAATCATCTAATTTTAATAGCATTTCTGAGAATGAAAAATATTATCTTTTGAAAGATGTATTAGCTGAAATTATATCTATCTGTATTATGATTGGTGGGAGTTTTTTCCAAATAATAATGTTAAAAGAAACACAGATACATCATCATAAAATGAAATTGATCTAGATCAATTTAACATTTTAACCACCATTGTGTAGATGTAAATTTAATCTTTTAAATGCCTTGAAATAAAAGCTGATTTCAGAAGTTTGGTTTGCTTACATGTGGACTTTGGCATAAATTAGCAAGGCAGATTTTATAATTCTATTAGGATAAATTCACGTTTATTGAAATGCAAATTTATTAGGAGATAAATTATAAAATGGTCTCCCATGGAGATTGATAGCATGCTTTTTTCAAGTTAAAACTAAGAAAAACAAAATGTTCTCTAGATAGGTTAAAATTTTTTTTCTCTTGTGTCTTTGAGGTATTTATTAAAATGTCACATTCTTAGTGAGGTGTTTTTAGGCCAGCATTTTTACAATTGCAACCTTATGCTACTCTTTCCCTACTTTTTTTTCCTGTGCACTTAAATTTTAAAGGGTATCATACATTTTCTTTTTCCTTTTTTCTCTTATTTATTCTCTGCCCTGATATCTAAAATACAAGCTCCATGGGTGGGAATAAGCAAGACAGAATGGGGGTGGGGTGGGGGAAAACAGGTCTTTGTGTTTTCGCAGCTCAGACTCTGTAACTTGCCTGACATAGACGAAGCACTATATAAACCTACGTTGACAGAGTTCAGATAGTGATTATAACTGCACTAGTTTGTCCAAACCTCATGAGCTTCTCTTCTTAACCACCTATGTCTCAGCCTGGCCTCTGTTAACAACGGTAGCACCTATTTAACTACCCAGCAACCCCAGCAATGATTCTCATATTGCAACTCAGCATATAGGTACTCCGGCATTATTACAAAAATGTTTAATCAAAAGATTTCTTTATGTCCAAACCTGGTGCTCTAGGGACTATTCTTAAAGGCCTTAATTGTGATAGTAAAGATACCTGAGTTCTGGAATTCTGGAATAGTTTCAAAGATCTCGAAGCTCTACCTTCCCAAATTTAATTTAATGCCTTCACTCTATAGGTATGCTAATTCATAAAACTTGTTCTAACTACCATGTCAAAAACAGATGGATATTTCATTCATTCCAGCATGGGAAATTGGGGCTCAATACCAAATGAATCACAGATGTCCATGGGATTTGGACTCTCAAAGTGATTTGGATTCAGATCAGTGGTTTTTATGAATAGCTTCACATTAAGTATCACTTGGGGGAACTTTTAAACTCCAGTTACCCCAGTCCTCAATGTTCAATAGTTTCATCAAACACAAATAATGTTTAAAACTTCCCAGGTTACTCTACTGTGCAATTTCTGGGCCAATGTTCTAGCTCTGTTGCATCACTAAGAGTTCAGGCATTCTTAATCAAGGTCTGAACACTCCTTAAATAATCAATATATTCAATTTGATCCCTACTAAAATTTGCCATAGGCATTTCTACTGTACTTAGTTGCCACACATCACAGAACAAAATTTGCAGGTTGCAAGGGAATCTAATAAGAAAGATAGAAGGTTGTCTTGTTTCCTTATCAATCCAGACAATCTGAGCTAAGATTGTGTCTTCTTTTTATTACAGGTTACAAAATGTTAAAAACTACAATTCAAGCTGGGCACAGTGGCTCACGCCTGTAATCCCAGCACTTTGGGAGGCCGAGGTGGGCGGATCACCTGAGGTCAGGAGTTCGAGACCAGCCTGACCAATATGGTGAAATCTATCTTTATAAAAAAGAAAAAAAAAAAAAAAAAAAAAAAACTACAGTTCAATCCCACTATGACTTATTTTCTCTACTTATTTCTCTATTTTAGTGGCCACAAAAATGCCTATCTGGCCTTTAGTAGGTACTGTAATTTGAGGCTCAAAAAGAATAAGCTCCAGCAGAGCAGAGTCTGTGTCTGACATTCCCCAGTTCGTAGACCAAGGCCTGGCACAAAACATGCTATGGTGATAGAAACCTGGTAAAGCCTTAAATGGCAGATTAATAGCATTATCTAATGGTACTCCATCTCAGGATTTGTACGAGAGTATCATAATACTTGCATACAATCATAACACTCAAAAAAATTCAAAATACTTTATATTTGTGGGTGGGTACAGGCAAATCCTTTCTACAATCAGTTAGTTGTTGGGTCATAATTTGACTCCACGTAATTAGGTATATGTTGTAAGGCTTATGGCTAACAAAGGAAAAAAAAATACATCTCAGCATCCAGGCTATCACTCCCCAGTGGAAATTGTTCTCAACATTGGCTGCGCATTACAGTAATGTGGGTAGCTTTAAAAACTTTCTGTACTCAGTATATTTGGAATATACAAAGGTGTATTCCCAATCAATTTCATCTAATGTTCTGAGTTCATGGACTCAGTTTGTCAACTTTGTAAAAGGATCCTATACATGTGATTCCAATATGTGGGCAGGATTTACAATTATTAAGGTAGGAAAAGCCAAATTTTCTTTCATAAAGAATTATAACCACAGACACTAAGTCACTTAAGCAAAGAAGATCACTTATCAAATAAAACAGCACTAAGAAACTCAGAAGGAGATATTTCCCAATATTTGTCCTGTGCTTTCCCATTTAGATGACCCCCTATTCTCTCCTGCTGTCTGTTTTTCTTTATGGTCTTACTGAACCTCCTGTTCCCAAGTGGCTTATTCATGTTTGACTCCATATTTTTCAAATGTTAACATGTGCCTATCTGAATCACCTGAAAGCCTTCTTGGCCCTATCCCCAGCGTTTCCATTTCAGAATGTTTGAGATTGGGCCCAAAAAAGTAAATTTTTATTTTCTTCAGGATTCAAAGGTATATTCCAAGAGTTGTAAAACAATCATGACCATCTATGTCAGATTGTTTTCATATTCTCAAAAAGAAAAAGAAGTCCTCATCCATTAGCAGTCATGTCAATGATCTATTCCAGACATTTTATATAAAGGAAATAATAAAATATGTGCTTTTCATTACTGGCTTTTTTATCTTAGCAAAATGTTTTCAAGATCAATTGATGTTGTAGCCTACATTAATATATTATTCAGTTGCATTGCTAATATTAATTTGTATGACTATATATTTTATTTATTAATTCACTAGTTGCTGGGTACTTGTGTTATTTCCACTGGTAGAACAATGTTTCTAAAACATTCATGTTTTTATGTGAATCATGTTTCATTTCCCTTGAATATGTAAGTAGAAATGAAATGAAGGGGTCATATGGTAATTCTATGATTAAACTCTGTGGAACTTCTAGACTCTTTTTCAGAGTCTCTGCACCATTTTACACTCCCACCAATGACTCCCATGTCAAACGTCTAAGTGAAAATGTTTAAGTTGAAACATCTTCTTTACATCTTAACCATTTCTAAGAATTTAATGTTTTTATCACATTCAATTATTTTCCTGGAAAAAATAGTTACTGTGCTTATTCAATAATGATGCCAATAGTTTTAAGTATGTAGGAAATTTTCCAGTACATTGTGTACTCTATTTTTAAGACCTTTGTTTCATATTAACATGTGTGTTTATACATGTTTATTTAGGAATTTAAAAGTGAAATTATGTAATCATCTCAGTTTTTGCCTTTTTAATAATTGTTGTGTTTATGTCACACTTTTATTAAATAGTTGGAATTTTATGGAGTCGGGTATCAAGATTTTTTTTGGCATTTCTTATTTGATGTAATTTTTATGCCTAATTTTCTTCCAAATATATAAACATACATAAGGACATACATATACACATAAAATTTTATTATTATTGTAAAATTTAAATTCTAAATCAACATGAGATTTGTTTTGGTGTTTTGTATGCTATATAGAGCCAACGTTGTAATTTCTAAAAATAGTATTATTTGCAAATATTTGTGTTCCCCTATTTTGGATACAGTCTTAATTATATCAAAAGATTTCTTAAAAAAAATTCTTCTTCATTTCATGAAACATTGCAAACCTTGGAAGGACAAATCTATTTGAAAAAATAATATTAAATAATAAATAATAAATTAAAATAAAATTATTACCCCATTCAAGCTTTCCTTCCTTATATCAAATTTTACCCATTCAATCAATATGTTGGAAGGACAGACACATGTCTAATGCATATTTGGATACATTAGACAATTAAAAAGTGAAAAATATGTAGGATTTACAAAAATGTACCTATGAATGATTTTGTTTAGACCTTAAATGTGAAGATTTAATGGAAAAGGTAGAATTTATTGATTCACAATTGATATGTTGTTTCTGCTAAGGAAACTCAAATTTACAATTGTACATTATTTTAAAAATTAGTAGAAAATTATTCGAATTAATTTTTTTCTATGGAACATTATCAATAGTATATCATTTTATGCAGAGATTTTAAGTCCAAAAAAATTAGTTTATTCTGTACCAAGTATCTGTTCAATATAAGAATAATTAAAATATATGGACTTTGCTACTTTAGGTTTCTTCTGCTCTGTTTTGTTTTCAGCCTCTCAGTTTTTTTATAACTGACGGTAAAATTAGTCATCATCTTATAGTCTAATAAATGCTCCATAGAAATCTCCTTGGGAATTATATTGTTTTTAATGCTAAGTTCAAAATAAAATAAATAAAATGCCAACTAACAAAGGATATGAAGGACCTCTTCAAGAAGAACTACAAACCACTGCTTAAGGAAATAAGAGAGGACACAAACAGATGGAAAAACATTATATGCTCATGGTTGGGAAGAATCAATATCATGAAAATGGCCTTATTGCCTAAAGTAATTTATAGATTCAATGCTATCCCCATCAAGTTACCACTGACCTTCTTCACAGAGCTGGAAAAATCCCCTTTAAACTTCACATGGAACCAAAAACGAGCCCGTATAGCCAAGACAATCCTAAGCAAAAAGAACAAAGCTGGAGGCATCATGCTACCTGACTTCTAACTCTACTGCAAAGCTACAGTAATTAAAACAGCATGGTACTGGTACAAAAACAAAAAATATAGACCAATGGAACAGAACAGAGTCCTCAGAAGTAATGCCACACATCTACAACCACCTGATCTTTGACAAATCTCACAAAAACAAGCAATGGGGAAACGATTCACTGCTTAATAAATTGTGGTGGAAAAACTGGCTAGCCATGTGCAGAAAGCTAAAACTGGACCTCTTCCTTACATCTTACACTAAAATTAACTCCAGATGCATTAAATATTTAAACATAAGACCTCACACCACCCAGCACTTAAAGTATAATATATATATATATATATATATACATACACACACACACACACACACACACACACATAACGAAAACTCTGACTATCGTAAAAGTAGATGTTCTTATTACCATTTCATTGAAATAAATATTGGAATTAAGACATATTCCTACAATGAAGCAGAAATATTTTAATCATAAATTTGCTCTCAAGCCTTTACTCATAGTTACTGCCTTCAGTTTGGATGTATTTTAAAGTATCTGTACCTTGCTTTTCTGGTATACACCCTTTAAAAAGTAACAAAGTAAATTTTATGTATAGCTTCTTAAAATCAAGAACATTCCTAATAAAGAGTTGTCTAGGCAACAAAATGAAATTTATTTGACCCAACAGGGAATTTATAATAGGAGAATATTATAGCTCAGAAAGCAAAAAGAGGTGAAAACCATTTAATTTTATTTTAATATTTTCTAAATAAACACTGTATGTTAGCAGAAGAAATTAGTAGCAATGCATCCTAATAGAAAAAATGATTATAATTAACAATACTGAGCGAGAACACAAAATTGTAATATATTTAATCTCATATATTAAAGTTGTTAGCATTAATGGGACAAATATGATTTCACAGTAATTTCACTTAAATAGAACTTCCAATTTCTCTGATATGACATAAATCTAGCATTTATTTCACACAAAAAGTGTATAACTGAATGTGTGTATATCTTTTTGCAGACTACAATTCATCTGTAGATTGGATTTAAAAACCTATTAGGAAGTTTGTTGGTTCAAATTTGGAGCAGAATTTCCCTGATGCTATTGTCTGAATGTTTGTGTTTCCCAAAAATTTATATATTGAAATTTAATCTCTCTATTATAATATTAGGAGATGGAGACTTTACATTGTGATTAGGTCATGAAAGCAAGCAGAGTCCTCATGACTGGGATTAGTTCAGACAAAGACCTATGGAGCTTGTTTGCCCATTTGACCATGTGAGGACACAGCACAAAGCTCATTATCTATGAAGTAGAGTGCACGCCCTCACCAGACAACATACCTGCCGGCACCTTGATCTTGTGTTTACCATATTCTAGAACTATGAGAAATAAATTTCTGTTGTTTGTCAGCCACCCAGTTGATGGTATACTGTTACAGCCGCTTAAACACACTAAGGACCTTGATAATGAAAATAAAATAAAATGGTTGCAGGACTACAAAATTTTACTATGTGCAAAAAGAGAATTAGACTCTTATAAGACATAGCTTTACTATAAAGTTTTCAAAATAACGTTTAGTATTGTCATCATGTTACCTTTATTGTGAGAATGTTTTCCTTGTCATTTATCTGTTGTTCTTACTACATTAATAATTTCAGAATCACTTTCACACAATTACTACAAATGATTGTGTGGATCTTACAACAATCTAGTAACTACTGTTTTGTTTAATGACTTCAGAATTCATTTTATTCAATAAACTTATCCTTTATTATCTGTGAGGAAAGAAACTTTACATATTTGCAAATTTTAAATGTGCTTATTTTACCATAAATATGTAAATTACCTCCAAAAGATTTAGTACACCAATATGGACATATTAATTATTGCTTCCTTGATTAGAAGAATTTCTTTGACATTAATTGTATAGTATTTATCTCTCTTAATGCCTGTGTACAGACCTACACAGACATCCGCAATCGAAATGTAAACTACTGCTTATCTGGCAGTACCTAATTTTGAAACAATAAAAAGTAATGTCAATTGCTTAAAAGTTAATCTTTTATCTAAAGAAAGTTAAAAACATTACTATCTCAATATTTTTGTTCCTGCTGTATGGCACACAGTTGCCTGCAGCATCCATCCCCCGACCATTTTGTTGGTGTGCACACATATGTGGACCTAACCACCCTACCAACCTGCTGCCTCTGCTATGTGCAAGAACTCTGGCAATGCAAAAAGTCAAAGTATCTTCTTACCTCCAAATGACCACACTAGCTCCCCAGAAATGGTTCTTAACCAGACTTAAATGTCTGGAATAACAGACATAGAGTTTAGAATCTGAGTGCCGATTAAAATTATTAAAATCCAGGAGAAAGTTGAAACATAATCTGAGGAAAATAAGAAATCCAATAAAATTATACAAAAGCTGAAAGATGAAATAGTCATTTTAAGAAGGAATCAAACTGATGTGATAAAGTTAGTTTAGTTCTTAGTACATGATCTGGAAAATTTAGTACAAGAATTTCATATCTATAATAGTTTCATAATATAATAAAAACTATTCACAGCAAAAGTGATCAAGCAGAGGAGAGTATCTCAGAAACTCAGAGTTTAAAGACTGGTTCCTCAAATCAAATCAGTCAGAAAATAAATAAAGAAAAAGAACATAAAAGAATAAATGAAACATCTGATAAATATGTGATTATGTAAAGAGAATGAATCTATGACACACTGGCTTCCTTGAGAGGGAGAGAGAACAAGCAAAACGGAAAATGTATTTGAGAGTATTTTCCATAAAAAAATTCCTGAAACTTGCTAGAGAGGTCAACATGCAAATTCAAAATATTTGAAGAACACATATGAGATAGGAGGTAAGACAATAATCTCCAGAAAACAAATTCATCACATTCTCCAAGGTCAAGGTAAAAGAAAAAATATTATAGGCAGCTAGTGAGAGGGGGTAGGTCATCTTTTACAAAGATAACTCCATTAGGCTAACAGCAGAGCTTTCAGCAGAAATCCTACCAGACAGAAGTTATTAGGGGTTTATATTAAGCATTCTTAAAGAAAATACATTCTGTGAAAGAATTTTATATATAGACAAACTAAGCTTCATACACAAAGAAGAAATAAAATCCTTTGTACATGAGCAGACATTAAGGGGATTTATTACCACCAGGCACACCTTGTAAGAGGTCTTTAAGGAATCGCTGAACATGGAAATGAAAGACCATTACCAGACACCAAAAAAAAAAACAAAAAAAACGCAATTACATAGATTTACACAATAAAGCAACAATACAATCAAGTCTACATAATAACCATCCAACAACACAATGACAAGATCAAACTACACATATCAATATTAACCTTGACTATAAATGGGCTTAATATCCCACATACAAGACACAGTGACAAGCTGAATAAAGAAACAACACCCAACTATCTGTTGTTTGTCAGAGATCATTCTCATATGCAATGACATCCATAGGTTCAAAGTAAAGGGATGGAGAAAAATCTACCAACCAAATGGAAAAGAAAAAAGAGCAAGGATTGCTATTCTTATTTTAGATAAAACAGACTTTAAATGAATAATAGCCAAAAAGGACAAAGAAGGATATTACATAATGAAAAGAATTCAACAAGAAGACAACTATCATAAATATATATGCACTCAAGACTAGAGCACCCAGATTCAAAAAAGAAGTTCCTAAGGAGCTGTGAAGAGATTGAGGTAATCACACAGTATCAGTGACAGACTTCAGTACTCCACTGATGTTATCTGATGGATCGAGGCAGAAAACTAACAAAGATATTTGGAAACTAAACTCAAAACTTGACCAAACAGGCCTAACAGACATCTATAGAACTTTCCAACCAACAACAACAGAATATACATTCTCATCTGCAAATGGCATATACACTAAAATTGAGTACATTCTCAGCCATAAATCCATTCTTTCAACAAAATCAAGAACACCGAAATTATACCAACCACACTCACAGACCACAGAACAATACAAATTGAAATCAATACAAAGATATCTTAAAATGATAAAATTACATGGAAATTAAACAGCCTGCTCCTGAATAAATCCTGAGTAAACAACGAAATTAAGGCAGAAATCAAGAAATTCTTTGAAACTAATGAAAACAAAGATAAAACATACCAGACTCTCTGGTACACATCTAAAGCAATGTTAAGCAGAGAGATTATTATGCTAATCACTTACATCAAAAAGTTAGAAAATCTTGAATGAACAGCCTGACATCACACTTAGAGGAACTCGAATAAACAGCACAAATCAATTCCAAAGCTAGCAGAAGAAAAAAAAAACAAAATTAGAGCCAAACTGAATGAAATTGAGATGCCAAAAAATGCAAAAGATAAATGAAAACAAAAGTTGTTTCTTTTAAAGCATTTATTCAGGTTTAAGGGTTCATGTGCAGGTTTGTTATATAGCTAAATTGCATGTCATGGAGGTTTGGTGTACAAATAATTTTGCCACTTAGGCAGTAAGCATAGTTCCTGATAGGTAGCTTTTTCATCCTTGCCCCCCTTCCATCCTTCCCACCCAAGTAAGTCCTGGTGGCAACTGTTTCCTTCTTTGTGTCCATGCGTACTCAATGTTTTTCTTCCTTGTAAGTGAAAACATTCAGTATTTGGTTTTCTGTTCCTGGCTTAGTTTGCTTAGGATGATGGCTTCCAGCTTTATCCATGTTGCTGCAATGGACATGATCTCATTCTTTTTAATAGCTGTGTAGTATTCCAGGGTGAATATGTACATTTTCTTTATTCATCCTACTCTTGATGGGCATCTAAGTTGATTTTGTGTCTTTGTTATTGTGAATAATGCTGTCATGAACACACAAATGCATGTCTTAAAATAGAATGATTTATGTTCCTTTAGCTATATACCCAATAGTGGGATTCCTGAGTCAAATGGTAATTCTGTGTTAAATTCTTTAAGGAATCACCAAACTGCTTTCTGCAATGGCTACACTAATTTTCCCTTTCCACCTGCAGTGTATAAGCATTTCCTTTAATCCATATCCTTGACAGCATCTGTTATTTTTTTTACTTTAATAATAGTCATTCTGAGGGGTATAAAATGATATTTCATTGTGGTTTTCATTTGCATTTCCCTAATAATTAGTGATGTTGAGCATTTTTTCATATGATTCTTGACTGCATGTCTGTCTTCTTTTGAAAAGTGTCTATGTCCTTTGCCCATCTTTTAATAAGGTTATTTGTTCTTTGCTTATTAATTTGTTTAAATATCTTATATATGCTGGATATTAGCCCTTTGTTAGATGCATTGTGTGGAAAAATTTTCTTCCATTCTGTAGGTTGTCTGTTTACTCTGCTTACAGTTTCTTTTGCTGTGCAGAAGCTCTTTAGTTTGATGAGATTCCATTTGTCTATTTTTGCTTTTGTTGTAATTGCTTTTGGCACCTTTGTCATGAAATCTTTGCCCATTGCTATGTCCAGAATGGTATTGCTTAGATTGTCTTCCACAGCTTTTATAGTTTAGAGTTTTACATTAAAGCCTTTAATCCATCTTGAGTTGATTTTTTATGCGGTGTAAGAAAGGGGCCCAGTTTCAATCTTCTGCATATGGCTAGCCAGTTATCCTAGCACCATTTACTGAGTAAGGTGCCCTTTATTGCTTTTTTTGTCAGCTGTGTCAAAGATCAGATGATTGTAGTTGTGCAGCCTTATTTCTGTGTTTTCTAATTTGTTCCATTGGTCTATGCATCTGTTTTTGTACCAGTGCCATGCTGTTTTGATTACTGTAGCTCTGTAGGATAAAGTCAGGTAGTGTGATACCTTTTGCTTTGTTCTTTTTGCTTAGAATTGTCTTGGCTATTCTGTCTCTTTTTGGTTACATATGAATTCAAAAATAGATTATTCTAGTTCTGTGATATATGCTGTGGAAAGCAATGCAGTGAGTCCTCAAAGACTTAAAAACATACCCACCATTTGACCCAGCAACCCCATTACTGGGTATATATCCAAAGGAATAAAGACATAAAGACACATGCACATATATGTTCACTGCAGGACCATTCACAACACCAAAGACATGGAATCAACCTAAATCCCTGTCAATGGTAGACCTAATAAAGAATATGTGATACATATATAACATGGAATGCTTTGTAACAAAGGAGATCATGCTCTTTGCAGGAAGATGAATGAAGCTGGAGGTCATCATTCTTTGTGAACTAAGCCAGGAACAGAAAACCAAATGCTGCATGTTTTCACTTATAAATGAGTACTAAATGATAAGAACACATGGAAACATAGAGGGGAACAACAGACAGTGGGGCCTACTGAGGAGTGCAGGGTGTGAGGAAGGAGAGGATTACCAAAAATAACTAATGGGTACTAGGCTGAATATCTAGGTAGTGAAATAATCTGTACAACAAACCCCTACGACATGAGTTTATCTGTATAACAAACATGAACATGTGCCCCTGAACTTCAAATAAAAATTATTAAAAAATGGAACATTCACATAAGATTTTGTGTGCAATTTCACAGTATTAACACATTTTCCTAAAATTCAACACTAGATTCCCTCCAAGAGCTTGGTACACCTTCATAGGTCTCAGTTAGAACCCTGGCTTAATTTTAGTTTACACTTTTTAATGTAAATTGTTTTCTTTAGAGAAAAACTTGGATGTCTACCCTACATGATTATATGTGCCTTGGCAATAGCAAATCCTTTCTTCTTTCCTGGTAAGTGAAAAATATTTCAAGGTATAAAGGACACTGGAATGGGTTGTCTTATTTATTGGTATTAATCACATCTTCTTTAGAAACTGTTTTGTGAATCAAATATATGTACCGAAAATATATCCACTTTCTTTTGTAAATCAGTACAACAAACAAATACATGTTGTTTAAATGCTGACATTATATCCTCAACTCATCTGCTTATTTTGAAATATTACAATACCACGAATATGTTTAAGAAACAAGTAATACATCAATGTAGGTAATTTTCGTTAAGTTTAGGTTTATAAATAATCTTGAGAAATTGTGAGAACCAAAAATAAAATACTAATGCATTAAAATATAATGGAATTTCATTTTACTAAATTTTGAAGTTATGATTATATTCATTTTATAATGTTAGAGCTTGCAACATAATTAGTAAAACAGATAAAATGTCTGCACAGGTCAGAGTTATATATACATGAGGGACTCAGTCATTCTTGCTCATTACATTTTCTTTCACTGAGAATTTTAATAAAATAATATATTTAAAACATATTTAAATATGAATATTTACATTATATTTGTATTTTTAAGCTCAAGATGGCTCAGCCAAACATTAATATTTTATAATGCTAAAAAATTTCTGCCCCCAAGAGAAAATATGGTGTAATTTTACAAATTATTCATTTTATAATTTAAAAGCTTATTATCATCTTATGTCTCCCAGAGTATGTGTGTATATATGCACACATACATGCATACAAAAATGTTTATATATGTAATTTGGGGCTGATAACATTTGAAACTTTTTGGAAAGATGAAGGAAAACTACTAAGAAATTCAAATGTGCATATACATACACATTTGGTTTTTTAATATATGTACATCAGAGTATAACATATTTATATATATATATATATCAGAGTCTAATCAGAGTATAACTCTGATTTCTTTGAATCTTGTTGACTTTATAGACCATACTTTTAAAGTCTGAATCATGACTTTAAAAACTTACAGGATGAATTCCTACATGCAGCTGATTTTTGATGATTTCACAAGGACAAACTTTAGTTATTTGAAATTCATCACTAGCAGTTTCCCAAAGATACATAAATAGTATGGTGCAGCACTGAATTCACTTAAAATGAACTAATCACAAAATCATATCATCATGAAATACATGTCACAAAATGACATACCATGTTTACCTTAAACCAAGCATAGTCAGCCACAGTCACTAAAGGTGGTCATTTTGTGTAATAGAAATGAGATTTAAGGGTAAATATTCTTATTTATTCCAGTGGTTCAAAAAGAATAGCAAGCATGTGAGTCTGTAAATATATAAACTTTTGTAAGTTAAAGTGACAAGTTAAGAAAAAAAGAATATAATTATATTTTTTAAAATAAGCAAAAAATTGTTTCTATAAGATAGTTAGAATTGAGATTATGCTATGCTACAACATTGGCAAAATAGTAGACAAAATAAAGAGAATAAAAAGTATGAAACTAAGTGATTTAAAATGGTGAAACTCCTATTTGTTAGAGAAACATTACAACTCCATGGTATATCAATTCAATAAATGTTACTAAAAATTTCGCTATCCATAAGAAGAAAAACAAGGTATAATCCCATCATATCACATGAGACAAAATTCTCAAATAGGTTTACCATATTATTCCACCCTCATGCTATAAATAAAGACATACTGAAGGCTGGGTAATTTATAAAGAAAGATGTTTAATTGATTCATAGTTCAGCAAGGTTGAAGAGGACTCAGGAAACTTACAATCATGGGTAATGAGGAAACAAACACATCCTTTTTCGCATGGCAACATGAAGAAGAAATGCTGAGCAAAGGGGTAAAAGCCCCTTATAAAACCACCAGAACTTATGAGAACTCACTCACTATCACAAGAACAGCATAGAGGTAACAGCACCCATAATTAATTTATCTCCCACCAGGTCCTTCCCACAACACGCTTGGATTAATTATGGGAAATACAAGTCAAGACGAGGTTTGGGTGAGGACACAAAGCCAAATCATATCTTTCCACCCCTGACTCCTCCCATATCTTATGTTCTCATATTTCCAACCACAATCATGTCTTTCAAACAGTCCTCAAAATCTCAGTTCATTTCATCATTAACCCAAAAGTCCAACTCCAAAGCCCAACCAGAGATAAGACAAGTCCCTTCTGTCTATAAGGCTGTAAGGCAAAAACAAGTTGTTCTTCCTAGACACAATGGGGGTACAGGCATTGGGTAAATACATCCATTCCAAATGTGGGAAGTTGACCAGAACAAAGGGGCTACAAGTCCCATACAAGTCCAAAATCCAGCAGGGCAGTCAAATCTTAAAGCTCTGAAATAATCTCCTTTGACTCCATGTCTCACATCCAGGTCACACTGATATAAGAAGTGGGCTTGTACAGCCTTGGGCAGCTCCATCCTTGTAGCCTTGCAGAGTACAGCTTCCCTCCTGGCTACCTTCATGGACTGGTGTTGAGTGCCTGTGGGTTTTCCAGGTGCACAGTGCAAGCTGTGATGGTGAATCTACCATTCTGGCGTCTGGAGAACAGTGGCCCTCTTCTCATAGCTCCACTAAACAGTGCCCCCGTGGGAACTCATATTGGGGTGCCCACCACACACTTCCCTTCCACACTGCCCTAGTAGAAGTTCTCCATGATGGCTCCACCCCTGAAGCAAACTTCTGCCTGGACATTCAGGTGTTTCCATACATCCTCTGAAACCTAGGAGGAGGTTCCCAAACTTCAATTCTTGACTTCTGTGCACCACCAGGCTCAATGCCACATGGAAGCTTCCAAGAGGTTTGTATCCTCTGAAGTCATAGACTGAGCTGAACCTTGGCTCCTTTTAGCCACAGCTAAAGCAGGTGGGATCCAGGGCTCCAAGTCCCGAGGCTGCACATAGCTAGCAGGCCCTGGGCCTGGCCCATGAAACCATTTTTTCCTTCTATGACTCTAGGCGTGTGATGGAAGGGGCTGCCATTAAGACTTCTGACATGCCCTGGAGACATTTTTCCCAATTGTCTTGGTGACTAAAACTTGACTCCTCATTACTCATGCCAATTTCTGCAGCCAGCTTGAATTACTTCCCAGAAAAATTGGTTTTCCTTTTCTGTTGCATTGTCAGGCTGCAAATCGTCCAAACTTTTACGCTCTGCCTTCTCTTGAATGCCTTGCCACTAAGAAATTGCTTCTACCAGATATCATAAATCATCTCTCTCAAGTTCAAAGTTTCACAGATTTCTAGGGCAGTGGCAAAATTCCACCAGTCTCTTCATTAAAACATAGCAAGAGTCACCTTTATTCCAGTTTCTAACAAGTTCCTCATCTCCATCTGAGACCACCTCAGCCTGGACTTCATTGTCCATATCACTATCAGCATTTTGGTCAAAGCCATTCAAAAAGTCTTTTGGAAAGTTCAAACTTTTCCACATCTTCCTGTCTTTTTCTGGGTCTTCCAAACTTTTCATGCCCAGTTAAAGTTCCAAAGTTGCTTTTATATTTTTGGGTATCTCTACAAGAGTGTCCCACTACCCAGTATCAATTTACTGTATTTGTTCATTCTTCTGCTGCTAATAAAGACATACCTGAGACTGGGTAATTTATAAAGGAAAGAGATTTAATTGACTCACAGTTCAGCATGGCTGGTGAGGCCTCAAGAAACTTACAATCATGGTGGGAGGGGAAGCAAACACATCCTCTTCACGTGGCAGTAGGAAGGAGGAGTACTGAGCACAAGGGAGAAAGGCCCCTTATAAAACTATCAGATCTCATGAGAACTCACTGACTATGATGAGAACAGCATGGAGGTAACCATCCCCTAGTTTCAATTACCTCCCACCAGGTTCCTCCCATGAGCTATAGGGACAATGGGAACTACAGTTCAATATGAGTATTGGTGGGGATACAGCCAAAACATCAATTTAGGACATAAATGTTTAAAGAAAAACTCTCAAATAACATCTAGCAAATAGGATACTATTTTTGTGATATTAAGTAGAATAGAAGTTGTTAATAAAATGAAAGTACAAGGATTAAAATGAATATTAAAATGTTATATACACTTTAAATATTTTTTTCGGAACAAGAAAAATAAAATAAAAATATTAAAATATAAGCAAACAATTAAGGGAAGATATTTCAAAGCATGTAACCAACCAAGAATTTTTAAACAAAATATATTGTAGAATTTCTTCAAGGCAACAAGGTTGAAAGAAAAACACAAAAAAACATGGATATACAGATGGAGAATATAATCAAACACAAAATAAAGAATTCAAAATGCCCACTAATTATGTGAAAAGAGGTTGAATTTTACATACAATCCAGACAATACATAATGAAACAGTAGTGAGATATCATTTCACTCACATAATATTAATACATTGGTTCTTTAAAAAATAAGCTTTATTTTTTACAGTATGTTGCATTTTTGCAAAATACAGTTTATTTTGTATTTTGACTACATTTTTTAGTTATGTGCTGCATTAATATTTTGGTCAGTGGCAGTCTACATATATCACAGTGGTCCCATAAGATTATAAATTGAGCTGAAATATTTTATCACATACTGACATAGCTGTTGCAATCTTATAGCACAATGTATTACCTTTTCTATGTTTAGATAAGCTTAGATATACAAATACTATTGTGTTACAACTGCCAACAGTATTCAGTATAAGAAGATAGTATACAGTTTTTGTAGCACAGGAGCAATAGGTTATACTTGTATAGCATAGTAGACTATGACATCTAGGTTTGTGTAAGTACATTCCATGATATTCTCATGACAAACTTGCTTAATGACATATATCTGAGAACATATTTCCTTTATAAAGCAATACATGACTACATTTTAGATTTACTGAAAATCTGCAAATTGTTCAGAGTTTCTTTATAGACCACACCCAGGTTCTTCTTTTATTAATCTCTTCCATTAGAATTGTACTTTTATTGCAATGAATAAATCAATGTGTATACATTATTACCAACTAAAATCTGTACCCTATTTAGATTGCCCTAGTTATTTATGTAGTTATTTAGCTTCCTTTTTTTTTTTTAATTCCAAGATCTCATCCAAGATGCTTTTCTTATGATTAGACTAAGGTTATTGGTTTGGGGGAGGAAGGCAACAGAGAATAAGTGAATTTTTATCAAAAGGTGTCAAAGATATATACTATTTATGTCAAATCACTGTTAATGTTGACACGTTGACCTTGATTACCTACATATCGTAGTATATGTCAAGTTTCTCTACCCCAAAGGTAATATGTCCCCCTTTACATACGTACTGTTTGGAGAAATTTACTATGTTCAGCTAACGCATAAAAAGTACAGTAAATTTTCACTTTTTTGAGGATGAAATATCTACACAAATTATTTGGAATTCTTGTACATGCAATATTTGTCTCTTTTTCTTATTTATATTTTCAATCATTTACATCATTACAGATTCATGAATATTTATGTTATATTCTGGTTACATTGAATAAACATTTGTGGGTTTTTTTCAAATTGTTCTGATTTACTGTGGCTATCAAAAGCTATTTCTTTTGGTTGCTGTGTCCCTGCTTATGGCAAGGTTTTGGCATATTATCTTGCAGTATTTTTTTTTTAACAAGTCCTCACTCTCTGGTACTATAAGATACTCCAAAATAATCTTGTGTATTTCCTACCCCAGTCTTACAAACAGCCATTTCTTCAAGGAGCCCTTGAACCTTTTATTGTAGAATTGTATTACAAATAAAGATCTGGGTGCTATCTTATGTATGACAACTGGAAGGCCCTTGCTTCCAGGTCCTTTCTGATGAAATAATTATTAAATATATGTGTATACTCTGAAATGTATAAATGTAAATATGTGCATAAATATGTAACCATCTGTAGCTGCGGTTAACTACACATGAACTTACACTAATGTCTCCCACTCTAATCCTATGCCACATGGATTTGCCTCATCACCCCTCTTACTTTTTTCTAAAGAGTGTCACTCCATCAATGAGACATCTGACTCCCACTCTCCATCAAATATTTGATTTATTGCTTATTTACAGTATACATATATAGCAGTGTCAAAAATGTTAATAACCTTGCAGGATACAATTTTATCAACTAGATTATGGTGCTTATTGGAATTTTCTTTTCCATTTAGTCTTATAAATTTCAACCATTTTCAGAATTACTAGATCAACAACTTTCTCCCCCAATGTTCTTTAATAAAGTTATTTTATACATCTGATATGCAGTTAAATCACTTTGTCACATTCTACATTTCATTCTATAATCCCTGTAATCATTAATGTTTCTTAAATTTGCATACATAAACATCCCCTTTTTGTGTTGTGGAATGCAATTGATTTTGGCATGCATAGTGTCATGTTTCCACAATTACATTTTTATAAATAGACGCAACAACGGAATACAGAAGAATCCCTGAACGTGCAGGAAGTAATGATACATTTAAAAAACAAATCTAAAGGGAAATTAAAAATCATACACATATATATATTAAATAGCAAGCAATAAATCACAGGTTAAATTGGAATATATTCTTTTGCTTAAAGAGAATAAAATTACTATCTAATAAGATTTGTGAATGCAGCTGAAACAGAAAATTCATCCCACAAAGAAATATTCTGTTTCACCTATTTAACTCTTCCCCTACTCCCCAAACTCTGGCAACCACTGACTTTTCTGTCATTGTAGCTTCATCATTCCAGAATGCCATATAATTGTAATCATGCGCTATATGGCTTTTGCATACAACTTTTTATCACTTACAAATATCATTCTAAGTTTCCTCCATGATTTTTTATGTCTTGATAGCTCCTTATTCTTTATAGCTAAATAGAAACCCATTGTAAGTGTGAAATATGTCCAACAGTTTATTTATCTATTGAAGGGCATCTTGGGTGCATTCTTTACACACGACTTGCTTCTAATTTGGGGCAGTTATGAATAAAGTTTCTATAAACATTTGTATAAAACAAAACATGTTGACTTTTTAAATGTCAGTCTATTTCTGTATTTTTAGTTATGTTTTATTGATCTATGAATCTATTCTTTAGCAAACACTATGCTGTCTTGATTAGCATACATCTACAACAAGTCTTAAAATTGGGTAGTATTAATTTTCCAACTTTCTTATTTTGATTATTATGTTGTGTATTTTATGACTTTGACCTTTCCAAATTAATCTTAGAATCCATGTACTGATAGTTAAATAATTTTTTGATGGAATTTTGATTGGGGATACATTGAATCTGTAGAACAAACTGGGAAGAACTGGCAGCTTAACAACACCGAGTCTTCTAATGTATGAACAGGGACTACATCTCCATTTATTAACTCTTTGATTTAACTTCAATAGAATTTTATAGTTTTCTGCATATTGACCCCATATATATTTAGAAAGATTTATATATTTCTTACATTTTTAATATTATAAATAAAATTATTTCTTTCACTTTTATAATCAGGAGGTACATATGCAGGATTGCTACAAAAGTATATTGTTTGATGCTTAAGTTTGGAGTATATGATTTAATCAATTACCCAGATGATGAGTATAGTACCCAATAGGTAGTTTTTCAGCATTTGCCCCACTTCCTCTCTTGCACCTCCAGTAGTCTCCAATGTCTGATGTTTTCACATTTATGTCAATGTGTACCCAATGTTTAGCTCCTACTTATACATAAGAACATATGGTATTTAGTTTTCTGTTTCTGGATTAGTTTATTTATAATAATGGCCTCCAGCTGCATCCATGTTGCTGTAAAGAATATAATTTCATTCTTTATTATGGCTGCATAGTATTTCATGGTGTATATCTAACACATTTTCTTTATTTAATCTACCATTGATAAACATCTAGGTTGATTCTATGCTTTTGCTACCGTGAGTAGAGCTGCAGTGAACATATGGGTGCAAATGTCCTTTGGTAGAACAATTTATTTTACTTTGAAAACCCAGTAATTGGATTTCTGGGTCAAATGATTTGAAAAATATCTATAAAACCTACAGAATAGAAGATAATATTCTCAAATTCTGTATCCAACGAAGGTCTAATATCCAGAATCTGAGGGGAACTTAAATCAAGCGTAAAACAAATCACCTCATGATAAAACAAGAAGACTTGAATATATACTTCTTGAAAGCAGATGTACAAGCAACCAATAAACATAGAAAACATTGCTCATCATCACTAATAATCAGATAAATGCAAATTAAATCCACAATGAGATACTATCTCACCCAAGTTAGAATGACTTGTTAAAAAGTCAGAAAATAACAGGTGTTGGTGAAGTTATAGACCAAAAGGGGCACTTATACACTGTCAATGAGTTTAAATTCACGGTGTAAATTAGTCCAGCCACTTTGAAAATATTTTTAAATTTTAAACTTCATTTTTTTAGTAAGATATAAAATGTGAAATGATTTTTACAAATTAGCCTTGTGTCCTGCGACCTTCTACATTACATATTAGTATATTGGTGAATGTTTTATATGAGTTTGAGATGAAAAAATATTCTGTTGGTGTTGAGGATATTCTATCAACATCAGTTAAACAAAATTGGTTGATAATGCTATTCACTATCTCTACTTATTGATTTTCTGCCTGTTTGGTTTATCAATTATTGAAAGAGGAAAGTTAATTTTTTTTTCTGTAAGTTACTGCCTCTTATATGTTGACACTGTGTTGTTAGATGCATACAAGTTTAGGATTTCTTATATCTTCTTGAAGAATGACCCCTTTATCATTATGTGGTATGCATTTATTAGTCCTGAAAATATTTTTATTTGAAATTCCAATTTGTTTGAAATTAAAGTAGTAACTGCAGAATTTTTTTTTCACTGATGTTAGCACAGTATACCTTTTCCACCTTTCCTTCAAACTACTTGGTTCCATATTAAAGATGCATTTCTTGAAGACAACATAGAGTTGGGATGTGTTTTCATAAACATTCTGACAGTCTCTCCCCTAGAATTAGTGTATTACTACTGTTTCCATTTACAGTTACTTTTAATACAGTTGAGTTAAACATTTCTTAGCCCTTGTTTGTAATCATGTTTTACTTTTTGCACTTCTCTTTGTTTCTTTTTACTTCGTCCCCTTTGTTCATCCTCTTTGTTGTTGTTTTTATTTACCATTTTAGGTTATTGAATTTTTCTCTCATCTCTTGGCATATTAACTATATCTCTCTCTATTGTCTTTAAATGTTTGTCCTACAGTCTTTAATACACATTTTTAACTAACGTACTCTAACTTCAAATATCGCTACACCATTTCACATATAATGTAGATATCTTTGAGTGTTATAAATTTTTCATCTTATATCTTGTAACACTATTTTAATTCATTTCACTTATTCATAGGTTATAATTACCCAGTACACTGTTATCCTTATTACTTTGAACAAAGTTATTTGTTAGATCAATTAAAATAAAGATTAAAATATATTTTATTTCTATTTATTCCCTCTCTGATGCTCTTTACGTAGATCTAAGTTTCTGACCTATGTTATTTTTCTCCTTTCTGAAGATTTTAAAACATCTTTAAAAGAAATTTCTGCTGATAATGTATTTTCTCTGTTCTGAAGAAATATTTTTTTCTCCTCACTTTTGAAGGATATTACTGGCTATAAAATTCTATGTTGCTGGTTATTTTCTTTGAATACTTTACTCCGTGGTTTTTGTATTTGTATAATTTCACACAAAAAGTCAACTGTCATTATTTCCTGGCTTATCTAAAATGAGCATAATGAGGCATATATACATAGTTAAATGGTATTTATAAATAATAAAGCATATAGTTTAATTAAAACAAAACAAAAACCTTTGGAACAAAGGGTACTGTATTGACTCCACTTTTCAGAATTGATGTAATCTACAACATACTCTCATCTCTACTCTTTCTCACAGGGGCATGGTTTTGTCAACTTACTCCATTTGACATCTGGTTTTCAATAAGGTTTAGTGAATGACAGTTACTGATGAGGGATTGGAATTCAGTAGCTAAAGAGAGAAAGGCATGTTTACAATATTTTATTCATAAGAGATTTAAACAAATAAAATAGATAATTATAAGTTATTTTGTTATATATATCAGTGAATTTCTGATTAAACATGAAAAATCATTTTAATCATATTATTGTTACCACTCTTCTTTCATTTTTCTCCTCCCCCTCCTCTACTTTCTCTTCTTCTCCACTTCTCTATTCCTTTTTCTTCCTTGATTTCTTTTTTTACCTCTGTAATTTATTTCCTTCTTTTCCCATTGTTGTCCCTAGTCTATAAGGGTGAGTTGATTTCCTTGCTGGTCTTCCTTCAAGTTGAGAATGAAAGACCAGAAGGAGTCAGAATTTGGTAAATTATTTTTTAGCATTGCTTATACCAAAATAGTATACAATTAAACTATTTCTAGAAGCTATTATAACTACAAATTTTATTCTATTGTCATCTTCTCTGCACCTTTATCTTTAGTGATATCAAAGACAATAATCTAATGTATACAAGAAAATATAGATAAAAGCAACTATAACTTGCAATTAAACAGTTAATAGTATTCTACTTCCATTGTAGCATAGTAAAAAAAATCACTACTGAAATACACATTTTTAAGAAGATATGCAGAAATGTTGGGAAGAATAGAATCAAAATAATGTTGATTATGATAGAACATCCCAAATTATCTAAATATTGAATCTAAAGTATTTTTTTCTTATTTAAATAATTGAGGAAGAAAGTCTTGAGAAACTATGCTTATAAATTGCATAAGTTCTTGAATTCTGACAAAATATTTTTGACTTTTTAACACAGGTATATTATAAAAACTGATAAATTGATTTCTAATATAATTGTTTGTGTGCATGTACAATTCTTATAGTATCTTCATGAAAAACTGTGCATATGGGAAGTCATATTGTATAGAAATAAAGGATACTGTCTCTGAGGTCAAACTGCCTGAATTTAAAGCCTTTCTAAGTTAGTGACAGTGTGATCATGTATAAGGAACTTAGTCTCTAACTTCTTAGGTAAGACCATAAACTTAAAATAATAACACTAACATCAAACATGTTTATGAGCCTTAACTTATATGCATTGAAAATTATTTAACATATTGAATTTATTAAGTATTGAATATACGTTAGTTATTATATGATGGCAAAAAATAATTTATGCAATTTCAGCATATATGATCCATACCTACCATAATATATCTTAATATCAATTAAATGTATATTTGGGTTTATTCATTTGCTTTTTATCTTTCCTAAAAATAATTGGAATTCGATATTAATAAATAACATATGAAATAAAACTGAAAATCAAGATAAAATATTTGGATCCTTACCACTAAGTTATTTAAATAATTAGAGATAATAGAATGCTAATGATCACAATCACATAATCATGATCACAGAAACTGACTAGAATTTAATTTCTAAATGGTTCATAGAAAGTTTCCATTAATTTTAATATGCTTTAACTCTTGGGATTCTATTGTAAATCAATATTTTTCATAGCTGTTTAGTATTTTTATTGGTATGGTCAGTAAGATTCGGATATATAAGTCAACATTTCAAGAGAAGAAAGAACAGATAAATGTTTTCAAGTTTTGCCCTTAGCACTCTACTCTTTTCTTTCTACAATGTTTCTGTTGAAAACCTAATTGACTGCCATTATTTTAATTTTCTCAGTTTTGAGTACACCTGAGTTCTGCATTAAATTTTCTCTTTAACTGGACTCAGCATTTTCAACAGTTACTGGTTTATTTCTACATGTAAAATACTTCCATTTAAAATACTATCTAGAAAAAGAGAACTAAATCATAAATATATTCTATGATTAGTTATAGATAAAGAAAATTGAGTCTCTTAGAATTTATGTGATATACCTTAAGGCACAGATTCAGTAACTAGAAAGGCAAAGGCTAAAACATATATTTGCAATATAAAACCACTGCCCTTTGTATATGGTATTCTTATACATAAATGTATTCTAATGCATAACACTGCTATAATAATTCAGTTTTATTATGTCACTGCACTTATATCAATATGCATAACATGCACAATTGGTGTTCTGTTCAGGTTTAATTTATTTTATTTGCTCTTTCCAACATTGTATATATGGAGAAAGCCCCTTACACTAAGTTATCTGAATGAACTGCTCTACATTATGCTTTGATGAAAGCATTATTGCTTTGTATCTCTTTAGGGTATTGCAGATTCAAAAATATAAACCTTATTAACATGAAACAGCTCCCTGAAAAAATGTCTTATGTGGAATCCAATGTTTATAAACATTTATAGCCCTATCCATCTAAAAGCTGCCAATTAGTTAGCAATAAATCAACATGATTTGCATTGATATACACTATTTTTCTTTAGTGGTCATGCCGCATTACATGCATGTGCACGCGCACACACACATGCGCGCACGCGCACACACACACACACAGACCCCACACATAAATACACACACATCTATATGTAATATACATAGGATGTGGAATAATACTATTCTGCAATGCCTTTTTCTAAGTTAAAAAAAATCCACTAACACGCTTAAAGAGAGATACGTTGTATATTTATTTTCATATTCAATTGATGACAATTTCTATAGTGGTCCATACCTAAGATTTATTTTATCTTAACTTTTAAGTATTACCTTGAATTTTGAAAAAAAGACTTACTATGATAATTTCAATCCTGAATAGCGATATTTCGTATCTTCTAACTTGGCTGAATGTTTCAGTTATAACATAAAAAGAAACATCAGGATTTTATATTAACATATGTCTTTATTAATTTATTAAATATATGTGAAAATATATACAATATGATCTAGTTTCACTAGTTTATTCATTTATCTACCAAATATTAATTAAGCTCACTAATATCATATTTCTAACTCTTTACAGTAGAGACAGTTTGAAAGAAAAAAAATTGAATTAAAGGAGGACAAAAAATAAAAAGTAAGTCAAAACTTAGTAAACAGATACAGAGGCCATCCTTGCATAAGAAAAGACTAACGTCACACAAGAACTATGACAGGTAAGGTGATAAGTTAGTATCTCAACAACTTTTCTTCACAACACAAACATTAAGGCACTGCTTTTAGAAAATACTGTTCGCCTATGTAAAGAGGAATGTAATGGAAAGAAAAGGGAGCTCTAGACTTCTGATAGAGGCTGGTTGGGGATGGGAGCCCTTACAGTGATAATCTTGATTTAGCAAATGAGATCAAACTTAAGAAAATCAAGGGTGAGCTTGTTATATGCTTTGCACATAGACAATCACAAATATATCAGAAGCAATTAACTAAATGAGTAAAAATACAGTGTTCTGTGATTGGGAAATTGTCCAGTGCAAATGCTTAATTTTTCTCAAATAATTTTATATATGAAATCATATTTACATTAAAATTCCAATAAAATTACTAAGCACCATTTTATTTGAAAGCACAGGGTCTTTGAGATTATATAAACTTAGTTTAAAATATCAGTTCACTTGTTAGTTGAGCTATGTACCCCTGCACATTTTGACTGATTTTTCTGATCCAATGTCTTACATTGGGATACTAATATTATCTCTTTTAATGATAAAGGTGAGTAAATGACAGCACACATATGAAACAGCCACTGTAGTGTTTGCTTTCTGAATGCTTATTTTGCCTGTTTCTTTATATACTCAATGACTGAGAGACCTATTGGATGAGCAAAATCTGTGCTCTTTCTTAAGAATTGTCACTGGTAAGTATTTGCCCAAATAGAGACTATGTTCTCCAGACCAATCTGTATGTACATAAGTCCATGTTAATAGTTCTTGCACATTAAATATGAATAATGTGATGTGTTTCTTCAGAATAGGACAGTGTGCTGAATTTCAAGTTACATTACCAACATGTAATGAGATTGGAAGTCATCACTTCCATTTTTATAACACACACAAAAAAACTAAAAAAGTAATACAAAACAAAAACAAAAACAAAATCTGTGGGACTCATCAGAAAGTTGACCTGCAGGGCAGACCACAATCCTGAAATCTGGAGAGAAAGGTGAATATAAAAGTTACGCCAAGATCTATTTACTTCAAACAGAAGCTGGTGGAGTCATAAACTGTAAAATATATTTAAATGCTAATAGTGTAAAAACATTGAGGCTGAACATAGGCCAACAATTAGAGAAACTCTAGTGGGGCACAGCCTTGTGGGTGAGTGGGAAAATATTTCTTTTGGTTTTACCTCAAGCTACCCCATCAGCATACTAGCATAGTACCAGGAAGAGTAAAAATGATTGTGTGTGTGTATGTATATGTCTGTGTGTGTGCGTGTGTGTGTGTGTGTGTGTGTGTGTGTGTGTGTGTGTGTAGTATACAGTGGGAGAAGAAGCAGGATTATAAAATATTTCCAGAGGTCTTTTCTCCAACAGAAAACCACTTTACCAGAACTTAATTTTACCTACAGGGAAGAACAGGTAATACACTTATGTGCCATTTAGCTTTCCAATCTCATATATGGTAAAAACAGTTGTATCATGCTAATATTTATAAAAGAAAGCTTGAGAAGCTATATTATTTTCAGAAAAAGCAGATTTCAGAAAAAGACAGGACAAAAGGAGCATTGCATAATTATTAACAGGTAAATTCTTCAAGAAGATATAACCATCTTTATTATGTATATACTTAATAATAGGGCATCAAGAAATGTAAAGCAAAACCTGATAGAACTTAAAAAAAAATAGACAAATCACACTGCCACTTGTGTACCTATGCAACAATTTTGCGTGTTCTTCACATGTACCCCAAAACCTAAAATGCAATAAAATGAATAAATGGGAAAAAAAAAGAAAGTAAAAAAAAAAAATAGACAAATATATTACTATATTTGGGGGCTCGAACACTCTTCTTTCAGTAACTGACAATTCAGCAGCAGAAACTGTATGAAAATAGGTAAACTGAACAGCAGGAGCAGTCAACTGAATCTAATTGACATTTATAAAATACTTTATCCAAAATAGTAGAACACATTCTTTGCAACATAAGACATTCACTAAGATAGACCAAATTCTGGGCCATGTAACACATTCAGACAAATTTAAATAATAAAAATCATACAAAGTATGGTCACAGACAATTCAGGACAATTTTCTAGGTGGCCTGATACTGACATATTTCTATCTTTTCCTATTCTTATTTGTAGTTCTCAAGAATAACTGAGGAATAATGCTAACAATGCAATATCCTGAGATAAGAAAGAACTAGCCAGAATAGGTCAAGCTCTGTTCCAGTCCCTTTTAGAAAGAACATATTCTTCAGTGTTTTAGTCCAGGGTGTCCAGTGCCCTCCAGATTATAAAACCCAGGGTACACAGCTTTCTAGGTTCCTTCAGCTGTAGTGCAGGTGAAACATATGCAGACACAATTCCACCTGCCCTGAGCAGCTTTCCTGAAACTTGAGGGAATGGCTTCTCCTGAATGCTAGACTTCTGTTGTCTCTTATTCTCTATGTGTAAATAATAAACTCATGTTCTACAATTTCTGTCTTACTGGACTCAGGCAAGTAGTAAAAGTGCAATTCAAGATGAGACGAAGTGGGTTAAAATAGTAACCTGTGCACAGTGAATCTACTAACAGACCATAGTGCAATTAAACCAGAACTCAATCATAGAAAGATAGCAGGAGAACCTCATGATATTGGATTAAACAACACACTTCTAAATAACACATGGATCATCGAAGTCTCATGAAAAATTAAAAACAATATTTTGGTCCATCTCTACTGCTCTGTCTCACCAACTTTAGGAGTTCTGGCATAGCTCTGTCACATTCTCTGTCATCCTGTGTGCTACAGGTATACTGGGATTTCTGAAGGAAGGATGCTGAGTTACCCTGCAATCCAGGAAATGTCTTGCCCCATTTGAACTTTTAAAAATGAGTACTGAAAAATTAGGGCAAAGATAGCTAACTAGATGCAGCCAGGAAATGCTGCTTCCACTGAAAAATAACAAAATATTGAGTAAACAAGCATACTTTAAGCATATCTTTGGAGATAAAACACCAAGTGTCAATAGTGAGGCAGCACAGAGACTGAGGCTGAAGAGAGAGGAAGCTGGATTACCTGCACAGATATGCCAAATGCTAGGAATATTTCCTGGTCCTGAATGGCTCCTAGGGAAAGGAGGATGGTTGTGAACATGTGGAAATACAAAAACAGGTGTGTGGCTTAGTAAGAGACAATGCCAGCCACTACTCTTAAGGAGCATCTACTGTATTGAAATCCAAATTAATATATATCTCTAGGAAACGAAGGGCAACAGATTAGTCAAAAATAAAGATCTTGTACATAGCCTTGGCCATATGAAAGCGTCTAACAATGAAGCCAATTGACTATATTTTATTTACACCATCTGTAAAGACAAACAAGCCCTCTCAGATGAGAAAACAATCAGTGCAAAAACTGGGAATTCAAAGAACCAGAGTGTCCCCCAGCCTCTAAACAAGCCCACTAGCTCCTCAGCAACGGTTCTTAATCAGAGTGAAATTAATGAAATGACAGATATAGAACGCAGAATCTGGATGGCAAGGAAGATCATCAAGATTCTGGAAGCAGTTAAAACCCAATCTAAGAAATATAAATAATTCTGTAAAATATTGCAGGAGCTGAAGGATGACATAGCCATTTTAAAAAAGAACAAAACTGAAATTCTAGTATTGAAATATGCACTACAAGAACTTCATAAAAGAGTTTATATCAGAATAGACCAAGCTGAAAAAAAAAATCTTAGCACTTAAAGATCAATCCTTCAAGTCAACTCAATCATATAAAAATAAAGAAAAAAATATTTTTAAAATTGATAAAATCTCCAAGAAGTAGAGATTATGTAAAGAGATCAAACCTATGATTTATTGATGTTCCTGAGGAAGAAGGAGAGTAATAAATTTTAAAAAATGATATTTTAGGATATAATCCATAAAAAAATTTCTAATATCATTAGAGAGGCTGACATGCAAATTCAAAGAAATAGAGAGAACTCTGGCAAGACTTTATACAAGAAAACCATCCCTGAAAAACGTAGTCATCAGATGTACCAAGTTCAATGCTAAAAACAAATCTTAAAGACAGCTAGGAAGAAAGGTCAAATAATGTACAAAAGAAACCTGATCAGGCTAGCAATGGACCTCTCAGCAGAAACCTTACAAGCCAGAAGAGACTGGGGTCCTATTTTCTGAATCATTAAATAAAAAAAAAAATTTCAACAAAGATTTTGATATCTCATTAATCTAAGCTTCATACGTGAAAAAGAAATATTTTTTTTTCTCAGAGAAGCAAATTCTGATGGAATTTGTTACAACTAGGTTAGTCTTACAAGAGGTCCTTAAAGGAGTACTAAACATAAAAACCGAAAAAAATGACACCTGCTACCATAAAAACACTGTTAAGCACATAGAAGGCAGGCACCATAAGCAAGCAAGTCTACATAACAACCTGGTAATGACAAATGATGAAATCAAAATCAACATACCAATACTAATCTTGAATGTAAATGGGCTGAATATCTCACTTAGAATTGAAATATATATATACCCAAGATTAGAACAACCAGATTCATAAAATCTGTCCTCCTTGACCTACAAAGTGATTTAACTTTGCAATAATAGTGGGAGACTATTTGCAGACAGGCATTATAATCAAACAAGTCTACATAACAACAAAGTTAACAACACAATGACAGAATCAAAATCACACATACCAATACTAAACTTGAATGTAAATGGGCTAAACACCCCACTCAAAAGGCACAGAGTGTCACGATGGATAAAAACACAAGAGCCATTTGTTCACTGTCTTTAAGAGACCCATCTTACACATAACAACACCCACAGCCTCAAAATAAAAAGATGGAGAATAATCTAAATGCAAACAAATATTTAAAAGATCAGGTGCCACTATTTTTATATCGGATACAACAGAATTTAAACCAACAACAATTAAGAAGGAGAAGAAGGGAATTACTAATAATAAAGGGTTCAATTACAAAAGAATACTTAATTATGCTAAATATATATGAACTCAATATTGAAACAACCAGATTCATAAAATAAGTCCCTATTAACCTACAAACAGATATAGCCTCACAATACTAGTGGAAGACTTAAAACCTTCCATACAGTATTAGACAGATTATCAATGGTAAAAACTAACAAAGAAATTATGGACTAAATTTGACACTCAACCAATTGGACCTAATAGACATGTACAGAATACTATATCTGAGAACTACAAAATATACTTTCTTCTCATATTCACATGGAACATAGTCTGCTATCATGTTTTGTCATAAAAGTAAGTCTCAGTAAACTAAAAAAAATAAAATCATGCCCAGCATCTTCTTGGACCACACTGCCTTAAAAATAAAAGTCAGTATCAAGAAGATCTCTTTAAAATATACAAATATATGGAAATTTTAAAACTTGCTCTAAATAACTCCTGGATGAACTATAAAATTAGGGCAGAATCAAAAAATTCTTAGAAATTAATAAAAATAGGAACATAGCTTACCAAAATGTTTCAGATACAGCTAAAGCTATTAAAAGTTTATAGTGCTAATTGCCTTCATGAGAAAGTTAGAAAGATGTCAAATTAACAATCTAACACTGCACCTAGAGGAACTACAGAAAAAGAAACAACTCCACCCCAAAGCTAGCAGAAGGAAAGAAATAACTAAAATTAGATGAGAACTGAAGAAAATTGTGATGCAAAAATTCATAAAAAAGATCAACAAAGCCAAGAGTTGGGTGTTCAAAAGATTAAACAAGATTGATAAACCTCTAGCTAACAAAGAAAAAGAAAAACAGAAGGTCCAAGTAAGTACAATCAGAAAAGACAAAGATGGCATTATAATCAGTCCACCAAATACAAAGAACCCTAAGAGACTATTATGAAAAACTCTATGCAAAGAAGTTAGAAAATCTAGAGGAAATATATAAATTCTTGGACACAAACATCCTCTCAGGATTAAATCAAGAAGAAAGTAAAAACCCGGATGGACTAATAAGTTCCAAAATTGAATTGGTAATTAAAAAAACCCTACCAACCACAAAAATCCCCGAGCCAGGTGAATTCACAATCAACTTCTACCGACATAAAAAGAATGAATATTAATCTTACTGAAACTATTCCACAAATTCTAGGAGGCGGGACTGCTCCCTAACCCATTCTATGAAGCCAGTGTCAGCCTGATACCAAATCTGGCAGAAACATAATGAAAAAATGAAATTTTAGGCAAATAATCCTGATAAACATAGACATAAAACTCATCAGTGAATATCACACTGACTGTAGCAGCATATCAGAAAGTTAGTACACCATGATCAAGTAAGTAGATTTTATTCCTAGGATGCAAAGCTGGTTCAATATATGTAAATCACTAAATGTGATTTACTCCATAAACAGAATTAAAAGCAAAAACAATATGAACATCTCAATAGACAAAGAAAAATGTTTTAATAAATCCACTATCCCTTCATGATAAAAACCTTCAACAGACTAGGCATCAGAAGAATATATATATAAATAATAAAGGCCATCTATGACAAACCCACAGCCAACATCACACTGAATGGGCAAATTCTGGAACCATTCTGCTTGAGAACTGGAACAAGATAAGGATGCCCACTCTCACAACTGATATTCAACAAAGTACTGAAAGGCCTATCCCAAGCAATTACATCTCTCTCCTGTTCCAGCCATGCAGGGCGTGTCTCCTCCCTCTTCATCATCTGCCATGATTGTAAGTTTCCTGAGGCCTCCCCATCCTTACTTTCTGTACAGCCTGCCGAACTGTGAATCAATTATAGCAATGTGAAAACAGACTAACATGCACTTATAACTCTCTGATCTTCGACAAAACTGACAAAATAAAGCAATGGGAAAAGAACTCCCTATTCAAATGGCTCCCTAGGAATAGCTGGCTAGCCATATGTAGAAGAATGAAACCGGACCCCTAGCTTTCACTATATACAAAAATTAACTCAATAAGAATTCAAGGTTTAAATATAAGACATCAAACTACAAAAAATCCTATAAGAAAACTTAGACAGCATCCTTCTTAACATTGGCCTCAGCAAATAATTTTTGGATAAGTCTTCAAAAGCAATTACAGCAAAAACAAAAATTGAGAAGCTTCTGCACAGCAAAAGAAGCCATCAAAAGAGTAAACAGACAACCTACAGATTTGAAGAACATATTCACAAACTATGAATTCAAGAAAGGTCTAATACACAGAATCTAAGAAACTTAATTCAGCATGCAAGAAACAACCAACTTAAAAAATGAGTAAATGACATCAACAGAAACTTCCATAAGGAAGACAGACAAATGGCTAACCAAAAAAGTCCTCACCAAATATATGAAAAAATGTTCAGCAATTCAGCATAACTAATCATCAGAGAAATGCAAATCAAAACCACAATGAGATGTCATCTAACACCAGTCAGAATGGCTATTGTTAAAAAGTCAAAAAATAACAGACAAAAATATTTTTAAAAAGATGAAAAATAATAATCTGCTGGCAAGGTTGCAGAGAAAAAGGAATGCATATACACCGTTGGTGGAAATGTAAATTAGTTCATCCACTGTGGAAGTCAGTTTGGAGAGTTCTCATAAGAATTTTAAAAAGGGCTATGATTTGACCCACCAATTCCATTTCCAGAGAAATATAATTCTTTCTATGGAAAAGACACATTCTCTCTTATGTTCATCTCAGCATTCTTTAAAATAACATAATATGGAATTAACATGAGTGCCTATTAAACATGGATTGGTGTGGTAAATATAGACAATGGAATACTATTTAGCCATAAAAAAAAAGAAAAAATAATAATGCTCTTTGCAGGAATACGGACGCAGCTGGAGGCCATTATTCTAAGTGAATTAACACACCACAGATAACCAAATATCTCCTGTCCTTACTTATATGTGGGAGCTAAAGTCTGAGTATGCATAGACATAATAACAGACACTGAGGATTACTAGTAGAGATAAGTAAGGAGGAGACCACTGCATTGTAAAACTATATTTTGAGTGTTATAGTCACTACCTGGGTGATATTATCTGTACCCCAAACCTTAGCATTATGCAATATACCCATGTAACATATTTGCATATGTACCACTTGAATCTAAAAGATGAAACTATTAAAAAAACAAAAAAACAAAATTTTGAACTAAAGATAAAAATGCAACTTGTCAAAATTTGTGGGATGCAGTTAAACCAATACTGAGAAGAAAATTTATAGCATAAATGCATGTATGAAATAAAAGATCTAAAATAAATAATCTAAGCTTCTACATTAACAAGAGAAAGAACAGAAATATAAGTCTACAGCCAGCAGAAGAAAATAAACAAATATAGCAGTAGTAATCAATGAATTTGAAAAGAGATCCATAGATGAAGTCAACAAAACAAAAAGCTGATTATTAGAAAAGAGAAAAAATTTTGGTATCTTTGCTAACCAAGTGAAAAAAAGCACAAATTACTAATAATATCACAATTTCAAAATCAATTAGTATTTTGATACAACGACATAAAAAGCACAATGAAGAATATTATGAACAATTTTATGCCCTTACACTTGATAACTAAAAGAGACTGATATTTTGCAAGACACAAAGTACCAAAACTCATACAATGATACATAATCTTACAAAGGATAAATACACAGAATGATAATCTGAATAAGAATGTATCTATTCATTAAATCAAATCAATTAATAGTAAACTTGTACAAAATAGAGCTCCAGATCCAAATAATTTTACTTGTGAATTCAAACAAGCATTTAAAAATAAATCATTCTGCCTTGTGTGGTGGCTTATACCTGTTATGGCAGCACTTCAGAAGGCCAGGGCAGGAGGATCCCTTGAACTCAGGAGTTCAAGTCAAGGCTGGGCAACAAAGCAAGACCTCATCTCTAAAATAAAATAAAATAAATCATCCCAATTATCTTCACACTTTATCAGAAAATAAAAAGAGGGGAAACATATTGTCACTCATCCTTTGAAGATATCATCAGCCCAATGCCCAAACCAGACAAAGACATTACAGAAATGGAAAATTATAGAGCAACATTTCTCATTAACACAGATGCAACAATTCTTAAAAATATTTGCAAATAGAATCCAGCAACGTATAAAAATGGTCATACACTACAACCAAACAGGATATAATCCATGTATGCAAAGCTATTGCCATCAGTCAAAAATCAATTAATGTTATCAATCATATCAGCAAGCTAAATATGAAGAAAATATGATAATATCAACACAGAAACAGCAATTAAAAAACTCTAAGCCCATTTATAAGAAAAGAAATCTTCAGCCAATTAGGAATAAAGAGAACTTCTAATACTTGATTATAAACATCTACAAAAACAAAACAAAACAAAACAAACTACTGCTATGGTCATACTTAATGGTTAGAAACTAGGTGCCTTTCCCTTGAGAATGGGAGCAAAAAGGATGTTCTCTCTAACCACTCCATTCAATGGCCTTCTGGAAATTCTAGCTAATGTGATGAGACAAATAAAGAAAATAAAAGTTATACATATTGGGAAAAAAAAAATATAAAGCTGCCAGTGTTCATAGATGATATGTTTACCTATGTAGAAAATCCCAATAAATCACAAACAAAAGCAATGACAAATGTGGCACTAATGAGAATTTATAGCAGGATTCCAGAATACAAGGTTGATATAAAAAATAAAGTTGTTTTCTTATATATAAGAATTGAAGATTAGATATTGATATGGTTTGGCTGTATCCCCACCCAAATCTCAAATCTCATCTTTAACTGTAGTTCCCATAATTCCCACACGTTGTGGAGAGACCCAGTGGGAGATAATTGAATCATGGGGCAGTTTCTCCCATACAGTTATGGTAGTAAGTCTTATTCAAGATCTGTTGTTTTTATTAGGGGTTTCCCCTTTCGCTTGGCTCTCATTTTCTCTTTGCCTGTTGCCATGTCAAACACTCCTTTTGCCTTCCACCATGATTGTGAGGTCAACACAGCCACATGGAGCTGTGAGTTCATTACACCTCTTTTTCTTTATAAATTACCCAGTCTTGGATATGTCTTTATCAGCAGCATGAGAATGGACTAATACAGGTATCAAAGTTAAAACACATGATAATTTAAATTATCACCAACAAAGAGTGAAATATGTAGGTAATTCTAATAAGATATATATATAGGATCTATATGAGAAAAATGAAAAGCTGAATAAATAAATGAACAATAAATAAATGGAGAAACATGTCATGCTCATGTATATGACATTTCAATATTGCTGAAATGTCAGTTTCTCCCAATTTGATCTGTATGTTCATTGCAATCTGATTTAAAATCTTTGCAAGTTACTTCGTAAATATTGATAAACTGATTCTAAAGTTTTCATAGAAAGACAAAAGACCCAAAATAACCAATACAATAACAAAGAAGAAGTCCAAAGACCAAAACTATTCAACTTGAAGACTTAATATATTGCTGCAGTATAAACACATAATAACAAAGACTGCAGAATCTTAGCAAAATAGTAGAAAAGTAGACTAATAGAAGAGAATAGAGCCAAAAATGGATGCACTACAAATATGGTCAACTGATCTTTGGCAAAGGAGCAAAGGCAAGTCAATGAAGAAAGGATAGTTCTTTGAATAAAGTGCTGGAATAAACTAAGCATCCATGTGCAAAAAGAAAACAGAAAAAAATTATTTAGACTCAGATCACACAACTTTCACAAAACTTAACTGAAAGCAAATCACAGGCCTAAATGTAAAAATGCAAACTTATTATAGATTTACAAAAGATTACATAGTAGAAAATCTCAGATTTCTGTTAATAACTTTTTAGATACAATACTATAGGCATCATCCATAAAAGATAAAAATGATCAGTTGAACTTTTATTAAAATTATTAAAATTAAACATTTCTGTTCTGTTAAAGACACTGTTAAGAGACTGTAGATATGACCCACAAACATAGAGGAAATGTTTGTGACACACATGCTGAAAAATACTTATTTTTAAATATACAACATTTTCTTGAAATTTAATCATAAAACACAAACAACCCAATAAAAAATGGGAAAAAAATCTGAACAGACTCTTTACCAAAGAAGACATGCACATGACAAATGAATATATATTTATAAAAGTTAAACAATATGTGTAACTAGGAAATTACAAGTTAATGCACAAATCAGATGTTACGAAACATCTCTAAGAAGCCTAAAATTAAAGACAGAACAAAACTGACAATGCCAATTGTAGGGGAATATGCAGACCAACAGGAGCTCTAGTTCCTTTCTAGTGGGTATGTAAAATGGTGCAGACAATTTGAAGTATTTGGTAAGAAATGTCTTTAAAAGTAAGCATAGTCTTACCAGGCAATACAGCAATGCTTGGCATTTACTCAGCTGATTTTAAAACATATGTCCACACGAAAATGTTCACTTTAATATTTACAGCAGATTTATCTCTAACAGCCCAAAATTAGAAACAACAAATATAACTTTCAGTGAGTGAATGGGTAAACGCATTGTGCTACAGTCAATGAAATATTATTCGGCAATTAAAAAAACAAAAGAGCTATCAACCCCCCCAAAATATGAAGGAAACATAAATTCATATTGCTAGTGAAAGAAGCCAGTTTGAAAAGGCTACCTAGTGTATTAAGAGTGTGACATCATGGAAAAGACAAAATTATGGCAAGGAAGAAAATATTAGTGGATTTCAGGGATCTGGAAAAAGTGGGGGTAGGAAGACTGAATAAAGCACAGGGGATGTCTGGGTGGTGAAACTATTCTGTATAATACTAAAATTATGGATATACAACATTATGCACTTGTTAAAACCATAGAACTATTTCATAAGAGTGTGAACTTCAATGTAAACTATGAATTTTTATTAGCAATAATGCATCAGTATTTTGTCATAATCTGAAGATATTAATAGCAGAAACGTGTGTGTGTATGTGTGCACACGTGCATGTTTGAGGGAGAAGTGTGAAAAAACTGTTTTCTCTGCTCTAATTTTTTTTACGAGAATTATTTAACAAACTAAAAAAGAAGTATACAATGATTACAGGCTGTTAAAAATTGTACCAACCCTCCTTTTCTTGGCAGGGACTGGGCTTGTGGTTCCACTCCCTGTAATGTACAGAGGAAGAGGGAAAGGGCTCTGCCCTCCTCGGCATCCTGTCTTCGGTGCCAGTAGTTTCCCATCCTCTGGTTCTATCCTCAAGCAACAAGACACAGGGAAAGAAGGACAGAAAAAAAAGAAAAGAAAAAAAAATTGTACCAAAGTAGAACTGGATTTTATATCATGGAGAATAAAATGATGATGATTTACTCTATATAACAGCCTCTAATCATTGTATATAGGCTATCTGGGGTCGATTTTTAGGATATTAGATTTTTCCAATAGTTAAGGAGCGATTCATATGCATAGCACAGAATGTGTAACTTGTCGGATCAACAGGGTATCAGATTTTTCCATGGAAGATGCAGTGGTTAGAAGGTGAGTAGAATGTAAATGTACTGGGCCAAGATTTTAAAAGTGGATAAATAATCCAAATTAATGTAAAGGAAATAAATATTAAAACTTCAAGAAATGAATATTCACTGAAGATTTTAATAACAGTTGAACTTACGATGTTGTTATTTGAAGTGCGAGAAGATGTAAGCTATGGAAAAGGTAAGGCCAAATGTCATATGCTTTGCTAAAGATTTGTGACTTTATCCTGTACTGGGAGACAAGTCTGTGTGCATCTTTTGTATTCCATTACATCTTACAAGGGAAATTGCTCGTCGTTTTTGTTCCACATTGTGTTCCAAGTATGTATACAGAAGAATAGTGGCTACCAAAAAGATAGAAGAAACAGTCAGAGAGGGGTGAAATACAGGAGATATGGTAGGAAAAGCAACAATGAAAAAAAATATTAAAAGTTTTTCAAAGTAGATTATTAACAGTGACAAATGCTTTATAGGTCAAGAAGCTTGAAAACTAAGCGAGCCAATCCATTTCAGTAATTAGGAAATTACTAGCGGTCAGAGTCATTTCAGTGTTAACTGGATTGAAGTAGGTTAGAGTGAAAAACGAGGCAAGCTGAGGGAATGTATTCTCTTCCTGGGTCCACAAGGGGGCGTAGTTTCCAGAGCAGGAACTTCGCAGCGACATGCCCTACTTGCCTTCTCCCACATCTCCATCCAGGAGACTTAAGGGTCTTTGTTTAACTTTGGCGTGCTCAGGAAAGGATCAAAGATCAATCACTCCAGAGGCAATTTAAAGGAACTCCTTTCATAGGCCCGGGGCTTGGAGAAGGTGGGAATTCCTCCCAGGTTAAAAGTTCCCTTCTTGAACACCCTTTTGCATGCCATACTTGGGTCCCCTTCCACTACTTTTGTGGAAGCTTTTTCTTTCTCATCTTTTTCTCTCTCCTTTTTCTCTTTCTCTGCCTAAATAAATCACTTTCTGCAAAAAGTTTTTGGAGTCAGATATTTACTTATAAGCACACGGCACCCGGCGTGGTCCCCTCTCTCATTCTTGGGTGAGTGAGAGACCAAGAGCCTGGAGTCCACTGGAGGGGGCAAGGTAAACCTCCCCTGCACGCCGAAACCCAGAAACAAAACAATTAGAGCAATGCTTAAATAAAATTGGATAGGCTAGTCATTAAAGAAGTACCCATGTTGGAGGCAAATTTGTTTTAAGATGGAAAAAAAACTGGATCATGACTTTATGCTACAGCAAGAAAACCTTGAGAAATTTGGAAATATATGACAGGAGATAATCAATGGGTCAATACTTTGCAGAGGTAGAGTTTTCTGAAGTTGGAAGGAAGAAAAAGTGGACATAAGTACAGAGTACAAGATACGTGGGTGTTTTCACATGAAATTGACGAATTCTAGATGTAGAAACCGAGTTCAGCTAACAGGAGAACTAGGATAGTATTGGATGGGAAACTTGAGGACTATGTTGTGAAAAGATGTCTTGTGGTTTTGTGGTAAAGCTAAGTCACAATGATCCACGGCAATGATTAAAAACATTTTGTCCTCTGTATTCCAAAGACTCCCTGAATAGGCAATCATATTAGGGTAGTGGAGGAATAATATAAAATATTCATTAAGGCTATTAAAGAATTATTCTTACCCAGAAAGAAAAGAGAAATCAACATTAAGACTACTTCCTTAATCTGTTTTCTAACCCTAATATTTTATAAATACATAAAAACCCTGTAGAAGAGTAAGAAAGGGTAACCATTTCTGAGAAAGTAGGCCCTGAAGGCACACATTTTTGATAAGTCCAGTTAATTGCCTAGAAGCTCCTCCAGGCCAGGAGCAATTAATCAGTGAACATTTGTGTTGAGATGGCAGTGCCAATTCCCTTTGGCTATAAAAGGTTTATTGGAATTGATTTAAATCTCTTTTCAGCTAAAAGCACGTATGATTTACCTAGATTACTCTTTATATTATAGTTCTGTGTACTTTTCAGGTCTGTGTTCACTACTGAATTGTATCTACCTTAAGGCAAAGAGTAAGTGTTACTCATTCTTTCCTTTAGGCTGGAGCTATTCTCTCTATATATATAAAATGCATGCTCAGTGCCTAAAATTATATACACATTAGTTTTAAAAAGTGTTTGCTAAAGAAAAAAAAGCATTACACAAGGAAAAAGCACTCAATATTAAATAGTCATTATTTCTGCTTGATAACAGAAAAGACAAAATTCCATTGAAGTGTGAGATTTAGTATAGGCCCTCTGGTAATCTACTTTCCACTTTCTAAAATAATTGAGATGAATCTAAGAAAAAGATCTTAAAGTGGCCCTGAAGGAGTTACATCTGTGCCCTCTTTACAGTGAGATACTGCAGTTTTTAGCCAATATGGCATATACTAAATGGATTGTATATAAAATTAAACATTCCTATAGTTGTCCTACAAGTCCATCATCATCTGAAACAAACAATAAAATAGCTGAAATACAGTTCTTATGAGATATCAGTGATCCTGACTTTTACAAGTAAGTAATGACATTATCTCTTCAATGCTTTTTGTACAGTTTCTCACAATTCTGGAGGCTGGACATTCAAAAGCGATGCACAATGCTGGTAGTTTTGTTTTTCCTGAGGCTTCTCTTCCTGGCTTGCAGATGGCTGCCTTCTCCCTGTGTCTTCAAATGTGTGTGTGTGTGTGTGTGTGTGTGCGCGCGCATTCCTTGTGTCTATCTTCTTATGAGGGCACTGTGATTTAGGACCCCAACCTAAGTTCCACAGAGTAATTTAATCATTTCTTTGATGACCTTATCTCTAAATAGTCACATAGATTAGTGCTCACCCTTATGACCTCATTTAGTCTTAATTACCTCTTTAAAGGCTTTATCTCCAAATATACTTACGATTCTAGGTACCAGGAGTTGACACTTCACTTTATGGATTTCAGAGGACTATGTCCCTCCAAAATCCATATATTGAAGTGTCGGCTTCAATATTAAATATTAAAATAATAACGTTAGTAAATATAACTATTAATATTAAAAATAACGTTATTTTTATAAGATTAAATTATATATTATTAAAATATAATAATAAAATAATAAAATAATGATAATTTTATTATTAGTCAAATAGCTGAGCAAAATTAGCATTCTTTTTTTATAGTCAGGTGATAAACTTCTACAGTTTTCTTTAAATAGCAAGTTATTTATTTTGATTGTATATTCTTTTGTAAGAAATTACCTTGAAACTTAATGATTTGAAATCAAACTTGTTTTCTTCACAATTTTGCATTTCAGGACGTGAGAACAGTTTGGCTGAGCAGATACTCTTTGGTCCACGTTGACGCAGTTGTTATTGGCCTGGCCTGAAGAGTTAACTTCTAGGACAGCTGTTGCGGCCAGGCGCGGTGGCTGACGCCTGTAATCCAGCACCTCGGGAGGCCGAGGTGAGCCGATCAGAGGTCAAGAAATTGAGACCATCCTGGCCAACATGGTGAAACCCCGTCTCTATTAAAAAAATACAAAAATTAGCTGGGTGTGGTGGCACGCGCCTGTAGTCCTAGCTACTACGGAGGCTGAGGCAGGACAATTGCTTGAACCCGGGAGGCGGAGGTTGCAGTGAGCCGAGATCGCGCCACTGCACTCCAGCCTGGCGACAGAGCGAGACTGTCTCGGAAAAAAAAAAAAAAAAATAGAGCTGTTGAATACATAACCAGTCCCTTTGACCACTCTCTCTCTCTCTCTTTTTTTTTTTAAGATGGGGTTTCACGATGATGGCCAGGCCGGTCTTGAACTCCTGACCTCAGGTGATCCACCCACCTCGGCTTCCCAAAGTGCTGGGATTACAGGCGTGAGCCACCGCGCCCAGCCGACCACTCTCTCTAAACCTCTCCAAGGATGTTTCAACCTCCAGGGTCTTTTCACGTGACCTGAATTTTTTTCGGTTCAGCAGCAGCGTTGGAAGCAGCCAGTGCAGGCACCTAGAGATGCCGGGCCCACTGCAGCAGCCGTGGTTCCTAGCTGTGCTCAGTGGGCGACTCCACGATTGCTCGCCCACACTCCCCTCGCCGCTCTGCGCCTGGCTCGTCCTCAGCAGGTACGGGATCCAGGCCAGCAGCAGGAGCCGAACACAGCCTGCCGGGCCAGCCGAGTGGGTGGAACAAACCCAGTGGGTGAGAGCAATACTCAGACAGAAGGTGCCGCCAGTCACGTAGGTTTCGACTGTGAAGCAACACCCCAAGGATCCTGTTACATTATCAAACATTATTTACTTATCAGCAAAATTTAATTGTAAATCCATGTCCACAGAATATCCTATATGATGTCACACAAAATAACTTAAACAGCCACAGCCCCTGCCTTCTGGAATTTTACAATACAGAGCAGAAAACAGACTGCTACAAAGGCCTTAAATAAAAACCAAAGCACTGAATGATTATATTCAGTGCCAGAAAATGAAATCATGCATGACTTGCATGTCTTAATTACATTTTTATCAAACTTTAACTGACAAGTAGTAATAACGGTTAATCTCAAGTATAAATTTAACATTTATTTATTACTGTAGTACAAAGGTTAGCAATCTACAAAATGCTCATACTCCACAAAGCATGAGAGAAACCACAGGCTAGATATTAATTGAAATTATAGATTGGCTTTGTATGAGTAGTTTGTTTTTTTTGTTTTTTGTTTTTTGGTTTGTGTGTGTGTGTGTGTGTGTGTGTGTGTGTGTGTCAGAGTCTTGCTCTGTCACCAGGCTGGAGAGCAGTGCCGCAATCTCGGCTCACTGCAACCTCCGCCTCCTGGGTTCAAGCGATTCTTCCACCTTAGCCTCCGGAGTAGCTGGGACCACAGGCGCCCGCCACCATACCCGGATAATTTTTTTTTTTTTTTTTTGGTAGAGGCTGGGTTTCACTGTGTTGGCCAGGATGGTCTCAATCTCTTGACCTCGTGATCCGCCCGCGTCTGCCTCCCAAAGTGCTGGGATTACAGGCGTGAGCCACCGCGCCCTGCCCTGTATGAGTAATATTTTTATGTATCATTTTCTTAGAGATTAAAATATAGAAATGTTGATGCAGGCATTGAAAACTTCGTAACACTTCATTTTGCATACTGCAACTTGATAAAGTGTGGAATAAATATATTTTGGAGGGAATAAATATATATATACCAGCCCTGTATCAGAGATGTGTTTTGCAGATATTCTCCCAGTCTTTTCATTTTCTTAAATATTGTTTTTATTTCAATTTAATCATGGAATAACTTTTTTGTTTTTTTTTAAGGTAAGATAATGATTTCCATAATTAATAATCTTTTATAATTTAGAGACAGCTAGCTTAACTGTCAAGCAAAGTTAACCTTAGAAAGGCCAAACAATTCTTATTTTAGCATATATTCAAAATAACAGAATGAAAATATTCCTATTTATTAGTGTCATACAACGCAGAAAATTTCTAAATCTCATTTCCATAATAAATGCACATACACAAATAGCTCTGTCACATAAGACTGCTTAGAATTCTTCTACCCTATGCCAGAGATCAGTTTTAAAATATTTTTTCTCATATGATGTGCTCATATAATAATAGAATATCTGAAACTTTTTAAAGAGCCTACCATACATATGTGAGTTTTGTCTTCTAAAGGGAAAAACAATTGAATAACTGTCTGGATTGCTTGTTTTGACATCATGTAGACAAATTTCTCTATTTTGATCTGATGATTTTAAATTGATTAACATTGTTTTTCTGTAGAGAAATATACCCCTTTTGTCATTAATTCTCTGCCTGAGTATTGCAATTTTGTTTTAGTTTGTTATAGTGACATTTGATATATAGAAATGGGTTATTCAGTACTAAAATTGCTTTTAAATAAAGTAGATATACAATAACAGTATGGAAAAGATTTTTTTATCTGTAATAGAAAAAGTTCCATTGATTTAATTATATATTTCAAGTACAAATGTATATTTTTCATAAAGATATGTTTTAAAGCTCTTGTATATAATACAATATTAGTCAACAAGAAATGATAGCTAAATATGATACAGATAATCATTCATGTATATAACCTAGTCTACAAACTGCCAGTCACAAGCCAACTAGTGTGGTAGGATTTTTCCTTTTTTTCTTCCTTTTTAAATGTTATATTTGAACTGCTGTAGTCATATAGAAAAGAAAACAAATGGCATGATGAAACTTCATATACACAAGTGTTATCAACCCACTGCCAAACTTCTCCAGGTGCCATTCCAACCGTTTCCCACCGTCCCCATTTTAGCACCAGATATTTTAATACAAAGTCTCAATAACATATCTTATATTAAAGGCAATATCAGATCCGCTTTAAAACGTATGTGCATTGCTTTTAAATCCTTAATATTATTAAATAGCCAGTGTTTATATTTACTTGATGTAATTTTTCAGAGCCTGATTTTTCAGTTTCACAAAGTCATAAAGATATGAATTTTTACTTTCTGAGATCTTCCTACTTTTATCAGAATCTGGCTTTGTCATTGGGTTTATTGTCCCTGTTTTGTTCCGTTTGCATTTCACTTTCAGCAGTTTCTCTTTAGTGCAAAGTTTTATCCTCCAATGGTGCTTAGGTTAGTTATTTAGATTCTGAGACAGCTCAATTCCTGAAGACTTCCTATAGTCCCCGGACACTCGATGCATATTTTAGCCTATGATACTATTGTTTAATTCCTGATGATGTTCTTAGATTTTTCTGCAGTATGTGTTCGTAATATGTGGGCTTCCTGGATCCAAAGATTATGACATGTTTCTTTCCTCATTGTCTTTAGTGCAAACTCCTATATCAAGAGATTCTTAAGACTGTGGTGGCTGCTTCTTACTCATTCATATTTTGAGGTTTATGCAAATATATTATTTTGCAATGTATTAGTTTCATATGGTCACCTTAGTAAGTCTCCATCACAAATTAATCTCTTCTAGTCTGGAGCTCAGAAATCCAAAATCATTTCAGCTGGGCTAAAATGTAAAGATGTCACCTGGGATGTGTCCTCCTGGAGGCTCGGGGGAAGAACTTGTTTCCTTTCCTTCTGTTGTTTTCCTTGCCCTTTGGAGGCTGCCTGCATTTCTTAAACTCATGATCTGTTTCTCACAAAACTGCAATATTTGGTCTCTTTGGCACATTTCCCATTTCTCAAATCTCCCCTGCTGAACTGTTATAAAGTCACATATGATTACATTTAGGACCTGTGATTGTTAATATTGAATATCAACTTGATTTGATTGAAGGATGCAAGGTATTGGTCTTGGGTGTGTCTGTGAGGGTGTTGCCAAAGATTAACATTTGAGTCAGTGGGCTGCGGAAGGCAGACCCACCCTTGATCTGGAGGGTGCAATCTAGTCAGATGCCAGCGAATATAAAGCAGGCAGAAAAACGTGAAAAGGCGACAGTGGCCTAGCTTCCAGCCTACATCTGTCTCCTGTGCTGGATCTTTCCTGCTCTCAAATATCAGACTCCAATTTCTTCAGTGTTGAGACTTCGATGGGCTCTCCTTGCTTCTCAAGCTTGCAGACAGCCTATTGTGGGACCTTGCCATTGTGTATAATTGTGTAAGTTAATGCTTAATAGGATATATATATATATATATCCTATTTAGGATATATAAGTTTTGACCCTATATAAGTTCTGTCCCTCTAGGGAACCCTGACTAATACAGATTTTGGTACCAGGAATACTTCCAGAGGTACAGAATATTAAGGATGGAGTTCTTTCATTGGTTTTGGCATTTCTGGAATTGGCTGCTTAATATGACTAGACCCCCAAATGCGCACTGTACTTCTAATAGTATAGGGAACACTGATAGTCCTTGGCATGAACTGTTCAGAGAGTTATGCAAAATAAATGCATTTGACACTCTGGATTCACTGCTTGTGAATGGCAAGGAGTTTAGTGACTCCCTACATAATAACTCTGAACACATTTGGAGAACCAAGGAAGCTGGTTTGTTGCTCCTAATTTCAGTGGACAAAGTGTTGAAAGAAAATGATGAACTCAGGAATTCTGTCTCCAGAAAGCTATACACCATTTTATCAGTAGAACAGGTAACCCATAAAATAATTTCTTGGATTTTGAAATCAGTGTTAGGCTCAGGATCCCATATCTTGAAAAAAATTTAATTAATATGTCTGAAGCATATTTATAAATATGAAGATGGATCCAAAGTATTATGCAACAGCAAATAATAATAGTAATTATAAAAATAATTATTTACTTTCCATATTCTCAATATCAGTAACATTTTAGCTTCAGATTAGTATTATCTCAGCAATTTTTCCTAGCAAGCCTTATTTTCACATTGTTAATAGTAACAAGTATTTTATTAACCTAGAAAATATCATTGGTTCAAAACCCAAAAATTAGCATCTATATTCTTATTTATTAAAAGTTAGTATCTATATTCTTATTTATTTTTCAGTTTAAGTATTTTCTCCATTACAAATTAGCCACAAAATTATAGCAAGTTAACCATTTTTTACACTGCACAATAGACCCGAAAAGATTTTTTTTAGATAGGTTAAGGGAACTTGTTTAAAACAGGGTCACAGAGATTCAAGCCTATGTTTCGTTTGAGAAATGTAGTTATTTAACCTCTTGCATGTAGATCAGTAATGCATTTTGAGTTAATTTTTGCATACGGTTTGAGGTAAGGGTCCAGCATCATTCTTTTGCTTATTGATACCTGTTTTTCCCAGCACCATTTTTTTCTGAAGACAATTCTTCCTACATTAAATTGTCATGTCTCTCTTGCAGAATATCAAGCTATAAATATAAGGATTAATTTCTGGACCCTCAATTTTATTTCACTGATTTTTGTTTCTTATTCTTATGCCAGTACAACACTAACTTAAATACACTAGCTTTGTATTAAGTTTTGAAATCATGAGGCGTGCTTCCTCTTATGTTATTCTTTTTCACCAGTGGTTTGGCATTTTTTATGTGAAACTAAGCCCAGTTTATGAATTTCTGCAAAATCTTTGATTTAAACTGACAGATATACTACTCTTCCTTTCACTTGAACACTTACATGCAATTATAGTTTAAATCACTGGCCAACTTTCAGTATTTTTTATTTCAAGAAATAAAGATGCCCCAGGAGAGGAAGACAGACTGGGACGATGTGGTGGGTGATGGGGGAGCTCGTGGAGGCCAATGAACAGGAGTCAACACACACAACATTTGTCAATAAAATTCTCCCTCTTATATGGGTATAGTTTTCGGTACCCCAAAATGATTACAGTTGAAGCATTAAAGATCATTGATTACAGTTCGTAATGACAGAGAAAACAATGATTCTAAATGTTTGAAGTGTTGTGAGAATCACCAAAATCTGAAACAGAGACATGAATTGAGCACATGCTGTTGAAAAAAAATGGCCTTAATATACTTGTTCAATACAAGGTTGCTACAAACCTTCAATATGTAAAAAATGCAATATCTACACAGTGCAATAAAGTGAAGTAAGCCTGTACAAGATTATATTATCTGTAATTAGATATAGTTTTACTTCATTTCCACAGTGTATGTTTTGATTTATTTTATTTTCTTACCTAAGTGCCACTGCTAGAACCTCCAGTGTAAGATGAGATAAAGATGGTGAGAGCAAATATCACAGTCCTAGTGGAAATCATTCAATTTTCACAATTAAATATGTTAGCCTTGGTTTTTTAGTAGACGACCTTTATCAAATTGAGAAAAATCCTTCCTCTTTCTAGTTTGGTGAGAGTTTTAATTATGTGTAGATTCTGGATTTTATCAAATGCTTTCACCACATCTATTGAGATAACCATGTAATTTTGTCGTTTATTGTATTTGTACTGTATATTATATTTATCGATTTTTCTGTTTATAAAACAATTTTACATTCCTGGTATAACTTCACATGGTTATAGTATATAATCCTTTCTGTATGCTGCTGGATTTGTTTTGCTAGAATTTGTTGAGAATTTTGGTCTGTAGTCATAGGTTATATTTGTTTGTAGTTTTCTTGCAAAGGTTTTATTTTGTTTTAATCACAGGGTAACAATGGCTTCATGGAATTAGTTTGGTATTCCCTTCTCTTATATTTTCTAGAAGAATTTTTGAAGAATTGGTGTTAATTCCTCCTTAAACATTTGAGAGAATTCATAAATGAAGATATCAAGACATGGACTTCTCTTTATGGGAAGTTTTTAAATTGATATGTATTTTAACTATTTATAGATTTGTTCAGATTTTTAATTTCTTTTTTAGTCAATTTTGGTTTTGTAATTTTGTAGTCTGCTTCTTGATGCAACTTCCTTTTTGAAGTGAGTTCTGAAATTAGACAGTGGTAATGCTTGTATAATTGTGTGGATGTAATTTTTAAATAAACATTGAATTACATTTAAAGGAGGAAATGTGGTATGTAAGTTGTATCTTAATGAAACTCCTATTAAATATGTTAAATAATAACACATTTTACATGAATTTAAAGTTAAAAACATTCCTTTATAAAGTATATTAACAGAGTATCTAGCATTACTAGGTTTACAATTATTGATCTAATTTTTGGAGATGTGAAATTACAAACAATAAAACTTTTAAGATGGATTTAAATGTCTCAAGACTCTTTTTGCAAATTTGTAGTTTATGAATGTACCTTTGAAATGTACATTATGCATCTGCTTTTACTTCTTAACAACTGCAGAGGTCTTGGCAGTGAATCATGTTTAAGAAGATCTAAGATGTCTTCCCAAACCGTGAATGATTTACTTGTAAAAGAATGACTTTTAACTATGCACCTTTCAAAGGTCCTCAGTGTAAAATGAAACATAGTGTTCTTTGTTGATCTTACGTGATACCCCTGTGGAGATTAGTAAAAATTTATTATCTTTCTTGACTTAAAGAGGTATTTCTTATGTTAATGGTAAAGTGGAAGTAACATACTTCATATGGGTTATAAAAAATGTTAACCTTTTTTATCCTTAAGGAATTATAGTCAGTCATAAACTCTGTAAAAAGGATGAGATCATTACTTAGATTGGGACCATTTCAAGATGAGAGAAGATATGAAAACATGAATGTCAAGATTTTTTGAAAAGTTAACATTTAATTGCATACTTTTAAAAAGTATATATTAAGAAGTCAATGTAAGTTTAATCAAGTAAAAGCTAAAGAAATTTTTCACATTTTTCTTGGAAAAAGGAAATGGAGGAATTATAAAATATTTTTTGTGGTTATAATACCATGATATATAAAGGCACAAACATATACAAGATTTGGCCACTAATGAAGTTAAATAAAGTTATAAATTATAAGTGTCTATGTAAGTTTTACACTTAAAAGCATTTCGGTCCATATAGGATCTAATTTCATTTTATTTTATCAAATGGTAATACAGTGCCATAAATTAATAATATGCTAGTCTTTTATTTTTTAATTTAAAAAGCCATTCAGCTTTATTAAGATAAAATTGGTGAATCAAATTATGTATATTTAAAATGTAAAAAATGATGTTTCCCTATATGTATACATTGTGAAATAATTATCATAATCAAGCTAATTAACATATCCAACAATTTGCATATCTACCATTTTTTTGTACGTGGTGAGACAATTAAAAATCTACCCTCTCAGCAATTTCCAGTATATAATACAAAAATATGAAGGACACTCATGGCTGGATGTAGTGGTTCAAGCCTATAATCTCAGAATTTTGGGAGGCCAGGGTGGGAGGATTCCTTGAGCCAAGAAGTTTCAGACCAGCCTGGCAACATTGCCCTGTCTCTACAAAAAGAAAAACAAAATTTTCACTGTAGTCATTTTGCTGTTCATTAGATCTCCATAGCTCATTTATCTTGCACAACTGAAACTGGTAACCTTCAACCAACATTTCCCCATTTCCTTCATCTCCAGCTCCTGGAAGCCCCCTTCTACTCTGCTCGTTTCAGTTTGACTTTTTGGGCTCTAAACACAGGTGAGATTATGCAGTATCGTTGTTTTTGCCTGGCTTATTTCATTTGGTTTAAAGTTCTACAGGTTTATCCGGGTCTCGGCAACAACAATCTACCGCTCTTTTATTAATAACAATTGTAATAATTGTTAACGGGATCACTGTTATGATTATCAACAGAAGTATCTCTAATGTTTATTATATCTTCTATTCTAGCTCAAGTATACATGCTTTGCTGTAGTAACATCTGATATTATAGGCCATAGTTTTATAAAGAAAGAAGACTAAAAACAAAGTTTGACTTTTTTTTCTTTTATAAGAAAGAAAACTGGCCCTAGTTTTAGAGATGAGAAAAAGCAATGAAAAGAAAGTATAAGTAATTGATATAATTCCTCTCAGATAGCACATGTTGAAATTAGCATTGAGCATTCAAATACACAGGTTCTCATGTCGTAATTTGTCTTTTCACCATTTAACTTCTTTTAAAGCAAGTTTATGTCTTATAAACACATTGGCCTGGAAAGAAAAATCAGAAATTCTGGAATTAATCTCAGCTCTTATTTCCTCTAGCTTTATGGCATGGGGTAATCAGTTCTTATTCTATAAATGCATGTATAGCACTGTTACTTTATAAATATGTTCAGTTCATAAATTCAGGCTATGTCTCTCATTTTCTACAAAAACAATCCCAACATTTTTACTTCTACAATCCTGTTAACTTGTAACATAACATATTTCATAAGCATCTATAGCTTCATAGACAAAACTAAATCTGAGACAAAATTAACAAACGCTACGCATTCATAAAATTGCAGCAAGAGAACACATCTGCATCACTTTTGTTTCAGTGGAGTTTAATGGTGTTAGAAAGGAGAGTCAATTTTGTAGAGTAAAGAGAGGAAATACCTAGACAGTCTCTCATTGGTAAGCACTCTCGTAGTGCTTGGAAGCAAAAGCATATTCAAACTGGCCTTCGGATATATTTGGCAATCCTTGGTTAACTGTAAAGGTCAAGCAAGCAGTTTTGAGGAATTTCAAAAGAGAAAGAATTGCTCAGTATTAATGCAGAATGTGTACTGTGACTGTTCATTTCTTAGAATAAGTAGGGATCAATAGAATGCTTTTCTGTGGTCAAACTGAAATAACGGTCCTTAATTAGGGGAGAGGAGACCACCATGCCAGGCAGGTGGTTATTAGAAAGATTTCGACTGTCACCAGGTGTGGTGGCTCATGCCTGTAATCCAAGCACTTTGGGAGGAGAAAGCAGGCTGATCACTTGAAGTCAGGAGTTCAAGACAGCCTGGCCAACATGGTAAAACCCTGTCTCTACCAAAAAATATAAAAATTTGCTGGGCATGGTGATGTACACCTGTAATCCCAGCTACTTTGAAGGCTGGGGGAGGAGAATTGCTTGAAACCTGGAGGTGGAGGTTGCAGTGAGCCCAGATTGCACCACTGCATTCCATCCAGAGACCCTGTCCCTCACCCAGCAAAAAAAAAAGATTTTGATTGCAAATTTATAGAAATAGAATCATGAAAAGGGCACTCATTTTAATAACACATATTTAAAGTGAAAATTAAAATTAAATTGGGAGATAGTTTTTAAATAAAAACTTTTTTTTAAATCTGAATTATTTAAATCAAAATTTCTAAAAGATATGGTAAATTATATTTTAGAAACAGAAGGTTTATTTTTTCCAGCTATGAATCTATACAAAACATATATTTAATATTTACCTACAAAACATATTCTTGCTGATATCATCATATATTTCTAATATCATTTGCTGTAAGGTTTAGACAAAAATAAGTGAACTGTTTATTCACTGGTTAATTTGGCTTGTTTTTCCTTGCTGTAACAATTTGTATTATTCAATTTTTTTCTCTGGTCTTTAAACATGTTAAGTAAATTTACTGTATAAGATATTACACAGTGGCACCCGCCTGTAATCCAGCACTTGGGAGGCTGAGGTAGGTGGATCACAAGGTCGAGAGATCGAGACAATCCTGGCCAATATGGCGAAACATGGTCTCTACTAAAAATACAAACATTAGCTGGGCGTGGTGATGCATGCCTGTAGCCCCAGCTGCTCAGGAGGCAGAGGCAGGAGAATGGCTTGAACCCAGGAGGCGGAAGTTGCAGTGAGCTGAGATGGTTCTACTGCACTCCAGCCTGGTGACAGAGCGACTCTTCAAAAAAAAAAAAAAAAAGAAAAGATATTTTTGCTAGGTTTCAATAATGGAACACAAATTAATGATATTTCTTAGTTGTGTTGTTACTGCCTTACAACTATTGTCATAGTCTAATATTTGTGTATGTGCATGCATGAATACTTGGACCTACAACTATGTCCATGAACTGAACCAGTTATGTTCCGGAGTACCAACACTGAATAACAATTTCACTTTTATCCCCTGACTTTCTTATGTTCCTCATCCTACTCATTTCTGTCACATCGGCTATAGAGATGAAAAGCTCTTTCGTGGATAGCTATTTTAAAAATATAATATTTGTGCCCTCATTTGTACTTTTCAAAAATAAAATTTGCAAATGCAAGTATGTAGAAAAATAGTTATTTTCTGCTTTTTAATTTTTTTGGTATTTTAAGTGTAGTGAAGATTTATCTTGCCTAATTTAGTTTCTTGCTGTGTAATTTTCACCTTCAAGAAAATACACATTCAAGAGATTACTGTTGGATTAAATCCTAGAAATTTTGATGAAGCAGTTAATTGCAGAAATGGAATGGTATCAACTCTCCATGCTGTCTAATAGCTATATTGGAACTTTCCTACTTTACAATAAGAAATCAATAAAAAGGCAAGTACAATAAAAAAGGAAGTAATTCTTCGTACCAATTAAGCTTACTTTCTAATTTTCAGCAGTCTAGATGATTATGGATGCAATTTTAGAAAGTCAATTAGTAAGGAATTTCATATCTTTGCAAAATCATGATCAAAATTAGAACAAAATCTACTACATGTGATTATTTAAATCCAAATAGACTCCAGGGACTTGAATATCATATTGTGCTGATTATACATTTATTCTATCATTGTGCAAATTTGTATAATGCTCTAATATTGGAAATTTTAATAAAAATAAAAATTAATCAAAGAATATTTTCAATAACTCATATTTATGTTCACTCAAAGAAGTTTATATTGAAATACTTTTTAACTATTCTGATTATTATATATTTATATCATCATAACATTTCTATATTCCAATTAAAATTTTATTTAAATACTACTGAAGAATTGAAATGTATGGGCTGCTATATGGTTTTCAACATAATTTTGCTGCCAACTACTTTTATCTTAAAATAAAATGAGACATACAATTTAGAGAATTGCATGAGACATACAAAGATTGTATTAATATAAGACATACAATTCGAGAATGTGAGATACAATTACTGTTTTTCTTGAGACTAATACACACAATATGTATATATTTCTCTTATAACTTGACAGGCAAATTTGATAAATTAATACATTTAACATAGAGTATAATGGTAATAAATATGAGATGCATATTTATGTAAAAAAATATACATTCAGATATAATATTTAAGGTTAAAAAATTGAACTATGAAAAATCGAAATTATAAACTAGAACAAAAATTCTAGATGAGATTGTAAGGTGACACAAAGCAGCAAATGAAAAGTGATTTTCTTTTAGCATAATGCAGTTTACAGGCAGTTACATAAGTTAAATTAAAATTATTAAAACGTATGTGTCTTCCATATCTTAGATAATAGTTCTTATAATTACCTATATAATAAGGCACAGAGAAACTGAGTCACTTGCCAAAATTCACATGATTAGTTAGTGGAAGAGCAGATAATTAATGTTTGTAGGCTGCCTTTAAGGCCAACTCCTAAACAAAGCTAGATGAGCCTTTTCCAAAATTTGGATTTAACGTGTTATACTTTGCCTGCATTTATTGTTCTAAGTTTGTAGAATGATATTTTAGGAGGTGTTCTGATATTATTGGAAAACTTTTTATTTGAAAATTCATAAGACCATGTGTAGAATAAAGACTCTGATGCATTGAGTTTAGGCAATTGTTTATGTCAGCAAGTCCTAAATTTATTTCAACACGGAATGTTATATCCATAGAGTGAATGAAATAATGGTCCTTGGGGAAATAATACTAAAAATTACTTTTAAACTATTTGCACTTGTTTTACCTTGCAAAAATGAAGAAGTAAAATATACAGAAAAAGTGAGTTTGTACAAGAAAATGTAAATATTATAGCAATGTTAGTGTTGAGAAGAGAGCTCTCATAGAAAGTAATGGATGGATGGATGATAGATTCACAGTATTGAAAATTATGAATAAATAAGACTGAAAGAAGCAGAATGGTACAGTGCTTAATGTTACAGACAAAGTGTCCAAACTGTTTCTACAAATACACTCAGGTGATATCTAACTTTTAATTCCCGATTTGCTCAACAGGAATCTTTTTTTGTTTTTTTTTGAGACAGTCTCATTCAGTCACCCAGGCTGGAGTGCAGTGGCCCAGTCACAGCTCACTGCAGCCTCTACCTCCCAGGCTCAAGTGATCCTTTCACCTCAGCCTCCCAAGTAGGTGGGACTACATGCATGCACCACTATGCCTGGCTAATTTTTCATTTTATGTATGTATGTATGTATTTATTTATTTTGTGGGGGTGTCATTTCCCCATGTTGCGCAGGCTGGTCTGGAACTGCTGGGCTCAAGTGATCCACTCACTTAGGCCTCCCAAAGTTGTGGAATTACAAGCATTAGCCACTGCATCTAGACAGAAGGAGTCTGTTTATATTCAATCCATAAAGTAAATTACTATATTTTTGTTTTCATGATGTTTCCCTTAATTTAGGCAGTATTCTCATACTTACTCACATTAATCTTAGACTTAAGTGATATTTATATCTTCCCCATCACAACAAAAGTGTTTTGAGAGTTTACCATGTTTTTGTGGACTTCTTGTCTACCCTCATCATGTTGCTATATGCAAAACGTAAACTCTAGCTTTTGGAGGGTGTACTTTCCCTTTTTCATAAATAATTGTGACAATCACATTTGAAATAAAATTTGTTTGGATATAAACTTGTGGGTTCAAAGGCAACTTGTTTTAAGAAACAAATTATTTCTCAATTTTTTTTTTTTCTTGCATTGGGAAATCTGATGTCAATCAGGAGATGATCTGCTTTTAGTGTCTGGAAACATCCAGAGATTTCTCAGTGTTTTTATTGTTAGTCTTAAATTTCATTGTGTTTACAGTTACAGATATTTCCCTTATCTTCCCTGTCAGGTGATCCTGAGTCTTTCCATATAAAGAGGTCCTTCACCTTTCTTTTAAGTTTGGAAATCCAATGTATACACTTCCCTCTTGCTGGAAATTCTAGCATTCAGATTTTGACGTTTAAACTTCTTGTAGAACTTAGGTTTCATTTTATACTTTGTTCTTTTTTTATGTTCTGTTGCTTTTTGAAAGAATACCTCAGTATGTTTCTTTAACTAACTGATGAATATTTTTTTCAAATGGACCCAATCAACTCCTTATCCCATTCACTGTACTGTTTTTCACATGCACTGTTTCCATTTTATTATTCCTAGTGTTTTTTTCTTATACTGATAGTGATATGGTTTGGCTGTGTCCACACCCTAATCTAATCTCAAAATGTAATCCCCACGTTTCTTATGTTGATTGTGATATGGTTTGGCTCTGTGTCCACACCCTGATCTAATTTCAAAATGAAATCCCCACATGAGGGTGTGTCCTGTTGGGAGGCGATTGGATCATGGAGGAGGACTTTCCTCAGGCTATTCTCATGATAGTGAGTGAGTTCTCATGAGATCTTATGGTCTAAAGGTGTTTGACAGTTATCCCCTCACTTTCTCTCTCCTGCTGCCATGTGAGACATGCCTTGCTTATCCTTCACTTTCCATCATGATTGTAAGATTTCTGAGGCCTGCCAGCCATGTAGAACTGTGAGTTTAACCCTTTATTGTTTATAAATTACCCAGTCTCAGGCAGATTTATTATACAGTGCAAAAAAACCAGACTAATACAGATGATTGGTAGCTTGGAGGCTAGGGCATTCCTATAAAGATACCTAAAACTGTGGAAGCAGCACGGGAACTGGGTAACAGCAGAAGATGGAACACTTTGGAAGATGCAGAAGACAGACAGATGTGAGAAATTTTTGAACTTTTTAGAGACTTGTTGAATGATTTTAACCAACATCCTAGTAGTGATACAGACAATGAAGTTAAGGCTGAAGTGGTCTCAGACAGAGATGGGGAACTTCCTGGGAACTGGAATAAAGCTCACTCTTGCTATGCTTTAGCAGAGACTGATGGCATTTTGCCCTTATCCTAGATATCTGTGAAACTTTGAACTCAAGAGAGATAATTTAGGGTATCTGGTATAAGAAATTTCCAAGCAGGAAAGTGTTCAAGAGCTGACTATGCTTTATCTAAAAGGATACTCACATATAGATGAACAAAGAGTTCATGTGAAACTGAAACTTATGTTTAAAAGAGAAGCAGAGAATAAAAGTTCAGAAAACTTGCAGTCTGAGCATGTGGTAGGAAAAAAAAATCATTTTCTGGGGAGAAATTCAAGCACATCTCAGAATTGTTCATAAGAAAGAGAAGCTGAATGTTAACAGCCAAGACAATGGAGAAAATGTCTCCAGGGCATGTCAAAGATTTTTGCATCAGCCCCTCCCATCATAGTCCAGGAGACCTAAATAATTTCATGGGCCAAACCAGGGGTCCTGTTGTTGCTCCATGCAGACTTGGGACTTGGTTCCTGCATCCCAGCTGCTCCAGCTGCAGACATGGCTAGAAGGAGCCAAGGTACAGCTCAGTTCATTGCTTCAGAGTATACAAGCCCCAACCCTTGGCAGCTTTCACATGATGTTGGGCCTGTGAGTGTACCAAAGGCAAGAACTAATGTTTGGGAACCTCCCCCTAGATTTCAAAGAATGTATGGAAACACTGGATGTCCAGGCAGAAGTCTGCTGCAGGGGCAGAGCCCACGTGAAGACCCTCTGCTAGGGTAGTGTAGAAGGGAAATGTGGGGTTAAAGCCCCCACATACAGTCCCTACTACGACACTGCCCAGTGGATCTGTGAGAAAAAGGTCATCATTCTCCAAACTCCAGAACGGTAGATCCACCAACAGCTTGCACCATGCAAAGCCTCAGGCATTCAACACCAGCCCTTGAAGGCAGCCATGGGGTCTGTACCCTGCAAAGCCACAGAAGCGGAGCTGCCCAAGGCCTTTGAAGCTCACCCCTTGCATCAAAATCCCCTGAATATGAGACATGGAGTCTAAGGAGATTATTTTGGAACTTTAAGATTTAATGATTGCCCTGCCAGGTTTCAGACTTGTATAGGGCATGTAGCCCCATTGTGTTGGCCAATTTCTCCCATGTGGAATGGGAACATTTACCCAATGCACATACTCACATTGTATCTTGAAACTAAATAAATTGCTTTTGATTATACAAGCTCATATGTGGAAGGGGTGTGCCTTGTCTCAGATGAGACTTTGAACTTAGCCTTGGGGTTAATGCTGGAATGAGTTAAGACTTTGAGGGACTATTGGGAAGGCATGATTGTGCTTTCAAATGTGAGAATGACATGAGATTTGGGAGGGGCCCGTGGCAGAATGGCATGATTTGGCTCTATGTCCCCACATAAGCTTCATCTTGAATTTTAATCCCCATATTTCGAGGGAGGGACCCAGTAGGAGGTGACTGGATTGTGAGGGCAGATCCCCCATACAGTTCTCATGATAGATAGTGAGTTATCATGAGACCTGATGGTTTAAAAGTATCTGGCAGCTCCCCCCTTGCTGTCTTGCTCTCCTGCCATGATGTAAGATGTGCCTCGCTTCCCCTTTACTTTACACTATGATTGTAAGTTTCCTGAGGCTATCCCAGTCCTGTGGAACTGTGACTAAATTAAATATTTTTTAAAATAAATTATAAAGTCTCAGGGAGTTTTCACAGCCATGTGAAAACAAACTAATACAGTTAGGTATTTTTATTTCTTTATTTTTCAATAGATCTGATCTTGTCCTAAAATGTTTGTCTTTTTAAGTAACTATGCTACTCCATGGGTGTGTATTTATTTAGATTAACTCATGGTCCACTGAGGTTATTGATTATTCCATTAATACTAGCTCTTGATATGTATTGGTAATGTCTAGTCACAATGTGTGCATACCAAGTGTGTGCACTTTGGTGAATAAGTTAAAAGAAGTGATGCACTTCAGTGTGGAAAGTTCCAGCAAAGTTCCTCTTGTTGCAACTCGACAGACAATTACTCTGGTCAGGGAGTCACCTTTATCCCTGAAAGGAGAAATATCAGTAGGATATGGCAATTTTGTTAGTTTTTAATCCACAAAATCCAAAAATTGAGAGAAGGAATTGATAGAAGATTGAAAATCCAAAGGAGGCAATGGTTACTGGAGGCAACACTGGGGGAAAGTAAATGTTAGACACTGTACACCTCAAACATCTTCAGTCTTTATTTGTCAATTAAATTTTAATTTTTTTAAAGCTTACCTCTTATCTTCATGGGCAATGTTATTTTGCCTGTAGTTACTCACCTCCTCCACACCCATAACAATTCAAGAGATTCTTCTGTCTTCCTGGAAAGTTTTCTGAGTTTGTTGGTGTTATCGGTGGAAATAGTAGCTTTGATAGTGGTTTCTGAAATCACGTTTCCATTTCTTTCTACATCTTTTTCATATCCTTTCAGAGCTGATTGTGGAGGAAGTAATCAACATCCTTTGCTTTTGAATATATTGCAAGAAAGCTAAATCTTAGTTTATTTTTATATTTGTAGCCTTGTGTAAATAGAGAAGATGTGTAGGTACTCAATATATTCTAAATTAACTAAAGAATTTTGTGAATATTAAGTTATTGCTTATTTCATGGTTAAGTATGAAAATAACTTTGTATTTCCTTAATAATATAAAACATTGGATGTAAAACAAACAAAACTTCTTATTAATGAAAATGCTTTGATGACCTTTAAAACACATATTGCTATAAAAAAATTATGAAATGGTCAACTAGTTATCTATAGAAACTCTTAAGAGTCAACTTTTAAGATCATTTCTTAACTCTAATGGACATTTCTTCAGTGATATAAAAAAATTTAAGAAGACTTTTTTCTTCAGGTATAGTAAAAATGTAATATATATACATAATTTACAGGATTACCTGGAAATAAGAGAATGTGTTCTATAAGTAAATACACACACACACACACACACACACACACACACACACGTATATGTATGCATGAATATGTGTATATACTATATTGTGTGTGTATATATAATGTATGTATACGTTATGTGCATGTATATATGTATATACATATATATAGTGTATATATATAATACATATACATACACACACACACACATATATGTATAATACATATATATACACACACACATATATCATGGGACATGATTTTGCTTTTTACCCAACTTGAAAATACAAACTCTACAATTATATTAAGTTGAACTATTTATTACTTCATTAAAAAAAAGTATATATTATTTAATTTTTATGATTAAAAAATTTAAAAAAATTCTGATTATAAATTTATAACAGGTAATGAATACAGAATATAGTTAAAAGATGGAAGTACTTTTTAAATCTATGATACAAAACAGCAGGACTTGAGTTTCACTATTGTATTAAGAGCAAAGTAATATTTCAAATGTAGAAATATATTCAATGGCAATTTAGCTTATTTAAACATTTTTGTCTTTTCCCATTATATTAGAAATTCAGGTCATATTACATTACATAAAACAAGCACTTCATACATTCACTATAATTATTATAATATTATATTTACAAAACACTTTATTGTCTATGATAACTTTCACCTTAACAACATAAGATGATATTATAGGGTATGTAACTATATAAAATGTTTTTTCATTTTGGACTTTAAGAACAACTGCTGTGAAATACCCAGTGTAGTGGCAAACAGTACTTATGAACATTGTAGAACTCTGCTTATCAACGGGAATAGGTGAATCAGAGTAGTAAAAGCTTGTGCTTCATTTTCACACAACACAAACGTGAATTTTCAGAATTGCTTAACTAAATGAACATGTGAGTAAATAATTTCTAATGTCCATTATAAGTTATAGAACTTATGCTTGTTAACATTTGGCTGTATCAATAGAATATAATAGAGCTAAATGACCTTGGAAAAATATGGAAATGTGTGTAAGTCCTAAAAGCAAACCATTGTATGCCTCATATCTCATTTGTTAGAAATTCCTCACTGTACTTTTTGGGTTTTGTATTGTTAGTGTTAAGCTCTTTTGGTGAAGGTTTTCTTTCATAGATAACAAATAAAACTCTAGGCCTTTGGCTTTAGAAAGCCAAAGGGCGAAAAAAAGAGAGAAAGAGAAAGCTAAAAAGGGAGAAAATGTTTCCTTCTCTCTTACGGCTATGGAAATGCAGGCACCATTCTAAGGAACCAGTTTTGATGAAGTGGTGAATTGAGAATATTAACAAAAGCATAAATCTTATTTGCCTTCTAAATGTGAAGAAATGAAAATGTATAATCCCGTTCAAGTTAGTTTTTAATGAACATGGATTTTAAGGCAAATGCTCTACAAAGATTGTTGCTGTGTTCTCTAAAATATAATCTTTAATCCCTAAAAGTGTTTCCATCTATTATTTTTCCTAAGTAAATAGTTGCCATGTTAACATTTAAAATATCTACTATAATTTTATAAACATTTAATAACACCTATAAAGTTTTTTGTTGAGCCAGAGAAGAAAGTAGAGTTACCATTCTCTCCCTTCATGCATAAAAGTATGACTTTGGGCCGGGCGCGGTGGCTCAAGCCTGTAATCCCAGCATTTTGGGAGGCCGAGGCGGGCGGATCACGAGGTCAAGATATCGGGACCATCCTGGCCAACATGATGAAACCCCGTCTCTACTAAAAATACAAAAAATAGCCGGGCATGGTGGCACGTCCCTGTGGTCCCAGCTACTCTGGAGGCTGAGGCAGAAGAATTGCTTGAACCCAGGAGGCAGAGGTTACAGTGAACCGAGATTGCGCCACTGCACTCCAGCCTGACGATGGAGCAAGACTCCGTCTCAAAAAAAAAAAAAAAAAAAAAAAAAAAAATTATGACTTTGATGAATTCCTTGTTAAAACAAAAAATAATTTAAGTCTTTCATATTTAAAAAAACAAAGGCTTTTTATAAATGTTGGTCCTCCCCCCACCCGAGCTGGACAAAGTCAATGAACTGCACATTAGTTCTTGACTATTTGTAACCAGAAATCTCTCTCCTTTTACTATAGTATTGAGAGTTTATTGAGGCATTCGTGTTACCACTGCAATTAAAATACACACTCTATAAAGGAAGAAACATAGAAACTTGCCTATTTAGCCCACCACTTTGTCCCCAACCTCCTAATACGCTTCTGACACACAGAAATCATTCACTAAATATTTATTAAATAAAATAGTGAATTATGAAATGGATAGATGTTTGTTTCATTGAGGATTTGGAATTTGAGCAAATCATATTATTGAAAGATACCATAGTGAGGGGCAGGGCAAGAAGATGATACTGTGCTGCGTATATGGAAAACATAAAAGTTTTTTAAATGCATGATTATAGTATTTATTAGGATTATATTAGCACCTAATATATAAAGTTAAGTTAGAGAAAGTATTTTGGAGAACTGATTTTCAAACTAAGACAGTTTTGGAAGTCTGGTATATATGAGTAAAAGGTTTCAGCTTCTCTTTTAAAAAACAGCAATATTAAATAATATAAATGATATTGTATAAGAAATATCTTCCAGATATGAAAAGACTAGAAAAATGGAGCTTTATTAAAATGCTAATTAAAATTAAAATGTATCCTGTAAGTTAATTTCTAAAAGCTAAACATGATTTTTCAAATATATTTCTATAGCATAGACTACAGAAATAGTTTGATACAATATAAACAAAAGTCTCACAGAGTAAGAATAAGAAAAAATTGTATCATTAAGAAATTTCTTTCCCATAACTAAAATTTCAAGACAGCCATCTTTGTCTTAAAATTCAGAATATAAAGCCAGGAAACAGTAGAATTTGCCTTCAGAAATGACTTATCTGTAGTATTTCTAAATGTGGAGCCATTATTTATTGAATGAGTAAACATTACTGCAGACTTTAAATATTTATTACTTGTTTACAGGGGTTTCCAGTGAGCTTTGTTATTGAAAAATCAAACTTCCTAATTTACCAGAAAAATGTGTACAATCTGCAAGATCCAGAATGACATTCTTCAAGATCTCATTCTAAACTCATTAATAAGTCATACACATTAAAAAGAGTTAACATCTTTATAAATGCAGAATATCTTGCTTTTATTAATTTAATCTATTTTGTGTTAGGCAAGCAGGCCCAGGTTGGTCAGCACTAATTTTTCTCTCTATTCCTTTGGGTATAGATCTCTTCAAATCCTTTTAAAAATGTCTCAGGGTTTCTGGTGGAAGACAAAGCTATTATCTTAAATAATGTTTAAAAGGTAGTTTAGGTAGCCGGGCACGGTGGCTCATGCCTATAATCCAAGCAGTTTGGGAGGCCAAGGCAGGTGGATCACCTAAGGTAGTTCGTGACCAGCCTGGCCAACAAGGTGAAACCCTATCTCTATTAAAAATATAAAAATAAGCCAGGCATGGGGATAGGTGCCTGTAGTCCCAGCTACTTGGGAGGCTGAGACAGGAGAATTGCTTCAACCAGAGAGAGGAGGTGGCAGTGAGCTGACATCATGTCACTGCACTCCAGCCTGGGTGACAGAGCGAGATTGTCTCAAAAAAAAAGAGGTAGTTTAGGCTTTGTAGACATTCTCGTGTGGATGAGTGTCAGATGCTAATACCAACAATATATGGAACATATATGCCCATGAGGGAAAGAAATAGGTACAGATATCGATAAGCTAAGAAATGGGCTGTTTTGGGTGTGTTCACTTTCTCAACTTTGCTGATAAAAAACCAGAAAAAATAAATATTGCCTATGCAGAGAAGCTGAGTTCTAAAACTGATTAGTATCTGTGGTGCAGAGATTCAGCCAGTGCTACCAGGAGCCAATAAGAACTGATGATGGCAACCTCAACTTAATGACTGACTTATTGTCAGGAAACCCTAAGAGGTCAGTGACCAGCCTGATCCCACAGAGGCATTTGCCCCCTTAGTGTCTCAGCAGACAGAATTTCCCTGTCCAAGAAAACTTCCTGACCCAGCCTGAAAACCACAAGTCACTCACTGAATTTAAAAGATTATATAAGAAAGAAGACAAAAAAAATATTTAAGTAATTACGTTACACAATGTTTTTCATAAATTCGTTTTTGTTTCTATTTTTTAACATAGAGCTTCTTCCCAGACTGAAGCAAATAAAAATTTTGTGAAGATAATGACTAAACTCCCTGGAAATGGCCTTTATAAAAGCACAGTAAAATTCAGTTAAAAGCAAAGGGTCCAGCTAGGAAGATACATACAAATTAGTTTAGAATATCTATAAGTTGAGTAAAGCAGTAAAAAATCAGGAATTCAATATCTGTAAATCTAGGGGCAGGGCAAAGCAGAGAGGTGAGTAACCAGACAAAAAGACTTAGTGCAGTGTTTCTCAAACTTGACACTGTCGTCATTTGGGATCAGATAATTCTGTGATTATGAAGAGTTGTCCTGTGTAATCAATAGTATCTCAAGATGTTGTCAAATGTTTCCTTGGTTTCAAAATTGTCTCTATTTGAGAACCAATGGTTTAGAGATAGTAGTTGAGCAGTGGATCAAAATTTAAGCCTATCTTATGCAAACTAGTAAGAAATGAATCAAAATCAAGTTGAGCTATAGCTACAGATAACTAGTGAGTCCATATTCTGTCTCAGTAATTAATAATAGCACAAAGTAATTACAAAATGACACACATTGTTAAGCCCCTCATTAGTTATATTTTATTTTAACTTCACAAGATATGATACAGAAAAGAAAAATAAGGTTTATAGATAGTAAAATCATAGGAAGTAAATATATTATTATTTATGTAGGCCTGTATTCAAAATCTATGAATATGAATAAGAATCAGAATATTCTGCCTTACATTTTTTGTGTTTCCTGCTTGGAAAGGAAGCAGTGTTTGAACACCCTTGGATCTAAGAGTTAAGAGTTGGTAAGTATCAGTGGACTCTAGGAATTGCACAAATAATAAACAGGGTTCTTTTCATGTGCTAGTTTGTTTCTTCAATCTATAAATGCTACCCGTCACCTACATTAGCATAGTAATACACAGACACAAAGTTGAAGAGAAAATGCTAGGAATTCCTTTCATGTGCTCACATTAACTCTGGATTCATTGTGTAGTCATATCATAGTTTTTATTTTTCTGTATTGCCGCAGTTTTATTTTATTGTATGTACTTTTATATGTGTTTCTGTAAGCATTGGAATCCTTTGAAAGGACATGATTTATTTGTAAATATTAATAACTCATGAGTTCAACAGCATGAATGATAGAGCCACATAAACCCATGTAAAATTCAGAATTTAATGTAAATTACAGTATTTTAAATTTCTGTTTAAATAATTTGAAAGAAAGTTAAATAGGTTTTCTCATTTACAACATAAATGTAACCTTTGCTATGTTTTTGGTAGATTTAATATTAAAATATATTTAATATGCAGAGCTTAGTTCTGACTATGTAGATATTCAAAGTTTTTTGATTCACCTCCATTTATTGTATGACTGTCAGAATAAAAGAAAAATTCATAAAGTATATCTTCAGTGCTTAGATGCAAATCAAATAGAATATGTATGGTGAGGCCATTTTTGTTTGAATTTGTTTCTGTTGATAGGTACTGTGCTTTGTGGCTGTCTGATAGACATCACAAAAGCTTGAAACATTTTTTTCTTTATTTCTTTTCCTTTTCCCAAAGTGAGATGACTATCACTGTGACTCATTCTTTTAAGTTGCTTCTGTGTGATGACTAATGTGTTCACTCAAACACCTGGTCAATCCGCTACATAATATCCAGCTGTTCGCTTAATAGAAATAGTGCCTGCAAGCACACACCAGCTTGGTGTGCAAAAAAGAAACGCATATTTGAAAAGTTATTTTAGTCTCAAATTACTAACCAGTTACCTCCCTCAGAGCACTTTAAATATACGGGGGGAAATTGGCCTGGAGGAGAATAGTCTCTTAATATATTTATTACAAAATTGCAACTGTTTTGTTGTTGAAATAAACATAGAAGTCTGAGGTGTGTATCGTGTTTTAAGTAGCTTTCAAACACTAATATTACTAAAACATGTAATAATCACATACCTGGGGCTGAAATGTATTCCCAATAAATGGTTAAAAAAATGTAAGTATTACAGGCTCTCTAATTAAAATACTCTCAAGGATATGAAGTTTTACTTGGATTTGAAAAATTGATGTATATATAGGCTGAGAGAATTGAAAAGATATTTATATACTAATATGTGTAGAATGAAGTACAGAAAAAAAGACAGGAAAGTGGAGGACAAATATCTAGGAAAACAGATGAAAAAAGAATAATCTGGTGGTATTATGCAAGATGAATATTTGTCTATCTTGTAATGGGGGAGCAAGTTTAGCAGCAAGAACAATATAAAATCTATTTCAATTATTCAAACACGAAGTAAAAAGAGGCTGAACTCACCAAATTGCAGTAGAATAGAAATGACAGATGTATGAGATATTGTACATGATGAATCAGGTCTTCTCTTTTCAATCTCCAAAATAGCCCCATAGTTAAATATGCTGATAATACAAATTTATGGGTGTGGTAAACAAGAAGCAATGTAAATGAGAATTTGAAAGGATCTGGAATGTTTTGATAAACAAGCTAGTTGGGAAGCACATTTAAATGACAGCTCCTGTGAAGAAAAATATGTTTGATAATAATTAAACACCATCAGGAACTAATGGTTTGATTCGTGAAGGAGCAGTGCTTATCTTTTAGTCAATAGAACCCATAGCTGCATTTATCATCCACACAAAATAATATTTATCACATTTTAAAACTTATAAAACATTTTTACATACATTAAAAGGCCACCATCAGGAAGACATAGCTTATATTCTAATGTGCATTTTATAAGTGCAGGCACTCGTTGATTTCATTGTGTAACCATCCCATGGAGTAGGAGTACATTCCAGGCTGTATAGCAGGGATAGTACATTGGGCAGAGACATATTTGCAGTTGTAAGCTTAAGAAAGTGTATCAGTCACTGTCCTGGAAGGAAAAAATGCCCTGAGGAACAGTTAAAATGTTTAAATGTTTGCGGTACCCAAAGGTGAATGAAAGCAGGAAGCTTTTGTCTCTATGGTAAGAAGAAGGTGAAGTTGTATGAGCTCAATAAGAACTACCATTTGGTAGAGAAATGTGATCAACACTTGGAAGCTTGGAAGGGGATCAGCAGGGAAATAAACACTTCACCTTGAGACCTACTCCCTGCTGCCTATAATTCTGATCTCTTACTGCTTCTCAGTAGCCAAACCCGTCCATGAGCCAGTGGCAAGGGAATCTGTTGAGCTAGTCTGCATGGGGAAGCCTCCCTAGAGCTAGAGAAGAGTAGAGTTATATGGCCAGTGACTCAGGAAGAAAAAAGAAATCCAGCAATAAATCTGTGGTGTGTTTTTAAGAAAAGAGGTCAAAATAATGACAGTAAAGTATAGGACTACATGCATCGTTCTTACCCGGAGACTCATCCTTGGCAAATGGTCAAAAGCAATTTTTTCCACAGAAGATTACTCAGATTTGTCAGGTGAAAATGTCCTGGTCTAACTTAATTGGACTAGGAAAATTACCTGAAATATACATGGGATTGGGCATAAGTAAAACTGATCATTTTTGAGAGGACTATATGTTCAATATGCCCCAGATAGATCCATAATAAAAACACTATGTGCACAAACATAAGTCGATTTCCTCAAGCTCTGGATTAGCCATATATAAGAGGGATTGTGTATTTTTTTTTTCTGGATTCAAGTCTTTTTCTTCATTGTATTGAACAAATTCAGATGCTGCTTCAAGTTCTTTCATGTGCTTTTTAGCAGAGTCCTGTTTCCAGAAGTAATTTACGAATAATTCACTCTTTCACCACTTAGAAAGTTAATTAACACATAGGGTGTCCATAAACTTCCTAATTATTCCTATAACTATTTCATTTATATGTAGTTTAAATTGAATATTCAAATGCTAAGCCCATGATAAAATTATCCAAAAAGTATCAAGTGTTGTGGCAGACACTATCAGCTCTCACTAACACATATGGTTTGTCTCTCCTTTGGTGCTCACCACATTAATTACAAATCTATCATGTGATTGACATTGGCAATTTACTCATTATAATAGTTATATGTTTGGACTTTATCAGACTCTGTCTAGCAGCAGGGGCACAATTCTCTAAGTTCTTCTCCTTCATCATGGTGAATACTGAGGCCCAATACCCCAAGGCTATAGCGAAAGATGTTGGGGACTGCTGCAGCTTTGGTGCCTATTTGATTACAGTGAGCAGAGTTCCTTGATGACCAGCAGTAGAAATGAACAAAGAAAAAGGATTAAGTTTTATTGTTTTGATATCTTGAGATTTTTGAAGATTGTTTCTTACCACAGCATAAACTAGCCAAGATTATAATTTGTAGTATTACACATGAGGACCTTAATGATTGCCCACTTCCTGTTTATCATATTCCACACAAAAATGTGACCATTTATACAAACAGAACACTTGAAGTACATCAAACAATCTTTGTCATGTCTTGAAGAATTTTCACATCCATACATGATGCATCCATGGAAATTCATTTCTTACTATTCTTGGCCTTACTCTTAGCATCTCTTAGCATTCCCACCAGGTTACCTTATCCACACAAAAGCAATGTTGTGCTCGAGTCAAGTCCATGAGAGCAAATTGTTAAATTTTCAATAATTTTGCAAAACAGTTATTTATTTTTTATTATTTTTATTTTATTTTAAGTTCTAGAATACATGTGCTGAACGTGCAGGTTTGCTGCATAGGTATACATGTGCCATGGTGGTTTGCTGCACCTATCAACCTGTCATCTAGGTTTTAAGCACCACATGCATTAGGTATTTGTCCTAATGCTATACCTCCCTTTTCCCCACAATGCGCCAACAGGTCCTGGTGTGTGATGTTCCTCTCCCTGTGTCCATGTGCTCTCATTGTTCAACACCCACTTATGAGTAAGGACATGCTGTATTTGGTTTTCTGTTCCTGTGTTAGTTTGCTGAAGATAACAGTTTCCAGTTTCATCCATGTCTCTGCAAAGGACATGAACTCATCCTTTTTTACGGCTTCATAGTATTCCATGATGTATATGTGCCACATTTTCTTTATCCAGTTTATCATTGATGGGCATTTGGGTTGGTTCCAAGTCTTTGCTATTGTAAATAGTGCTGCAATAAACATGTGTGTTCATGGGTCTTTATAGTACAATGATTTATAATCTTTTGGATATATACCAAGCAATGAGATTGCTGAGTCAAATGGTATTTCTAGTTCTATATCCTCAAGGAATTGCCACACTGTATTCCATAATGGTTGAACTAATTTATACACCTACCAGCGGTGTAAAAGTATTCCTGTTTCTCTGCAACCTCACAAGCAGCTGTTGTTCCCAGATTTTTAATGAATACCCATCTAACTGGCATGAGATGGTATCTCATTGTGGTATTTATTTGCATTTATCTAATGACCAGTGATAATGAGCTTTTTCTCATATGTTTGTTGGTCACATAAACATCTTCTTTTGAGAAGTGTCTGTTCATATCCTTTGCCCCCTTTTTGATGGGATTTTGCAGCCGACTTTTAAAGGAGCCTAAGTATTAAATTAGATAAATTATAACTAAACAAATTACTTTAAAACAAAATGTATACTTAAAATGAATGACTTCCTTGTTATTTTCCTCATTTTACTATTATTTAGGTTATTGCATACATATGTTGAAAATAATATGCTATTTTGTACTACTGTGTATCTCTTCTTAACTATAAAAGCAATGATATCCATTTGGCAGTTTGAAATTGGCGATAGTGAGATTATTTCTGTCACAGAAATCAGCAAAAATCAAAGCAGGGTTGGATTAATTCACTTTCTTGACTGTTTAGATTTAGAAAAGCAGAAAGTAAATGTTTACCAAGAAGATTAAACTTAATGGGAAGTGTGTTTGTAGTAGTTACATTGCCAATACATACAAAAATATTGAGGAAATAGTCTTCCAATATCCCAAAAAACGATATTTGGTTCAACAAAGCAGTTGCTCACATCATTAATAAGCAAGGGCAGTTCTTACATACATTTTTATTTTTGAGATGGAATTTCACTCTTTTTGCCCAGGCTGGAGTGCAATGGTGCGATCTAGGCTCAGAGCAACCTCCACCTCCTGGGTTCAAGCAATTCTCCTGCCTCAGTATCCCAGGTAACTTGGGTTATAGACATTCATCACTATGCCTGGCTAATTTTGATTTTTAGTAGAGACGGGGTTGCATCATGTTGGTCAGGCTGGTCTTGAACTCCTGACCTCAGGTGATCTGCCTGCCTCAGCCTCCCAAAATGCTGGGATTACAGGCGTGAGCCACCGTACCCAGCCTAACATACATTTTTATTGTTTTACTTTATTTTACTCATAAGCATAAAGTATCAACCAATATTCATTGTCCCCAAAAGTCAGTTATTAAACATTTATCAACACATGGCTGTGCAAAAGTTACTTCACTCAAAAAGTTTATTTTTATAATCTTCTTTCAGGAAGTTTTATATATTAATCCAACTGTTATGAACATAATGTTTTTTTCCCCAAATTTGTATGTTGAAATGCAAACAGGATGTAATAAAAGTAGAATGCAGTTATCAGGGTGGGTCCTTAATATGATAGAGCTGATGTCCTTGTAAGATGAAGAAGAGGAAAGTGATCATATTCTGTTCACCGTGTGAGGACACAGAGAGAAGGCAGCTTCTACAAGCCATGAAGAAAGTCCTCACTAGAAACTGCATCAACTGTTATTTTGATCTTGGACTTTCCAGCCCCAGAACTGTGAGAAATTCATTTCTGTTCTTTAAGCCACCGATTTTTGGAGTTTTTCTATGATAGCCCATGCAGCCTAAAACACTAACTCCCTCTAAGCAGTGTTCTTCCTAACTGCTTTATTGCTCCCTTAGCATAATATTACCAGATAAATTATTATACTCTAGTATAAGTGGTTCTGTTAGTCACAGCAAATACTAATAGTTATTTATTGTATATTGTGTAGGAAATGCTTTCTAATTGCTATTTTAGCAGCTTTTAACAAGTGAAAAATGTTCTTTGTTCTTTTGGAGATTGTATTTTAGGGTAGGGATACAAAATAAGTAAGAAAGATCAATAATTTATGGGAGGAATAAAAAAGGAAGGAAAATTAGACAATACTAAAAAAGTGATTGTGAAGAAAGGAAATGTTTTATATTAAGTGGTGATGATTTGTCTTTTAAAATCAGCACATTGATCTGCTCCACAAATTCCTAATTATCTGCTTTCTGTGATGAAGTACTCCTTCCATAACTACTGGCAATGCTAAGGACTGCCTTTCTGCATTGAAGTCTCCCACCAAACACTGACCTTAGCTGAAGTGAATTGTCTTTCTTCATTTTTGGCAACATATGTCTAACAGCTGGACAATAAGTGCTTAAAGGGCTCTAGACTCCTTGCCTCAATTCAAGGCAATTCTGCGTGACCATTCCAGCTTCAGAGCTCCCCATGAAACTGTCTGAGGCTTTCATATCCAGGAATCGGCAACCAGCTACTTTTGTATGACTGCATTATCAGCAACCAACTTCTTCCTCTGTCCAATTCTGCTTCCTTAACTCCTATCAACTGTTAAGCCTGAAAAACTATTACTGATATTTTTACATTTCTGTTTCAGATTCTGTTTCATGGAGAATTCAGCTATCAATAGCTGGCAACAGAAGTGGTCCAAATAAGCAGATGTTAAGCAGAATTCCTGAATTACTCACAGACTAATTGACAAAGAGGTTTCTTTCGCTGGGTGGTAGAGAACCATGGATAGTCTTTGACAGGGGCAGTGTTATAAATGTGCAATTGTTGAAACCTCCATTGGTAATTAACTAAGATGATACACCAGTGAAAAAAATGCACTGGCATGTGTAAAATGGCATGTCTTGAAGTATAGGAAAAGTGTCATCATGTCAATACAATTAGATAATTAATGCTGGGAATAATCAAAAACTGAAAATAATTGATCGGCAATTAAATACAAAGTGTGAGTATCAGAGGAAGTCCTGGTGGCATACAAACACGCTCTTATTAATCAAGAATGCAGGAAAAAGCCAGGCCTCTAGTCCAAGGCTTAGTTATATTATAAGTATATTCCTAAAGTTAAATTTTTACTCCAATGTGTCTGATACCGAGTTCAAGGCATTAATTGGGGCAGTACAGGGAATTAAATAATCAGATGATAACTTACATGGGAGAGTTTCCTATTACAAAAATAAATTATATATGTCTTCCTTCTGTAGGTGTTACCCAATCCTATAATTTTAAAGCTAGAAAATAGAGTTTAATTTGTATGAAAACAATGCCTTAGAAGACTATACTCTCATCGTTCACTGCCTTTTCCTACCTCCTGTCTTATCACAAGAAGAAAGATAGGGTAAAGGTACAACATAGCTCTATTATATAGCTCTGTGCCCCCACCCAAATCTCATCTCAAATTGTAATCCCCACATGTCAATGGAGGGACCTGGTAGGAGATGATTGGATTATGCAGACTGTTTCCCCCATATTGTTCTTATGAAGATGAGAGAGTTCTCTTGAGATCTGATAGTTTTAAAAGTGCTCTCTCTCCTGCCACCTTGTGAAGAAGGTACTTGCTTCTCCTTCACCTTCCACCATGATTGTAAGTTTCCTGAGGCCTCCCCAGCCATGCAGAACTGTGAGTCACTTAAACCTGTTTTCTTTATAAATTATCCAGTCTCGGGTAGTATCTTGATAGTAGTGTGAAACAGACTAATAAACCCTACTTGGAACGTGCCAAGTATTCTAAGAGTAGGTATTATCTTTCCAAATAGGAGCAATAACAAGTCAACATATAACTTTTGGAAACAAATAAATATGATTGTGATTATATCCTATATGTATCTGATCAAGGGAACAAAATATAAAGTTGGATAGGAAAAAAAAAGTTGTTATTTTATGAGCACTCTTCCAAAATGTAGTCGTTAATACTTTGGTTAGTGTTTTGGGATAAAACACTAAATCATTGCTAATATTTGTCTTAATAATTTGGAGACAGCAAGACAAATAATAATTCCAGAACTGTTATGAAAGATAAGGTAAGTACAATTATAAAGACAGAGAAAGTGCGCATGTAAACATGACATGCTGTGCAAATCCAACAAATCCACAAGAGGAGTATGTTTCATGGGAAAGCTCCAAAGGACGTTCTATTTATCAAAGTCATTCGAAATGTGATTGTGAGTGAGGCAAGAGTATCTCTGAGAAACACATATGCCACCTGCTTTGCAGATTAGGCCTGAGGGTAGAAAATGTTGACGCACAATTTTTTTCCATGATAGAAATGAGAATGATAGAATTCTGATATCTCAATGATCAGATGGCAGCACTTAACCATCAGAAGAAAGGTAGGTGCAATTGTCACAATGAGGAAGGAAGGGTGTATGGGAAAATAAGTGATTCATAGAAAACTACAGAGATAGTTAACAGACCACAAGATCATAGGCGCAAAACATATGGTCTCAGTCAATAATGTAATTGTTCGATCTACCATAATGTTTTATTAAATACAAAATAAAATTGGAAGATTGGGGATTAAAAGCAGTCATTCCAGTGAAAAGTTTTGTTCCCTTGCCCTGTTCTTCAACCATTGTAGACTGAGAGCCTATTAAATGAAAGAGAGGTCAGATCTTCCAGAGAAAGGCTTTTGCACCATCATGACAAGTGTGTGTATATTGTGATGATTACAGTAGTCCTTTCTGAAACAAAAATTATAGTTTTTTATTCAGGTAACCAACAATGAGATAAGGGTTATGTCCAAACTTTTTGAGAATTGTTCAATTTAGAATCCAATTGACATTGACATAAAGAGATCCACCTTTAAAAATGCAGCTAATAGGACTTCAAGTATAAATAATGTCCCAGCATAGTCTGGGCTCGCAATGGGTCCACTGGCTCCAAAGACTTATTTTCATTTCCCTTTTCCACAAATGTATAATTGGACAAACATTATTTTCTGTTAGCTGAAAAAGTTGTTCATATTTGTTCCTTGGTTAGTAGGGTGAGATCTGCAGTAGTAAAGAAGGGTAAGTAGAATTATCAATAAGTCCTGCTTCTTACTCAACCTAGCATATCAAAAATAATATAGTATTGTGTGGCAGGGGGAAGTATGAGATTGGGTATTCTTGAATAACTGACACAGGTGATATTCTCCCATTACACCCTCATTTTGATTTACCAGTCTGACCCTTACAAAGCACTCTGGAGAATAAAAGTAAATGAATGCAAATTCAAGAAAATCATAGATCCAGATTCCAGAAATTTATTAGCTTAAGTAGGTTGGCACTCACTCAGATTCATGACATACAGACATTGATCAGAGAATGGCAATTTCCCCCCACCCCTGTGAGAAAATAAGGGCTTCAACGATTACATTTATGTAAAATAGTAACAATATACATTCATGAATTAGCTTAAGGATTATGTTAACTCTCGCCCCATTTGTCCAACATAGCCCAAAGAGTCCTAGATAAACCATACATGACAATAATATCACATTGTTCTACTGTATTGTTGACATCATGTTAATCAGACCAAATCAGAAAGTAGTAAGTCTGTTGGTCCAGAGTGTATGTGATACAATCTGCCAGGTTTTAGAGGTCATGGAACATGGCTTCACATCTCTCCAAAACAAACAACAAATGATTGTACCTAGTTTCATCTGCCATAGAAAAGGAGACACCTGAAGCAGAGAAATCAATGTTGTTTTTTCTTTTTAACAATGTTTTACAGTAAAAAAAATTTTTTTTGAGGAGAATATATAGTAACATATCATGATGGGAATTTAAAGCTCAGTTATTATGAAGCTCCATATTGGGGAGGTTTCTATAATGATGCTGATTAAAATTGAGAGAATGAAAGAATGTGTAATAGGTTTTTTTTTTTTGAGTCATAGTTTCCCTCTTTGTTACCCAGGCTGTAGTGCAGTGGCACAATCTCAGCTCACTACAACCTCTGCCGCCTGGGTTCCAGCAATTCTCCTGCCTCAGCCTACCAAGTAGCTGGGATTTCAGGTGCCCACCAGCACACCAGGCTAATTTTTGTATTTTTAATAGATATGTGATTTCACCATGTTGGCCAGGCTGGTCTTGAATTCCTGACCTCAAGTGATCTGCAGGCCTCATTGTCTTCTATTTTATTGGATGTAGAAGATCATAGAAAGTAAAAGATCTTTATGTAGGTATCGTAAAATTCTTAAAGTAGCCTATTCTGTGGGTAGAGTTGAAACCTAAATAAACATGGAAGACTTTTAAAGAAATATTTAGAACATGTTAAATTGCTTGAGGAACCCCAGTAAGAATAAGAAGGAAATATATATATATCTGAATCTGAGCTAGAATATACATATATAAAATCTGAACTCCTAACACATATTTAGTATCAAAATCCAGAGCCTGAAAGAGCTCACTCTAGTTTGACAAAGAGGAATCAAAAATAACTCTTCAATTACTGGAACAGTGTATTTTTAAAGGAGTAGAATGGGCAAAGGATGCTAAGAAGAGACAAACATTCAGTAAGGGAACAGTCAAGAGTGCTGGGTTATAAAAATGAATACAGATATGTGCTTAAAGAAAAATAGACTGGTTACATCCTTCATAGTTTACAGGTGGAGTAAAATAAGAATAAAAACGTGATCATTTGATTTGATATTGAGAATGTCATTTTTGTATTCATTGGAATTGTGGGCAAAAAACAAAAACAAAAACAATAACAATGGTCTTTTGCCAAATATGCAGGATGCAGCTTTTGGTAGAAACAAATCAGAGACAGAGAATGGTAATTTGAGTGATGCTTGGTTGGAAACAACAGTGTACATTTTTTTTTTTTCTGTTTTTTTTATGGAGTCTTGCTCTGTCACCCAGGCTGGAATGCAGTGGTGTGATCTCGGCTCTCTGCAACATCCGCCTCCTGGGTTCAAGAAATTCTCCTGCCTCAGCCTCCTGAGTAGCTAAATTTATAGGCAGGTGCCACCACGTTCATCTATTTTTTGTATTTTTAGCAGAGACTGGGTTTCAACATGTTGCCCAGGCTAGTCTCAAACTCCTGACCTCAGGTGATCTGCCCACCTTGGCCTCCCAAAGTGCTGAGATTACAGGCATGAGCCACCATGCCCAGCTGCCAAGGACATTATAAAAGAGATATTTTGCTATAAGAGGGGTAGAATATGATATGGGACTAGTTAGGCTGGAGATTATACAAATGTCAGGGCAAAAAAAAAAAAAAAGAGCTTTGTACATTTTGTTTTTCAAACTTGGAGAACCAAGACATGTTTCCATGATGTTTGAGATTTTTCAGTAAAGTAGGGTAAATGAATAAAGAAAGTTAGAGACAGAATAATTATAATATAGAGTCATATCCTTTCAGAACATAAATGAGATAGGAAACTGAGAAGAATGGAAATGTTACACTCCTGTTACAACATTAGCCAGAAATGTCTGTCTCTAGTTACACTTTCTGTAAGCTGTAATGAATCATTTTAATGTAATGTTATATATATTTGGTTGTTTTATTATTCTCTATCCTTCAAATTCACATAGAAGCAATTTAAACATTGGACATTTATTTGAGACTTCCTTCATATTTTATTTGAAAAAAAATGGAATCCACCTTCATACTGCATCAACTCATCTCGTGTCCACTAGCGAAACAAAACTGTCTTTTATTCTCAAAAATATATATTGTCTTTTCCCTACTGTCATTTTTCTCTCTATTTTTTGTAATCTTAGATGGCATCCAGTTGTTCCTCCACGTATTGGAATTTTTGTGTTTGCTTGTGCCATATTCCATTTCATATTACCTCTCTGTTCCCATATATAATAAAGTCACTATAGAAGATTGTCCCATGCAAGTGATTTGTATTGAGCAAAGCCTTCCCATACATGCACAATTTTCTAGATTCTCACTGTCTGATGCCTTTCAATTGTCATTCAATTTTGTGCAAAACATATTGATGTCAAAGAATAATGTTTTCTGAAGAGATAGTCTGTCAAAGTTCTGGGAGTTTCAATCTTCAAAAAGAATAAATAGACAACAGTTTGACTATGTGGCTTAGTCTGAAATGTAATCTTAGAGATTTATACTAAAACTATACTACAATATATAAATATTTGGATTTCTTTATATGTTCTTCCTTAATGTAACTTCACCAGCTCTCACACATCATAAACTCTCCAAAAGATAATTGATTTCATGTTTGTTTACAGTGACAACTGCTTCTTTGTCTCAGCACATTTCTCATCATTCCTAAATAACTTATTGAAAAGTTGATTTTTTAAAAAAAATTTAAAAACACAATGCTTCTTCCTTAGTAAGTGTTTTCATAAAAATAAAAAATGTTAGAAATGTATTATACATTTTTATTAAATTTTCTTTATGACTATTCAGGTATTTTTACTTAAATATGATTAAAACTACTTAAATAATATAAATATGTTGAAAATGATAAGTCAGTAGAACTTTCATTTATTTGGAACTATCACAACATACGTGTGGTTAAAATAAAACATTATCTGGAGACTTTATAATTTTATTTCTACATTTGTAGTTGTGTAACATAAATATTAACAATAATTTCAAAGTAAAATGTTGGAATTTCTAAAAAGATCTACAATTTCTAAAATGTTTAAAATTGTAATGCTACATTGATATTAGCTACATTTTGTGACCAATGTCAACTATACCAAATATTATCTAAAATTAAAGATAAATTGATTTCATTCTAAAAGATTTACACTTCTTTTGTTTCAGTAGAGATATTTTAATGAAGTAATATAAAATTGGCCATCAAAGACTTGACTTTTGAACACACAGAAAATGTTCTGCCTTACTGAATTCTCCTTAATTTTATATCAGGAGATATTTATAGCATACTACATTGTTATTAGATAAATTTATATTACAAGTCACATGTTCATTGATATTCTGTTTATTCCTTGATTTTATTTTTTTTCCCCATTGGTGATTTTTTATCTTTAGTTACAAAGGTTCAATAAGACCCCTTTACTGTAATGATGCTGTCATCAGACCAAACCAGAAACATCTGAAAACATTGAAAAAGCACAATGATTTTGAATTTTTGGAAAGCACTGCATTAAGCTTCAGTTTCACAAAAAGAAAATATTCCCTTTTATAAACCTACATTACAAATTAGTACCCAAGCAAGTATCAATAGAAATGTTTGAAAATGAATGGTTATATATTTATAATTTAATTGGTATTGTATGTGGGTGTGTGTTACACTTCACTTCAGACACTAGGAAAACCAGATAAGATACCATCTATGTATGGATGATAAATAAAATATGATTAATGATCACATTGAAAATAGTTCTCATAAAGCCCGTTTAGGGATTTTGTTACAGTACTTGAAACAACTGATTTGCTAGCAGCATAATAAAATCTTAGAAATTTTAAAAAGTGATGTTTTCTGGAATGTCATCACAGCTAAATACATCAGATAGTGTAATATACAAGAGAAAAAGATTTTATATCCTCCTATGCTTGGTGTATCAAATAATGATGGGGTTATTTTACTGCACTATAATATTAAAAGGCATTGACCCTTTAAATGGTATATATTTAAATAATCATTTTTCTCAAATTATTATGCTTAGTGGGTTTTATTTTAATTTAATAATTTATTGACTATTTGAATAAGATTACATAACTGTGGGAACAAAGATTTTTTAACATTTTATTATGTAATTTTCAATAAAGTAGAATTCCAACTGTTATGAGAAATGAAAAAAATCAAATATAATATAATCTTAAGTTATGCGGAAAATTTTTTTGTTAGGTTAGAACAAGAAGTTGGTGCTTTAACACTTCAAACTTAAGCAAAATATAATATTCTGGTCCATAGATACATACAAAGCCTACTTTTGCAGTGCGGTTTCTTTTGAAATTGCATACCTACTTCAATGTAATATTCCTAGAATGCTTCAGGGTAATTTTTACAAATCATGATCTTTTGGAATAATTCATTATTTTAACTAATATCTATCACTGTATCCTAGTCTGAAATCATCCCTGAATACTACCAGTTTTAATTCAGTGTGAAATTCTTCCTCCTTAACTTTAAATTATCTTTCTCTCTTCTTTTCTCTCCCCTCCTTTCTTTGTTCTTCCCTGACTGCCCTCCTTCCTACCCTCCTTCCTTTATTTCTTGTATTTTTGAAAGAGATATTTTGGGATTCTTTGGCAGCCAAGAGGATTGTCAGCCAATCCAAGCATGCATGGAATATAAAGAGAAAACACTGAGATTGAGGTAGATCTTGAACAGCATTGAAAGTCAAGTTGGCATTAAACAGATAAAATGTGACTAGGAGATGGACATATGCAAATAAACACATGGAACGGTGAGGAAACGGCAAAAATCAAATAATGTAATGACACTGAGGGTATATACTTTGCATTTGGAGGAGTGACATAAAAAAGATCATGCAGGAAATGATGGTAGGTTGTTACAAATCCCAGGTGCCATCCTGAGAGCTATTACTTTTAGTATGAAAAAACATGAGGAAAGCACAGGATTATAAAAAAAAAAAAGTCAGAATCAAAATTGCTTTCTAAAACAAGATCTTCACTGCCTCTATTGTTCAGTAAATTGTAAGATAAAGTACTTGTGGGAAGATCTCTGTAAGTTTTTATTTAAACTAGGAATCAGCCCGGCCTGGGAGGGCAAGGCAGGAGGATCACTTGAAGTCAGGAGTTCAAGACCAGCCTGGCCAACATGGCAAAACCCATCTCTACTAAAAACACACAAAAAAAATAGCAGGGTGTGGTGGTGCATACCTGCTAAGGCACAAGAATGGCTTGAATCTGGGAAGTGGAGGTTGCCGTGAGCCAAGACCACGCTACTGCACTCCACCCTGGGTGACAGAGTGAGACTCCCCATCAAAAAAACAAACAAACAAAAAACCCAGAAATCAATCAGCTTTGATGATTAAAATAACACAGACCAATAACAATAATTGAAAAATCATTTAAAAATACTCACTCATAGGTGGGTATTGAACAACGAGAATACATGGACTCGGAGAGGAGCATCACACACTGGGGGCAGTTACGGGGGTAGAGGAGAGACAGAGGGGAGGGATAACATCATGTGAAAAATCATTTAAAAATAGCACTATGTATGCATTATTACTACATAAACATATGTACATACACATAAACAGCACATATGTCTTGTGTATGTAAATAAAATTTTTACCCTATAATAGGTAAGTTATTTCCATTTTTAATTTTTTGATTTAATAAGGATATTTGTCTCAATTAGTTCAGCTTAAGAAAACTATTCAGTTTGACCATCTATTTGTCCAGCACAAGCTTTCCTGCTAAGCAACAATTTTCCAGCTGCATCTAATTTGTTCTAAACAGGGTTCAGGGTTCACCTTCATGATACTTACAAAAAGTATTTAAAATTATTGTTCAGACTGCTTATTGATATCCTATTAGTCTACAAGCAAGACATTCTACGATCCTCTAATTATTCCCTTCCCTCAATTTGCTCTAAGAAATCTTATTGCATATATGTCACTAATACTTTTAAATCTGATTTCTTTTATGCACTCACCCTGGTGAATTAGAAAAGATTTGTATCACTAACTTACTATTTTCCATACTTTCTTTAAGTACCTATGAAATTAGGCAAATTTGTTTTTCTGTTTTCAATTCTATCACATTTTCACTCCATCCTCCAATTTGTCGATCTTTCATTTTCAGTCCATTACTCAAAACATAGACTAGAATGCATTTTTCCTACCTATATCCTTAGAGTTCTTACCTATTGCCCTCTAAAATAAGATTTCTCGGAATAGGCTAGGAAGTATTATCTTGAGTGCTCTAAAGTCTTCAGATTCATATTGTCACTCCCTTCTCTACTCCTTCCCGTACATATGCTTATGCAATATTCAGCTAATTGCACTTTACCTAATAATTGTTTGTGGCTTTATTCCTTAGCTTATGCTCCCACTTTGATCAAAATCCCCCTACCCTCTCTTCTTATTCCATCTGGCTACGGTATATCTACCCTCTGAGACTAACTTGTAAATATATTTTCTTGCCAGCATACTTTCCAAATCACTTCAGGTTGCATTAAATATATTTTCTATATGCTCAAATGGAATCTTAATGTTACAGGTAGAGCTGTTCAGTATCTTATTTAATAAATCACAATGAAATTTTAAGTACCATTAGATAATTTTTCTCATAATTTATTGATATTTGTGGACTCACTACTTATTTTCCTTAGCAGTCTACTTTGAATCAGTTACAAGGGCACAAATAACACCCTTTAAAGTGCCTTTAAAATACATCTTTTAAAATTCATAAGACAAGCATAAAGCAGTCCTTATGCTTTTCCTCATCCATGTTTTCAAGAGTTCTGACATTTTCAGAAAGTGTTTCCTGAAAAAGAAAGGTGAGATAGCTTTAATAAGAAAAGCAATTGCAAGCTTATGAAAGATGAGAACTTTGTATCATTAGATGATAACTTCTTCATTTTTGGCTTTCTATGGTGCACATAGGCAAGCTCTCATGTACATTAATGTATCTTTGAAAGTGTATCTATTTTTTCTAGAAGAAATGCATTCCTTGATAAAATCTAGCCTACTATAATTTCAGCTACTCGGGAGGCTGAGGCAGGAGCATTGCCTGAACCTGGGAGGTGGATGTTGCAGTGAGCCCAGATAGCGCCATTGCACTGCAGCCTGGGCAACAAGAGCAAAACTGTCTCAAAAAAAAAAAAATGAATTCAGTCTACTAAAGACAGTCTAATTTGCCTAAAATTTCCTTACATCTAACCCTCAAGCCACCTCAAAATCCTGAGACTGTTATATAAAGTTTTACATATGTATGATCTTACATATGTAAGTTAAATTTATATATGTAAGGTCATACATATGTAAAACTATTAAATTTATAGCATAAAAATTTAATTATTAAATGGCAAAGTGCATCATAAAAAGAAGCATAAGAAATTAAAGTCTTTTGGTTTGTATATCATGCCTTGTTTAGCATAATTTTATGTTAAAAATTTACTAAATTAAAACCATGGCTCATTAAAATTTAGCCAATAACCAAATGATTCTTTAATATGAAAAATTTAACAAGCATTACTTTATCTTAAGGTGGATGAAATATAGGAGCTTTACCGGACAATTTCAGTTGTCAGATAGTTACTGGATCTACATAAATATACTGCAGTACTGGACAGGACTTCTAAGAGTCTGAAATCTGTTCAGCAACCTGTTGCTTAAGGAAGCTTGCATTTCAGTCTTCTAAAGGCCATAGCAGTGTTTTATGAGTTTTTCCTACTGAATCACACTAAACCTATGCGAACAAATACAGAGTTTATTAACTTATAACTATTATCCATCAGTATATCTAGACTATTGCTTTATTAGATTTCTGAAGGACCAACTGTCTCAGACAGCACCTTCATGTCTCATACATTTCCTGGTTGACAAATCCACATTTCCAAATTGTATTCAGTCTACAATGGAAAAGACCTGCAATCCATTAGGTATACATGACCACCTGGATTTGACTCTTTTAGAAGATTCAAATGTTATGATGAGTTACTACATAATATCACGAGATATTATTTTTTTGACTAAGTTACTTATTTGTGGCAGTAATGTAAGGAAACATGTTAATTTATGACATTTTTTTGTAATGACATATGAAATTCACATTGAGCTTCTTGCTCACTTAAATGCTTCCATAAAGGTGACTAAATCATAATTTTTAATATCTGAATACCTACAGCTTCTGATGACTAGGTATTATTTTTACATTTATTTAGTGCATTTTAAAATCACTATGGTAGACATGAAAGATTCCAATCATTCATAGTGTCACAAAAGATAAAATAAAAATATTTAATATCCCAAAAGGCTATATGTTGTATATAAACATTAATAAATTACTAGGAAATAATTCTGTTTTATACTAAAATATTTTGAAAACCTGTTGATACCTGTATTTTCAAAGATCACATTTTCAGTCTGGACTTCTAGAAGTATGATATCCCTTCAACAACCTGATACTCAAGAATTGTGAAAATCAAAAAGTGATTCTCTGGTTGAATATACATAGTTATTTAATCATATTTATGTATACCAATTAGTCTTCTATACTGCCAGGAGAATATTACTTTTTTATATAAGGATAAATTATTGAGCCAAAAAAAATATGTGATCACCCAGTGTTGAGGGTGCGGTCAATAATTTTGTTTTATTGTTTAAAGAACATCTTTCCAAATTATATAGAGTGAAAAATGACATATATATGGCAGCATATGAAAAATACTAAATTAAAAATGAGAAAGTAATATAGGAGAGGTTAGATTTGATAGACCTGGATGAGGATGTTGACTCTTCAGGATGACCTACACATTCTTTCTCACTGTTGCCAGTAGTAGGTGTGTTTGATCATTGATCGTTGATCGTTTAAACAATCTTTTTTTTTTTTTTTTTTGAGACAGAATCTTGCTCTGTCGCCCAGGCTGGTGTGCAGTGGCATGATCTCAGCTCCCTGCAACATCTGTCTTCCAAGTTCAAGCGATTCTCCTGCCTCAGCTTCCCGAGTAGCTGGGATTACAGGCACATGCCAACACGTTCGGCTAATTCTTGTATTTTTAGTAGAGACAGGGTTTCACTATATTGACCAAGGTGGTCTGGAACTCCTGATCTTGTGATCCACCCATCTCAACTTCCCAAAGTGCTGGGATTACAGATGTGAGCCACTGCGCCTAGCTTCAAACAACCTTTTGTGGTATAACTGACCTTCCAAGCATTTGCCATTTTGTACAACAATCTAAACTTGGTTCTTTTTGCTACAGCTGTTACTTAAATTTCATTACTAATTATGTAGAAGAGAATACATGCATCTGTGAAAAAGCCTTTTAAATAAGCTTTCTAGTGTAGTTATTAAAGTATTAACCACTGGCCATGGAGCAATACAGTTGGTGTTCAGTTTCCAGTTTCCTACTCACAATTTATGTGACTTTAGCAAATTATTTTTCTATCCAATGTCACAGATTCCTCATCTGCCATATAAGCTAATACACACCTAACTTACGGATTTTTATAAAGATTCAGTGATTTATTATTTTTTAAGTTTTCCAAACAGTTGTCATGCACACAGAAATGTCAGGGTTTTCATTATTCCTGCTGAAGGTATTTTGTCAAACATAGGTTTCTTAACTTGGAATCATGGAATCTGTATGTGTAATTCAGGGATTTTGAAATTTGGCATGGAAACAATACATCTTTGAAATTTCAGATTACTTTCATTTGATATATCTTTTGCAGATACCTCAAAATGCCATTTATAGTTATCTGTACTGCAAAATCACAATAATTATCTTGATATACAAAACATTAGTGATAACCATTTTCCTGTTAACAGATGGCTATGTGATAAAACTGGCCATCTATTGAGCTATATGGGGACTGGCTATAGTCATTCGGCCACAAAACACTTAAATTTGTAGTTCTCCACTTCTGCCCCAGACAAGAAGTTACTTTGCATCATTGTCCATTCTCAGTCATTTGCTGATCAGTGTGTAAAAGGCAGTTAAAACCAGCCTAGAGTTAAATGTTTAGCCATTATAGTCATTACACTAATCCTTCTTGAAACATAAAATTTAACTAGCCTAGTCTTAAATGCTTTCTTATTTATCGTGTTATGAGAAGCATATATGTTAAAATTTATAAAATACTGTAATAAATTTCAATATATTTCATGTTTATTGTAATTCTATGTATTTCTATGTAATTTATGCATTTAAATACATATTTTGACATGTAGTTTATAGAATTCAACAGACTGTCCTAGTGGGTCACACAATGTGCACACACAGCCTTCTCACATTTAACTTTCAGACTCTACTCACTAAGTTGTTTGTAAAAGCTCAAAGGACACATTTTTCATAAAACTTTCATGGTTTTCCCCAAACATAACAGTAACTACTATATATGAAGTGATTTACTTTACATGAGGCAAGCACTTTATATATACCATTTTAATAAATCCATACAGAAAATCTGCAGGCTGTTTTAATCCTGAGTTTACAAATACAGTCCATAGAATTTAAATAAGTATTTAAGACTAACTGGACTGCTACAGGTTGAATTAAAATTACAAATTATAATTTTAAAGCGATTTTAGATATATTCTATTTCTGTCACATTTATCTGTGGCTCTTTTTTTCTTATTGTTTCTAGTACATTCTAAGTCTCTATGTAATAGGTATCAGCCTTTTTTTGTGGCAACTGGTACAAGGATTTATACCTAGTGGGTACTCACTACATATTTATTTGGCAAATCAAAACATGGGTTTTAATTCAGAGAGAGGAAGCAGAGACAAAGGAAAGTAACAAATGTGACAACATCTAAAAAAACTTAAACTCACATATTAAATATTCAGAGTTTTTAGTCTTTTCCGTTGTTAATTCCTGTAGGCAATACTGACTCTCATTGCAAGTTGATTTTTCTGTCTTCGGTTTTGCTTTTTCAATTTGTATGACCTTAGAGAGTCACTTCAAATATAGTGCTAGGCCTCTATATACTCATTTCTTAATAATATTTCATTTCCTAAAGAAGATCAAGTGTGTTTTATTCACTATGCAAAAATCCATGATAAAACCAACATGCTCTTTGATAAAATGAGTTACTGTATTTGTAGATTACATTTATTCTCTAAATTGACCTACTTTTCTTTGTAGAACCTCCTTCTAATCCATTTAATCACAATAATGTTAATATTATATTAGCCATTTTTCCTCAAGAAATGATTTCTAAATTGCTCCATGGCACACAAATGCTTATTTTTTCCCCATGTTTTCTTTAAAGAAAACATATCTAAGAGATTAAGTGAGGTTACAAAGTTCACAGAGTCTTACAAACCTTGATGTTAAGAATCGGATGCTTAGTCTTTCTGGCCTTAACAGCATACAGTTGTGATATTCATTGATTTCTTTGTTTTGAACCAGTTACTCTACTGAGCTCTTTAACATAAATCACTTAAATTAAGCTTGCAAAAAAAAAAAATCTATGTTTCATTATTACTTAAGTTTTTTGTATTAGGGAACTAAAGAATCAATAATTTTAGAAAATTGCTCTAGTTTATTGAGTTTGTAACAGTCTTGATTGGAAACTCTAAGTGATGTCTTTGGTAGGCATAGGTTCTTAACGATTAGTCTTGTGTGTTTTCTCAGAGGTGGGCCAATGTTTATTGTGATCCTGCCCCATGCTGGGCCTCTGTTACATCTTTCATGACAAATCTGTTCATTTATTTCTCATAAAAAATCATGGCATATTTCCTTATCATTTCCTTCTCTATCTCCTGCAGAACTTCTTATAATAATAATTGTTAAGCATTTGTTAATTGCCAGGTTCTCTTTTAGATGCTGGGAACAAAACAATGTGTAAAACTAAACTCTCTTTTCATTGAATTTACACTTCTTTAGAGATTTCCTCTTTAACCAATAGATCATTTAAAAGAGCTTTGCTTTCCTAGAGTACAGTTACTAACTTCTAATTAGGTTTCCTTGCAACTGGATAATACATTCTGTAAACTGTGAATCTATTTAAACTTATCGACATTAGGTTATGTACAGTAAAGGGTCTACCATGGTGAATATACATGAACACTGGAAAACAATATTGACTTTGCAGTTTTCTAGAAATATCAATTAGTCCAAAGTGTTATTTAGATCTATGTCTTTATTTCCGTTTTCTTATTATTGCCCTAGTTGTTGTATCACTTACTAAGAAGCTGGTGTTAATAATCTTTTTCTATAATTGTGAAATTATTTATCCATTCTTTTAATGCTGTCAGATTTGCTTCAAGTATTTTGAGGCTTTCTTATCAGGTGTATACATTATAATTGATATTATTTTTCTAATAAATTTTTATTTCTATCACTATGCATAATATCTTTTTTGGTTGAAGAAGTACTTTTTTGTTAATATATATTCTCAAAGCTGCATGTCCTCATTTCTTGTTTGAAATGTATTTTTTAGCAATGTAATTATTCCTTATTTTTTATATTCAAAGTGGATTCCTTGTAGGCACTAAGAAGTTAGATCTGGTTTTAAAAAAAATTCACTATGTGAGTCTAATATCTCTTTCTTTAGTCCTTAGAATTTGTTTCTGACTAGCATAATTTCCACCTTGCCTGAGAAACTTCCTTTATAATTTAATGTAGAATATAACTATTGTTCTCCTGATTTTTTTATTCACCTGAATATGTCTACTTCACATTCAGCTGCAGGTTATGTTCAATGGGTATAGAATACTAAAGTGACAGGTATTTTATTATGTCTTCTTTTTTTTCTTTTTTCTTTTTCTTTTTTTTTTTTCCTTTCTTTCTCTCTGAAATTTGAAAACATTGCTCGACTGTCTTCTAGTCATGGTTTCTGACAATCTATTCGGGTTAGTATTTCTGTATGTATAGTGTTTCATTTTTCTCTAGTGCTGTGAAGACTTTTTCTTTATATTTGCTTTTTAACAATTTGATTTAACAGATATAGGCATAGACTTTTTAGACCTATGTTGCAGAATTTTGTCTCTTAGTTCATCTAAAACCTGGGTTCTTGTCACGTGAACAGGAAAATTTAGGAATGCAGACACATTGAAAGGTGAGTAGAGCGGGATTTTACTGGGGGGAAAAAATCTTTCAGCAAAGCAGCAGGGGTTCCCGCTAACAGGTCCTCACCTCACAGGTTGATTCCCCAGGTTACCACAGGAGGTGAAGAGAACAGACTCCTCCCACACATAAGTGGCTCCACCCACTTTCCCCAGTGCCCATACCGGGCTCCAGTGCACTGTGGGCATGCCCAGACAAGCCCTGGGCAGGTTCCCTCATCTGCACAAAAGCATCTGAAGTAAATACTGTGTGGAAGGTTAGAAATTCTCTAGGTACACCCTTTTATCTACCTAGGCATTTGGCTGTTTCATTACCCCATCTAAAGAAGTACATCTAACTGCCATTAGATAAGGATGAAGACCAATTTTAATTGCTTCCTGCTGACAGGGAAGCTATTTTGGGAAAACCACAGTCAGATTTCACTCAGAGACCTATCTAAGGGTTCCCAGCAAAAAAGTCCATCATCCGAGGCTCCAGTTGCAGACCCTTTGGAGTTTGATAGCCTGAAGGTGAGAAGAGACAAACCAGTTTATTAGAAAACATGCATCAGAACCAAACAAGGAGTGGTTAAGGACAACTCGAAAATACGGAAGGCTTTTACGAATTTGCACAGGAAGAGGGAGGCCAAAAGCCCAACTGGTTAAAAAAAAAAATCTTTTACCTTTTTGCTGGCATGTCAGGCTTCTGGGTTCCCTTCCCCTGAACCCAGTCCTAAGCCAACTATTCAAAGGTTTGAGAAATTCTCTCTTCCCAGTTTGAAGTACGCATCTGAAAAAAGCATCCTGTGGTACAGAGACACCACTACTTACCTACCAGTGAATAGAGGACAGAGGAAGAAAAAGCAGAAAAGAAGGCATTTATTTCAGAAGAGTTCCAGGGGTTTAGGATGTGTTATAAAGGGGTACAGGCTAAAGAGAAATGGCTACTCATCTAGAAAAATAGGTGAGCAAGTGTGTCTGGTTTCTTTCTACAGCAAATAGAATGTGAGGTGTTCCTCTTTCTTTCCTTGTATTGCTGAATCCTGGCAACTCTGCCAGGTGCCACCCATGGGTGTCAAAGTGGCTTTCATTCATGGTTACAGGGGGCCTAGGGGGTGGGAATAGCTGCTCTTTCTCACATACTTATATCTCCCCTCCTGGAAGTAGCCTTTGAATTCTCTAGGCTTCATTTTAGCCATGGATACTAGCATATCCTTTATCCATGAAATGGGAAACTTGGCTTGATCGAGTCATGCTCACCTGTGCTGTGTCTTTTGACTTTCATTATTGCCTGGCTTCTGGATCCCTAAGATCAAGTTTTTTTAGACCTTTGACACGAAGCTTGGAATTCAGTTTGGGACCAAAAATGTGTCTCAGCATGGGGATTGCATGGACTCATTATCATGAGCCAAATGCTAAAGGGAAGCTGTGGAACTGAGTTCTCCTCCAACAAGGGAAAGAAAAGGATATCTTGCGACACACCCAGATAACTGGTGTTTATAGCTATGCTTGCTAAGAGTAGGGTACATGGGGCTTTGCTTTGGTTAGCTCCCTTGGTTTTACTTTCCCAAAAAGGAAACCTCTGGATGATGGGCATCCTGTTTATTCCCATCAGCTGGCAGGATTTGCAGGATAATTGTTCAGAACTAAAATATCGATCCAAATTTTTACATTATCCATCCCATTTTGTACTTTCTGATCTGCAGTCAGAGAGTGCTGGTTGGTTCACAGGAACAAGCAGGGTTAGTCTAAAATGTAGGCAAAAACTTAAAAACAAATAATGAGTTTAGAAACTAATGATGATAAGTTTTAAAACATAATTTCTCTATGTCTAGTCCTCATTTCTGTTAAAAACAAATCATGATAGGGTTGTGTTACTTGCAAAATAGACTTTAGTCTTATACTTGGCTTAATTCTTTGCATAAAGTGCAGCAAGAATAATTACAGGCTCTTCAGATTAGCTTTGATGGAAATCTGTTCCATAAGAAATCTCAGATACGACCATTTAAAGTTGACCCAAGCCCTAGATTTGTAGCTTCAAACACCTGTGAGTTGGGTAAACTCCTCTCTTCTTGAGGTCCCAAGAGCACATGGTATCTGGGCCTGTTAGAAAGTGATATTCTTTACTCACCACAGATTAAGAACCCTGTATGTGGACTGTGCAGACAAAGGTATGATGCCAGTTTTCCCAAGGGGCTCTCATCAGCTCTGCAAGTTGATCTTGTCTACTTAAAGGGAAGCAAATCTTTCCAATCAAAGCCTGGTAAAACAATCAGTTTCTCCAATTGCATTCTGTTGCAAAAGAAAAAGAATTCTTACTGCACTGATGCAAATGACTATACCGCCATGATTTAAGAATGCTCCCTACTAGTTTCTAAATTCTGAAGAGGCCAGGCAGGGCGAGATAATATGTTCCAAATTTTGTTCACAGGAGGACATCTTACTCAATTATAAAGGTCATAAATAACTCAAAATAAGTTTGCTGGACTCTGAAAAACAAAGCAACGATCAGCAATATTCCAAGCAAAAATTAAAAAGATTACCTCAGTTTTCTCTTAGTTCATTCAGTTAACTCTTGTTTTTCTTGATATCTGTGAACATTTTAATTTTCATGAGTCCTGTATGTTTTTTCTTTATTCCAATGTCACAATCTCCAATGTTATCAGAAAACTGCATTTGAGAATACCTGTCAAAGTTCCACAGCTTATTGTAAACCAACCATTGAAGAGGATGAAAACAAGACAACAATGGTCTGTGAGTGACAAAATGTCCAGGGTAGTTACAGTCAGAAACATAATTGACAAATAAATTTGGTTATCTCTGTGGTTTACAATAACTTAACATAATAACTATAATTATGATTGATAGTATATACTTGAACATTAGAATTTTAGAAATCCCATAAAATTTTGGAATATATATTAATATTATTCACCAAAATATGACCTAAAAAAAGATTTAACATCATTTTGTCAATCCCATGTACCTAGAACATACGAGAGAATCCTGTTCACCTTTTTTTTTTTTGATACTCTAGGGGCACTCTGTAGCATCTAAAAGCCTGGTGTCAAGAAAGACAATTTTAAAACTGAAGTTTGCTTTTGAGAAGCCTGTTAAGTATGTTAGAGATTTTAAATACTTGATGTTATGAAATGGAATTCCAGATTATCATAAATTATTTACTTTGCCAAAATGACTCAGAAATTTAAAAAGCAAAAATCTAACCATTTACAAATTTTGCTAAAGAGTAGCTCAGTGCTTTAAGAGTACCTTGTTGTACTTCTTTTTTTTTTCAAAATGAAGTCTTGCTCTGTTGCCCAGGCTGGAGGGCAGTGGTGCAATCTCGGCTTACTGCAACCTCTGTCTCACCAGTTCAAGCAAATCTCTGCTTTAGCCTCCCAAATAGCTGGGATTTTAGGCACCTGCCACCACGTCCAGCTAATTTTTGTATTTTCAATAGAGAAGGGGTTTCACCATCTTGGCCAGGCTGGTTTTGAACTCCTGACCTTGTGATCCACCTGCCTCAGCCTCCAAAAGGGCTGAGATTACAGGTGTGTGCCTGGTCCCTTGTTGTGAATTTAGAGAAAAATTATATAATATCCTTTGAATTTTTTTCCATATGTTCACACATGGAATTTCCTTTGCAAGATTAATTTTACAATTCTTCACAACTTGTCTGAACTTACAGAATTACCTTATTTAATTGAAAACAATCTTTTAACCTTAGGCAAAATTTTACATTTCTATGCCTTCTTATTATCTTTTACTAAGAACACATTTTACTGTTTTTACATACTTCAAATGTAAATATATTTTTAGTAGTGTCAATTACATTATAATGGTAACTCGTAGCAATTTTTACCTTTAATGTAAAACTTGGTAAGTTATTTCAATTATGAGCTAGGTGCAGCCAAGGTTTGACTCCTTCCAGCACAATTAAGGGCATATTTGGCAACATCTCTTCCTAGGCCTTACCAATTGTGAAGCCAGCAAATTGAATCATTCACAAAGAGCAGTTTATAACCTTAAGACATTTAGCAAACCTGCATAATTTACTCCAGCTATTTACATTTTGATGCATATGCATTTCACCAATAACCTATAAGGCAGTTTTTATTTCTCAAAGATTAAAGCTACCACAGCTTTTATCTTTCCTCTAAAAAATATTCAAGTGCTTATTTTTAGTTAGGCCAATTAATTAGAGCTGTTTTTATAAACATCTCAAACACAAAACATATATAACTGCACAGACAGGCAGAAGAAAACTCAGCAGCCGCAAGATTTTCCATTTCCCAATCTCATAATTGGATTATTGTCCTCCAGGCGGATACCTTTCAGAGACAGGGCTAGGAAAACATGAAGCATCTAGGGCTTAATAAACAGGCATAACTGGGAGGCAAAAACAGATTTTGACAGGGATCTATCTGCTTCTAATTCCTGAGGTTCCATGAGGAAAACAGATTTCTTCCCAAAATAGGGTCAGTTGCGTCTTCTGTTTTTCCCAAGAAGTCCCATGGCCCCCGGAGTTATCTTAGGGCCTCTACTGCATACATCAAGAACGGCAAGACAAAATGGAGAAAAATTCCTTTTTCCAGCCAAACAAAATCCAAGGAAAAACAATAACAACAACAACATAAATGCCTTTTAAATGTGCTTATAACTTGGATATCCACGTTTAATTCAGCTGAGCGCTCTTTAAGAATATTATTTTAAATCCCTTGTTATCTGATTTTAGTTGTGTCAAGCAGCCAATATTTCTGGCTTTCAAACTTTATTGAAGGCTCAGGGAAAAAAAATCCAGGCTGTTTGTGAAGGGGAAAAGAGTCAACAAATTGCAAAGGTCACGCAGATATCAAACCAGAAAGCGTTTATTCCCTAAGCCAGGATTGAACGCAGCTGCCATTGTAAAATAATGGAGGCTAAACAAAACATTGCCGTGAGGTTACAGGTCACAATTTCAAGGAGGTAAAACAAGATGGGGACCTGCAGCAAAGTTTGCTACTGACCCATACAGAAAATCATGCAAAGCACACTAGATTGGCTACAGATTAAGATCAATCTCAGGAATCCTTTTTAATAATTAAAACTTTACAGAGAATATAAACAGTGATCCTTATAATTCCTGGCCTAGTAAAATGTCTTCTAAAAGAAAAAAAATAAAAACTATCACTTAAAAGTTAACTGCTGGCAGGGTAGGGAAAGGCAGAAAAGTTTGAAGTGCAGGATTGAAAAGATTCCTGTGGGAAGAACATCTTATTCTCATGCAAATGAATCCTCTAACAGGGCAAGAAACTTAAGAAGGGAGCAGAGAGCCTCTGGTTCACGGATCCTTCCCTAAAAAAAAGGAAAAGGCTGACATTCCCGACCCCTGGAAGTGACTGGAGTGAAGGGGAAGGAGGCATAATTTCCTCTACCCTAAGAAAATGTCAGAGGACACAAAGGCTTAGAAGCAAAAGAAAAAAAGGGTTTTTTTGGCTCGCACTTACCCTTTCGCAAGCCCCATGTTTGGGTGCCAAAATGTTGCAGAATTATGCTCCTTAGTTCCGCTAAAACCTGGGTTCTTTTCACACGACCAGGAACATTAAGGCACGTGGGCACATTGAAGGATGAGTAGAGCAGGGTTCTGCTGGGCAAAAAGGAAAACAAAAAACAAACAAACCACTAGCAAAGTGAGAGGGGTTTCTGCTTAAAAGCCCCCACCTCACACGTTGATTCCCAGGTCATCACAGGAGCTGAGGAAGGCAGGCTCCTCCCGTGTGCAAGGTATGAATTTCTCATGGCTCCACACACTTGCCCCAGTGCGCATGTCAGACTCCAGTGCACTGTGGGCATGCCCATATAAGCCCTGGGCAGGTTCCCTCATCGGCACAAAAGTATCTGGTCTAAACACTCGTGGGGAAGGCTGGAAATTCTCCAGGGACCCCTTTTTTATCTGCCTAGGCATTTTGCTGTTATACTAGTTGGAATTTGCTGAGTTTCTTTAATGTGTAAATGTACGTCATTTACTGTATTGCAGCTTTCGAAAGCCTTTGAATATTTGGAAGTATGCCCCAATTTTACCTTTGGGTACTGAAATTACACGTGTGTTAGACCTTTTAATATTGTCCTTCAGGTTCTGAGCTTTCTTATTTTTCCATTTCAAAGTTTCTCTTTAGTCTCATTTATTTTTCTATGTTCTTTATGTTGGGTAATTTCTACTGATCTATTAATTTGTACCTTTTTCTTTAGATTCAAAGTGGATTCCTTGCAGGCAGTAAGAAGTTAGAGCTGGCTTTTTGAACATATTTTATGTTTAATATATTTTCCCACTTTCATTTTTTTTTTTTTTTTGCTATTTAACTTATTTAATAAATTTTTAATTTCAGATATTTTATTATCCATTTAAAAATTTCTATTTGGCCGGGCGCGGTGGCTCCAGCCTGTAATCCCAGCACTTTGGGAGGCCGAGGCGGGTGGATGACGAGGTCAAGAGATCAAGACCATCCTGGTCAACATGGTGAAACCCCGTCTCTACTAAAAATACAAAAAATTAGCTGGGCATGGTGGCGTGTGCCTGTAATCCCAGCTACTCAGGAGGCTGAGGCAGGAGAATTGCCTGAACCCAGGAGGCGGAGGTTGCGGTGAGCCGAGGTCGCGCCATTGCACTCCAGCCTGGGTAACATGAGTGAAACTCTATCTCAAAAAAAAAAAAAAAAAAAAAAAAAAAAAA
>NW_022436951.1:14860635-14988294 GCF_009761245.1 Sapajus apella
AAAAAAAAAAAAAAAAAAAAAAAAAAAAAAAAAAAAAAATTCTATTTGTTTTCTCTGTCACATTCCTTTGTCTCTGCTGATATTTACTATCTGTAGAGGTGTTCATGCCTTACTCTCTTCCTGAACCTCATTTCTCTCTCGAGCTCCCAGGATGTCCATTAATTTTTTTTTTCCTAGCCAGATAGATAGCCGAGTGTCTAGCAAGACTTTTAGTCACCTATGCTTTTCTACTCTGCTAATGGGAAAAAAAAAAAAAAAAAAAATTCCCAGAGAAAAAAATAATGAAGAATTTTTTTTCATGTTTTTATTCATCTCATTATTTTTCATTGAGGTGGTATCTCAATGTAGTTTTATGGCATCTGTTGTCTCCAGATTTTTTAATGATCGCCATTCTAACTGGTGTGAGATGGTATCTCAATGTAGTTTTATACAGTATCTCAATGTCACTTAATGACAGTTGCTTTTTCAAATTTTAACTTCTCTGAAAAAATGTAATTTCTTTATTTTCAGAGTTTTCAATTAGGGTATTTTTAACTTACTTTTCTTACTCTAAAAAATGTATCCAAAGTTTATAGTTGCAATGAGTAGGATGGATGGACTCTAAGGAGCTTTCACTGCCAAAGAGTAACCAGAATTTCAGGGCTATATTGTTGCTTTTGTTTTTATTTTTTGAGATTAACTTTAAAATAAATTTGTTAAGTCTTCTGTCTGATATTCCACTTACTATAAATTAGAATTTTATCCAAACAATAAATTTATTTTTAATAGGTTCAGAATATTTATATTAGTATTTATATAAAGAAAACATATAGATTTTATTTAGTCTTCTTGTCCTATTAGACACTTATATAAATATATAATTAAAATAAAGTTCTTTAATTATATTCCATTTGATCACACAATTGTCTTACAGAATTTTCTTCCTTCCCTTTTTTTGTTGTAATTATGAAACAGCTTGTTATCTATCATTTACTCTCTAAGTACTTTGCTGGTATAAGGAAAAGTTATAAACTTCATATAAATACTTCTATTTAGTGGTTTCTTAAATTTTATTTTTTCTCAGGCATAGAATTATATCATTTAAATTATTTTGTATCAAGCTTGTTAATCTTTTACAACTTAGTTGCTTTTATTTTATTTCATATAATTTCATGATCAAGTTAATAAAAATGAGACATTTTATACAATTTTATTTTATCTTTAAATATTATACAGGGCTTTGTATCATCTGTTGAAATAATCAATTACCTTGTCTTAAGAGTTTTTGGAAGTAATATTCGTATAATAGATTTCTCCTCACTGATGCACTGTCTCACATGAAAAGAGAATGCTCTATCTCTATTACAGATGCTTACTCTATGTAACACTTTATTATCTATCCACTCCTAGTTTCATTCTATTCACGATGTGTAGACGAGTTAATGTTAACGGCTAAGTTGAGGAAGAAGAATTCTTTACAAAGAATACAACTCTCTGTTTCCTTTTTCTTAGGAACTAAGAGATTCTCGAAGGCCATATGCACTGCTGTTTCCTCTGGCCCATAGTAAAACAGTTTGTTCCTAAGGAAGAATCTCTTTAGACAGAACATCCTTGAACAATTCTGGAATCTAGTATTATAAGCTCCTTTCCCACAAGAAAGCACTAATCAGGTAGAATCTGGTTTAACTTTAACGGTTTCTTATCCAGTTTCTCATTTGATTAAGAACTTGAGCATACAAGAATGGTGTTATTTATCAGCCCCCTTGGTACACCAGCATTTTATTGCTCTTAATTTAATTGGGTATACTATCAATCATATGAATTCTACTTAATCATGTATGTACTATTCTAATATTTGTTAGTAATTGTCAACAAAATTTTATTGTTGTGTTTTCTTAGAATCAAAATAGAAATTTTTTGTTACTTTAAATTTTGAAGCATTTTTATTGCCTTTGTTGGTTATTCTTTGAATATTTTCAAATGTAATTGAGTGATTATGTTTTCTTAACTTTGAATCAAATCAGATTTTTTATTAATAACAATGTAAATTTCACAGTTGGCCAATGGTATAATTTTCTATTTTACACATCACATGTGAGTGTGGAAGCCACCTTCTAATTACTGGTTTCTTAAACTTTATTTTTTTCTCAGCCATAGAATTATGTCGTTTAAATTATTTTGTATCAGACTTTCCAATCTTTTATGACTTAGTAGCTTTTATTTTATTTCATATAAATAAAGCTACCTTTCACACTCACATGGGTTGTGTAAAACAGAAAACTATAACATGTGCCCACTGTGAAAATATACTAGAATAATACATTCAATCTTGTCTGACAAAGAAATTTTAATTAGTATTATAAATATTTGCTATCATGGTGGCTACAGTTTTTTATTTTTGACTCATTACTAACACAAGTATGTTTCACGTGTTAAAATCTGAGTCAATTTGAAAATCACATTAGTTAGAACTTTCATTGATAATAAATGCTATTTTGGTTTGGCATTTTTTCACTCTTTCAAATTAAGGCAATGAAAACTAAAAATCAAAGCATATGATGTGCTGAAATGTCTCCAAAGTATGCATAGTGATTTAAAATCATTGAAAAGCTTTACATTTTATGGGTACTCTACTGTGGAATTTAGAGCACTTCGATAATTTTAAATTACTCTTCGCTACACAAAGCAATTTAAATTTATTGGAAACGAAATCTGGAAGAGTTCAAATTCTGGGCAATGTTGTACATATTGCTTGAAAATTACTAAAAGCACTTAAGTGTTTTTTATATGCACTTCATTTAAAGGTGATCCAAGCTTTTTAGTGTGGAATGATATAGAAACATTTGGAAGTGCTAGAATCACTCCAGCTTCAATTCTAATTCAGAAAATTTAAGTTTTTTGATAAGTAGATTTATCTGATATTATTTAACTCTTCAAATATTCATAACATGATCTTTAAAATATAGAAATATATTTAACAACATTTTTGTAATGGTCTTATTTTCCAGTCTTTTTACAGTTCATTTCAGGGAAATCAGTGAAGTTCCACTGATTATAATTTGGAAAGTTCTGACCTAAGTTCAGATGAATTCCGATTCTATTAAAATGGTAGCATCAATGGTTTCATTATATCTATTATATACAATATCATTATATGCTACTACAAGAAAGTACATTATTATGGAAACAATCCAATCTCAATACAATATGCATCCATTATAATTAAATCCATTGTTTTACTAAGTTAAATAAAAATCTTCAAACATATACAAAATATTTTGCAAATCTGAATGTGTCTTACATTAAGAATTAGCAGCCTCATACATGAATAGAATTTTCAGTGAGAGATACGTCTTCAGATGATGTTTGAAAAAGGGAATATTAAAGGCATTCTGTCTCATGCCTTACAATATATTTAGCACGGGTTTCTCTCCCTGATATAGCTTCAAGTTTATGTACAAAACAACATGCTGAGAAACAGCAGTAACTAATCCATGGTTTTGTCTGCACATTATAAGAAGTGTCATTTAAAAATAGATCTACCTGTGCACAATATTCTCTTGAACCTTAAAGAATGGAGAATTTTCTCATTTTACCTTAGTAAAGAAGTAAGCCCTTAAGCATTTTGTCAGCATTTCAGGAGTGATGAATAAGCTGGCTTGAAGTACTTCATGCATACATTTTAATGATTAGAAGGGACTATAATTCTCTCTAGCCTACCTACAATTCTGTAGGAACTTAACTCCTGAAACTGAATCTGCATTATCTAGTAGGCATCTTTATAAATGAATTTAGAAATGTTGCACACAGTATTTGCCTCCAGTGACACTCATTCTAATTAAATTGTAAATAAAGCAGTGTGGGTATAAACCAACCTAAAACTTTCTTCACTAATGAAAGGCAGAGAAAATCCTTAAATAGATCCCTTTTCATTGCTAGTGACTCTGAAATGACATTGAGCGTTGTCCAATGCTTCTATTTTTATAAGAGCATCAACTTAAATTGTCTATGCCTTGAAGACATTCACTACAGTGTCCTTGCAACAAGTAACATGAGACTCAAATTCATGTATATCACAAGTGAAAACACTAAAATTATGATCTATTTGTAAAATAGTATTCAATAGCTTATTTGAATATGTTAAAAACAGTAAAAATGTGATCTCTTTGTGAAATAATATTCAATAGCTTATTTGAAGATGTTAAACAATAATAGTTTGAATGCTTTGATGAAATTCGGAAGATGCAAGTGTCTCTCATGTTGTTTGGAGACATCAAAATCGATCTTGATTTTGATTTCTAGTGATGGTCTCACTTAAAACTTTGTGAATATGTTAATTGAATAGAGCAGTATTAGAAGACACATAGTTACAATGTGTTTTTAAAAGACACATATACCAAATGTAAGAAACCCAACTCAACATCATAGAATTGTTGTAGGAAAAAAACAAAGAAATACTTTTAGACTTGATTTTTGAGAAATAATTATGAAGATAGAAGAAGGAGTGATGGAAGTGAAAAATAAGTGGCTTATGGAATTAAATATTTACTTTAGCTTGCAAGGAAAAAAATTACCATTGTTAAATCTTAATGCAGAGAACACTCAATTTGATTGTCAGTGAGTGCTTAGTTTGAAAAACACTAGAATCTATAGACAATTTAGTCCCAACATAAGAAATTGTTTGAGGAACCTCAAACCTAATTACCAGATTGTGACTATGACTAGAATTGACTCTTACATTACTATTTACACAGTTTAACCTCTTTTCATTTTAGCAAAGTTAGTATTTTGTAAGAATTAAAATAACAAATAGAAATCTATCAAGGGGTGAGAGTTAATAAACCAAATCTCATGGACAACAATATAAAAAGAAGAATGTGGAAAAAAACTATGGCAGCATCAGATTTGGCACTAAGACAAATCAACTGTACTGAAAGAGCTTTTGCTATAATAAAATTATCCCCAGAAAAAAAAAGTACAATATTCACAGCTCGGTGTGGTGATTCATGCCTGTAATCCCAGCAATTTCTGAAGTTGAGGTGGGTGGACCACCTGAAGTCAGGAGTTTGAGACCAGCCCTACCAACATGGAGAAACCCTATCTCTGCTAAAAAAAATTACAATATTAGCCAGGCATGATGGCATCTTTTTGATCACTAAAAATAGCAAAAATATTCACAAATATGAGAATGAGTATTTTATCATGTAGACCAGTGCACAGTAATGAACCATAGCTACAAATAGTAACATGAATTAACCTTAATAACACAATGGTGAGTACAAAAAACAATTTTCAAAGCACTGAATATACCATAATGCTATTTTGGTACAGTACAACAATAAATTAAACTATATAAACTTTAGAAATGCATGCACTTATGAAAAATATATCTAAACATTTTAAAATAATGATAAAACTAAGCATATAATAGTGCTTACACCTTGTAAGTGAAAGCTAGGGAGGTAGAGAGTCAATATTTAAGAGAGGCACAAGGACAGAACTGTAACTTCAGCTCTTATTGATGGGGTCAGTTTTTTTAATTACCATTATGCTCTAGAACTCATAGATTTATTATACTATTCTTTTTGTATGGATCAAATATTATAAAGTGGAACTAAAGAAAATAGTCAAGGAAAAATTTAACTCCCCAGAAACACTTTATTTTGTTAGCTATGTTATTTTTCAAAGATTTATGATTTTTTTTTTAATTCTAAATTAAACTCCTTTATTTTGGATTATGAACATTTTGCTCAAAAGCATGTGTTAAATGAATACATGTTTCTTGTAAGGGTAGTTTTTAGTAATTCCGATAGTAAGTTTAATTGAAACCAAAAGGTAATGATAAAATAGCCAAATTATTATCTATCAATAACTTACATGATTTTATTTTAAATGACAACTTTCATCTCATGAATGGTTCATGAGTAAAGTATGTACTCAATACACTGATTATACATTAAGAAATAAAAATAGAGAGTGAAATTCATTCTATGCAGTCAAGCTATTAAATAATAAAATTAAAATTTAAACATGCATCTTTTTTACGTCATACTGCCTGCTTTTATCCACTATGGTATGTATTTAATACTTTCTTTAAATTCTTTAAATTCCCCCTTTCCTGGATGATACAGAGACACAGGTGATTTATTAATTTTTAATCACTATTTTAAATTAAAAAGAAATGTGTATTGTGAATGTCAACAACTTTAATGAAGACTATATATAATTAGAAATATAATTTAATTTTTAAGAGACTTTGTATTTATATATACTACTCTTTGGCTCTTGACTTTTACATATCTATGAATATTCTTATCTCCAAGTCAATGTGAGATTGTGCAGTACTTACACATTTGCAAAATCAAAATATTTAGGGTTGGTGTCTTTACTAATCTTTTTTTTCCAGAAGTTTTAAAATTTCTAGATTCATTCTTGTTTTGAAAGTATGTGTAATAACCAAATAGTATTTCTTGTTTTATTTCTATGAATGTCCAGCCTTTTTCACTTACCTGTATATATTCATTAAAATTAGTTGTTTATTTAGGAAAATTCTTTCTATTATTAGTTTAGTACAAGAGTAATTGTGGTTTTTGCATTGTTAGGATTTGCCATTTGATATTCGAATACATTCTTAAATAAATGAAGGTATGTGATAAACAATTTTAATGGAAATTTCTCACTTCATGTTTTTTGCTAATGACTTATTACTTGCTATTTATTTTATGTTTATTTTAGAATATGGAAGTGATGTCAGATGAAAAGCAAATTTAATAGATTTTCTTATTGGAGTTTAAACTAGATCACAAAGCAGTAGAGACAACTCGCAACATCAACGCGTTTGGCCCAGAAATTGCTTACAAACATACAGTGCAATAGTGATTCAAAACTTTTGCAAACGAGATGAGAGTCTTGAAGATGAAGAGCATAGTGACTGCTGATCAGAAGATAACAATGACCAATTGAGAACAATTATCGGAGCTGATCCTCTTACAACTACCCAAGAAATTGCCAAACCATTCTACGGGTCATCTAGAATCGTCAACCATTCTAAGGGTCATGTGGCATTTGAAGCAAACTGGAAACGTGGAAAAGCTCAATAAGTGGGTGCCTCATGAGCTGAGCGAAAATCAAAAGTATCTTCAACTTAAAGTGTTACCTTCTTTTATGCTACACAACAACAAGGAACCATTTCTCTGTTGGATCGTGATGTGCAACTAAGTGAATATTTTTTACAACTGCTGATGACAAAGCTCAGTGGCTGGACTGACAAGAAGCTCCAAGCACTCCCCAAAGTCAAACTTCCACCAAGAAAATATCATGGTCACTGTGTGGTGGTCTGCTGCTGGTCTGATCCACTACAGATTTTTGATGGAACCATTACACCTGAGAAGTGTGTTTAGCAAATCGATGAGATGCCCTGAAAACCGGAATGCCTGCAGCCAGCATTGGTCAACAGAAAGGGCCCAATTCTTCACCACAATGCTTGACCACAGGTTGCCCAGCCAACGCATCAAAAGCTCAAAAAATTGTACTATGAAATTTTGCCCCATCCATCATATTCACTTGACCTCTGGCAAATCGACTATCACTTCTTCAAGCATCTCTACAGCTTTGAAGGGAAAATGCTTCCACATCCAGCAGGATGCAGAAAGTGCTTTCTAAGAGTTCATTCAATTATGAAGCAAGGACTTTTATGTTACAGGAATAAACAAACTTATTGCTTGATGGCAGAAATATTTGGTTTTAATGATTCCTATTTTGATTAATAAAGATTTGTTTGAGCCTAGTTATAACAATTTAAAATGCATGGTCTAAAACCACAACTACTTTTGCACCCATTGAATACTTTCATTCTATCGAATGATGTAAAATTTTAATTTTATTTTTATAGTCGTTGCACTCTGAAACATAAAGGCATAATAATTAATAAATGGCTATTTTAAATAAACTGTGTCTGAATTTTAGCACATTTAACTTCTTTCAGAAAAAGTTTTTAAGCCTAGCAATAATATAATATTTAAAACTTTATCTTTTTCTGGAACAGAACAAAACTTTGGCACATATACTTTAAATCACATTGAAGTACATCAACGACTTTATAATATGAAATGAGACAATGAGGAAAAGTCATGAATAATTTCCTCTAAAGCAATTATCAGGTAACAATGTGAAACCCAAGATTAATTGACAGTATTTTTAGATTCGAATAATTATGTCTTTAAATATATGATGTTTTGTCAACTCTTCCTGTCGTATGATGTCAAATCGAATGGGGAGTATGATATTATTTTATATATATTCACATATCTTTTCATCCACAGTTCTTGGCTCATAACTCTCATAGTCCTTATTATTTCCTAAGTGACTAAAACAATAAGCATATATTTTGTTAAAGCATTTGGCCTTTTTTCCTTAGTTCCTGAATACCTTCAGAACGATAAAAATAAAAGACAGTCTTCTTATAATATTGGTGTGCTTTAGGCTTCAGAAGCAGGCCTCATAAAACAGCATCTCCCTCTGATGTTCTTCTGCCCTCCTTTCACCTGCTCCTTTTTTTCCTCAAAGCAGCCCATAGAAACTGAAAATACTCTCTAATCTTCAACAGCCTTTCTGTCTTGGAGCTGGTTATAAAGAAATTTTCTGACCTACCTCGTCTGATTGTAGGTCATGAGACCCCTATTACATAAGGGATCTGGCCCTTTCTGGAGGAAGGAATGCTAAGCAGAGAAGAATCTGAGCAGACAGTCCTTTTTGAGTTCCCCTACTCAGTCTATTAGTATTAGATCATACACTTTTTGTCCAGTCACATTTCTACACAGCTGTCACAGTTGTCCATACTTCAATCATGCCTATCATTGAAGTCTCCATAGGGGATCAGAGGGTGGGGTATGGAGAGCTTCTGGACAGCTGTACTCCAGGTGCCTGGAGGATGGTGCGTGCTGAAGAGCTCAAGGAGGCGCTGTGCTCCTTCCCTCCATCCTGAATCCCAGATGAAAAATGCATCTCTTCAACTGTATCTTTTAAAACAGCCTTTGCAATGGTAGTAAACGTAAGCACGTTTCCCTGAGTTCTGTGAATTCCTCTTACCAATTAATTAAATTAAAAAAAAAAGTTGTGGGAACCCCAATACAACCAGTTAGCCAGAAGCACAAGAAAAATAACCTGGGCTTGTGATTGTTAGTATAGGTGGGATTCAGTCTTGTGGACTGAGCCCTCAACCTATGTGATCTGATGCTATCTCCAGTTAGGTTCAAACTGAATGGAATTAGAGGACATCTCCTGGTTTCCTCTGCAGAACTGATTGCTTGCTTGATATGTGCTGAAAATGCTCTATGTTGGGTTGCAGAAGTCTTCCGTGTTAATTATAAGGGAGGGTCCTTATATCTCTGAATATCTTGTGAGAAATTAAATGTATAAAATAGTCTTATTGCCCTGATAGTGTCTATGAAGTGCTTCATGTATTACTATCAATACTATTTGTCATGTATTTACAAAAAGTTTTCTGTAATATTTTGAAACATCAAATCCTCTGAAAGTAGTAAAACTTTATATTAAGTCATTATGGAAGATTAATAAGAAAAATTACCATCTTAATTTAAATAAATATTGGAATAGATAGTGTAACTGGTTGTTAATTACGGTCGGTGGTTCTTTGGTTCTGATTAGCTATTGATTGAAAAGTCAAAAATTGTGTTAGAGAATGAATGGCTAGGTAAGCCAAAATGACAGCATTTACCTTTATACAAAACAATGTTCATTTCTTGCTCCTATCATGAAAAATTTAAAGAAGATAATTTATTGTGAAGGTCTATGCTTGCCATTTATTTTAAATTTGTCTCTTTAAAATAGTCTTCTCTGATAAAATAGTATTATTTTATTTTACTAATCAAAAAGCTGAGGCTTAAAAACATCAAGTGGCATGCCTAAATCATAAAATAAGGAGAGCTTAAATTTAAAACTGGATTTGTATTAACTTCAAAATTATTTCTTCTACTACATCATGTAAGCTCTCTGAAAACCAGCTCCTGCTGCTCTGTTGACAAGCTTTGAAATATATAAATATTTCACATAATGTAATAGAAAGTCACAGTACAAAATACTTATAAAGTTGAATGAGAGAAAGTCAAGTATCGCACTCCAAACAGCTAAACTATTCTCTCTGATGTCTTCTTGAAAGGAAAGTATTGCTCAAATAATGTTGAAACATTGTATATAAAGCTTGAGGACACATTACAAAAAAAAAAAGATGACATGCTTCAGGCATAAGCATTGCTTTGCTATCATCAGTGAAAAGCTGATGATAAACAGATAAACTCACAGTTAGATGTACAAAAGTATGTTGTACAAAGTAACGATAAGTCTTATTAGATGTGTCATGCCAAATTTTGGGCATACAAAAAATGTTTTCCATGGAACCACCCTGCTGTGAGAAGTGTTGAAGCTACAATATGCAGATAGTTATGACAGAAGTTGCTTTTACAAAACCTTCCTTTCCACATTGATTTATTCTGCTATTTCAGTTACTTGCCATTAAGAAGTTTCTATAAATGTGCGAACCCATAGACTCTCAATTATGATGAATTGACAGGTCTATCATTGTGCCAATATCACATTATTTTAATTATTCTAGCTTTATCGTAAAGCTAAATCATAAATTTTATAGACTAAGTCCCCGCCCACCTTATTCTCTCAATATTTTTTGATAACGACAGTTTCTTTAATATTCTGTATAAACATTTCAATCAGCTTGTAAGTTTTACAAGTAAAAGTACTTTAAAGGCATTTATTAATATTGTATTGAATGTGTGGGTATAATTAGGTGTCTTGAAATTATTAGGGTATGTTACAATTTATGTAAACACTTTATCTCTCAAATAATAATTTATCCTCAATAAATTTTATAGTTTTTTACAAATGGCTTCTTTAATATGTGTTAGATATATTTATAAGTTCCTTATACTTTTTATTAGTTTATTAAGACTTTCAAATAAAATCTCAATTTTGAATTGGTTGGTAAGTAAATATAAAACTCGTTTTTTGTATATATCTAGCAACATAATAACATTTTAAGTACTAATTTTTCTTGGGGTTTTGGGGAAAATTATGTCATCAATATATAAATAATAATTTTTTTTCTTCCATTTGGTAAATAAATCTTCTTTCTCTAGATATTGTGCTACTTGGCCAGGGATTTTACACACACACACACACACACGCACACACACGCACACACACACACACAAAATCATTTTTATATTTTACATATTTTTTAATTTTAAGGATGGCACATATTTATTTCATCAAATAATTCATATTATAGGTCAGAAAAAAACCCAAGAGGATTTTTTTTTCTAAATTTTGTGTACAAGCACAATTTTTAGTTATATGCATATTTCGAAAATCTTTTTGTCCAAAAAATGCTTTTAGAATCTAAGTCACTCTAAAAGATCAGTATGCTCTATTTTATGCCAATACATCTTAAAATCTTACTGTTTTCTTGCAGGGGAAAATTTCAAGTTAACTTATGAAGAAATGGTAGATAAATTAAGTAAAATTGTGTATTGAAAAAATAATATCATCATACTCAAGTTTTTAAAAGTTTTAAAACCAGAGTTTAGCAAGTGAATTATCTTAAACCTCCAATAAATAGAAGTTATAGAGGAATTTATTTTAAAGAGAGAGTAGTGTCAACTGAACCAAAACTTGGTACAAACACGCAACACACAGGCACACACACACAAGTAAAAATTACAGATCAATCTTCCAGGCAAAATATATGCAATTTTCTGCAAAAAAACTTCAGTTTTGTAGTTTTATAGAATAAAGTTTATTTCATAAGTGAAATAATAAAACTTTATGTAATGAACTAAGCCATACTAGTAAACATTGACCAAAAAGGGACAAATTTAACATTATTATTATTAATTATTATTATTATTATTATTATTTGAGTAGGTGTCTTGCTTTGTTGCCAGGCTGGAGTGCAATGGCAGATCTCAGCTCACCTCAAACTCCACCTCCCGGGTTCAAAGGATTCTCCTGCCTCAGCCTCCCTAGCAGCTGGGACTACAGTTGCACACCACCACACCCAGCTAAGTTTTCTATTCTTGGCGGAGACAGGGTTTCACCATGTTTGCCAGGATGGTCTTCATCTCTTGACCTTGCCATCTGCCCACCTTGGCCTCCCAAGGTGCTGGGATTACAGGCGTGAGCCACCACACCTGTTCACATTATTTTTTAAAAAACTTATTGTCCCTTTGACATCATGAAAAAATTTCAACTCCTTAATGTTACATTTAATTAAAACGTTTATAACTTGGTCGTTTATTTGTCTGTTGATCAATTTGTCAATCAACCTCTGTACTTATTTATGTAATGCTTCCATATAAGAAATAATAAAGTATATAATCTTTCTACATTTTATGTTTTTAACATTATCAATATCAAAGGATACATTTTCAAAAAGTCTGCCTGAAAAAAATTTTAAACTTATTAACAAAAACAGACATTTCAGTAAAAAAAAAATAGATGAAGCAGAACCCTAAAACAACAATCAATGTACATGCATACATACACACACACACACACACACACACACACACACACAAAACCACATAAGTCAACTGTATTTCTAGATAAATAGACTATTAATATTTCCTACTAGGAAGGATGAATGACTTAAGAGAGCATCAGGGATATGAAATGAATTACATAAGTCCAGGATCTATGAGATGCAGCTTCCTCCATAATATCACATAAGCTATAAAAAATACTCTGGTGATTAAAATATAAATGTTTTATTACATAAATGTCCTCCGCATTAGTTGAGGTGATTCCATGAGCTGCACTTACAGGCATCCTGTATTATGCTAAATAGAAAGTTCATATCCAACATGGGAAGGAGATATCCGACAAATGCTTGTACTCAATGATGCGTATAATCTCTAATTCTCATATTATTTCACAACCTGGTCTTGTGCGACAGCTCATGTAAAATGGTGTGGTGTTATATGTGTTTGTCCCACTTGAGTTTTGTATTATAATTCTGAAGAAATATTGCTTCATCCCTCTCCTCTTTCTACTTTCCTTCTGTTATTCCAGTTATGCACGTATGAGAACAATACACCATGTTTCATGTTTCCTATGTTGTTTACATGTACTTCATGTGTAGTTCACATAGAACTTACTTGCAGTTTTGTGTCTTTACTATCTCTACTTCTATTTGATTAATACCTATTGATATTTAATTTCCAGGTAATTAATCCAACTTTTAGGTAACTATTCAGCTATTAAAATCACTTCAGTGTTTTAAGATTCAATGTTGCCCCTTTTCTAAAATTTTAATATACTTATTTATATATTCCATTTTTCTGGCAAAATTTTTCATTTATCTTTTATTTCCTTTTACCTATCAGTTAGTATTGTTGCTTGTCTGCTTTCAACTCCAAAATAGGAATTCATTTATACTCTGTTTATGTTGTCAATTAAATTTGTCAGTGCCTTTTGCTGCTGCTTTGTCTTTGTGTCCTATCTTACTGATCTTTTATTTCCTTTTTAAACTGGACTTTATGTTCAATGCTGCGGTTTGAAGATGGTTGGTCTGGTTCCATCAAGTCTCTTGTTGAAGTTTTATTCCCAGTGTTGGAGGTCAGTCCTGGTAGGAAGCGTTTGGGTCTGGGAGGAGATGCTTCATGAATATCTTGGTGCCATGTTTGAGTGTGAGCTCTCATTTTTAGTTCCTGTGAGAACTGTTTGTTGGAAAGGGCCTGACATCTCCTCCTGTATTCCTCTCTCTAGTCATATCATGTTTACAGCCTGGCTCCCTATCACCTTCTCCGTAAGTGGAAGCAGCAGGAGGCCACCATCAGAAGCTGAGTAGATGCCTATGTTATTCTTCTTATACAGCCTGGAGAACTGTGAGCCAAATGAATCTCTTTGCTTTATAAATTACCTATGCTCAGATATTCTTTAGAGCAACACAGAAATGGACTGAAACTTTAAGTACGAAAAAAAATTATAGAGGGGAAGTAGTTGATGAGGTGCAAGTAATGTACATCCAGTTTCGATTTGTGACTATTTACAGTCTGAGTTTCAGCCTTGTGAGAGCTGATCTATTTCCTGTTTGCTTTGCTCTCAGGACATGACATTTCAGAAAACTCAACTGAAACTGAGTGTTTAATAGGACACCTCCTCTTTGCCTGCACCGAAGTTCCAATATTCATGTCATCAGCACAGTGAGTCTGCCAATATTTCTGCTTAGGTCTTTAGTGTCTCAGCTGCTGCTTTCAGTGTGATATATAGTCTTCTCGCCTCTCAAATTTTATTTCACCCTAGGTTCCTGGTGTCTCAAGTTTTGGCTGCCATGGTGGCTCTTTAATGCCTATGGTTTTTTAAAATTTTGTTTATTTTATCCAGCTTTCATAGCTTTCCTCAGTGGAAATGTTTGTCTGCTGAATCTAATTTATAATAGCGAGAAATGAAAAGTTTTATTGTTGTTTTTAACCAACAATAAAACTTTCTTCTTTTTTAAAATCTTTGTATTTTTAGCATTTTCACCACCCTAGAACGTTCTCTTTGTGTTCTCTTCTGGCAATTCCTATCTTCCAGAGGCAACCATTGTTTCTTAAATCCTTCAATATAAAAAAATGTAATTGTATTCAACTGGATTCTATGGATGTGACTATTAAATTTGTTGTCTGTTAGGATAATGACTCTTTAAAAAAAAGAAATAAAATAAAATAAAAATAAATGAAAACTTCTGGATTAGTATTTGATTTTTTTCTAGCTAAGTTTGCCGGGGATATTGAAAAGATAGTCAAAAAAGTACATTAATTCATAACTTAAACAGTAACAACTCTCTAATACCCAGAAGAAACATATTTCTGTGGCAATGACTGCTATCAAAAAGGTTTTTGTTTTTTTTTTCTCCTTTTTTTGAATGAACACTTTAATTAGATTTTCCATCTGTCTTGGAGTTAGGTAGAACAACATCAGTGAATTTTAGCCAAAGAGATGTGGTTAGACAGATACTTGACTTTTACAGACTTAGTCACTAAATATTCACATACATTCTCTATTGAGTCCAGTGGTGACAATGATGGCAATACAATAAGAAGCATGGACCTTGTATCATTAATTAGAGTGGAATCATTTGACCTGCATTGGAATATAACAAGTAAGAAATAAACCTTTACTGGGTTAAGGCACTGACACTTGGGAATACTTTCGTATAATTGTGCATAGTCTCACTATTCACTTATTAAGTGATAGACTGAATATTTTAATCCAACTTATGTAGATTTTCATACTATTTTATATTGATTCTGAGTTGTTAGCCAGTCCCTAGAATCATTCTAAGAAAAATAACATTGTGTTAAAATATAAAGTTAAATTCATAAATGTATTAACAAACTGAAATGTTTATTATATGTTTGATATATCATGGATGCTATTCAAAATACTAGGGATTTAACATGATAAAATACAAATTTCTCTCACGCTGGAATTACCTATTAGTTGGGGATATACAGTTTTACTTGGATACATAGGACCAAAATACACTTGGGGAGTCATAGATATTAGAAAATATTCCCTAACTAAGAAACAAACATAAATGCTATAAATAATCTGTTTAAACGAATTAAATGTTTTTAAATTTATATATTTCAAAATAGAATAACACAACCAAATAGTTTCTTTAAAAAATTTGTTGATTACTTTCAACATATTGTTTGACAGAATTTAAATATCCTGGGACTTATTTTGGTTATTTTCAGTATAAGAGGACATTAAAATACTGTGGCAATATCTTCCTTCTTTTTGAGATTACCATAATCATTTTCTACACTCAAGTACCTCTTTTCTTTGTTTTGTGTTCTGAGAAGGGCCTTAGTTGAACTAAAAAAATCAGGATTTAGATTTTAATCAAAAAAGCCTTAAAAAAAACCATAAATCTTTTGTAATTTTATATCTTAAATTCCATCTCTAAATAGCTAGAACTAGAAAGTTTTCTGATAAAGTATTGCTTGTTTAGGTAAATTTCCCAAAATATTGAGGTTCTAAGTTTTGAGTTTCAAATGTAGAGTTCCTATATCTGGGTTTCTCTAAGTAATATATCAATTGTTAAAAATGTAAACTGAAAAGAAACAGAATAAAATAATCATAATTTATACATTATTTAATGTTCAATGTACAACCTTTGTTAAGTAACTTTTAGTTTTCTCTTGTAACCTTTGTGAAGTAGCTTTTCATTTTATCACAAAAGATTTTTTTTATTAGATGATTTAACAAGGTAGGCTTTGCTTGAAAAGACAAAGTGACATAAATAGCCAGTCTCCGTTTTTCCTTCCAATGAAATCAAGTAAAAGTGAAACAGAGAAACAAGAAAATGTGATGAGGGCTTAGAACTGGCTGTGACTCAAAATAAAATATAATGGAATAAAATAACCCATATACAGACAGAACTTCTTTCAAAAAGATACTTGCTTGATAGCTGTAAGAAATTTGGCTAATTGGCATGTTTTCTAGGGACAGACCTTGACCAATGACAGTGTAACTGTTACTGGTGTTAACAATTGTCCAGCATTCTTGAGTGGCCTTCAGACAATAACTGCACAAGTCACTTGTTCAAGAGTCTAATCATTTTATCCAAGGAAAGATTTCAATTCAGAATTTTTAGGGGACTGGCAGAAATAATCAAATGTACATTGTGGGATATTCCTGTGTCTTGCCTATTTCCTTCATAGTGCAACTTTCCAATATACTTTTTGAATTTCTTACTCTTTCTTACCATTTCCTTCCCAAAGAAATAAATCTGAAACCAACAACTAATATCTTTTTAAGAGATAAAATTCATACAAGTAAAACCTATTTTACAGTTTTATTGTGGATATTAGAGTTTAAAAGGATTACTTTTTCTTATTGTCATATTCAGACATCAATGCATGAGGTTGGAAAAAAACTTGATTAGTGTTATATTGAAGTTATCTTTGTATCGGTTTTAATATTTCTATGTAAATAAAAACAACACTAAGATTTCTAATGCCTGTTGACTCTTGTCTTATTGCCTGTGGTGTCAATATTTTATTTTTCATATTTTTTGCAACATCATATATGAACTGATGCTTTTCAACTACAATCTATGTATGATAGTATAAGAAAATATATTATTGCTGTAGATTTTTACTCTAGAGAGAGTAAGTGGTCAGGAAAGGAAAAGGTGTGCCTTACATTGGTTACATCATTTTGATGACATTTAAAATTATGTTAATAACTAGAGATACAATAACCAATTCATAGTTGATAATTTCACAATTTTGGAAAATCTGTCACACAATACAAATCTCTTTTAATTTTGTCAAAAGACATAACAAATGGTATTTGCTAGTAAACATCTCTTTTTCAGAGGCAGGCAAAAAATGACAAACTGATATCTAATGAGCTTCTGAGAAAATAAACCTTGGAACTAGTCTAAATCACCCTATCTTTAGTCCAAAAGTATAATTCTGTAGTCAGTTGACTAACGTTTCTTATGGTGCTAATAGATTCATATGGATACGATTTGGGTTTTATCACAATTCTCTAGTGCTTTTTATCATATTTGTCACATTAGATATTAGTTGTGTAAAAAGGAGAAATATTACAGAAGAACTTTCCGTAGTTGAAATGGAAATAACATTATATCACTTGGTGCCACATGCTCTTTTCCTACACTACTATAAAACTCCAATAGAAAAGAAATAGATTCAAGGAATTAGTATTGATTCTTGGATAGAAGCATCAGGTTGTTGTCATGACGATGAACCATTGCTACAATCGTGTTTTCATTAGAAATGATACAGCAAAGCTTCTCACGTCTTTCCGCAGGCACAGCATCTCACTCTGCTTACATGTAAAGCCATAAAAGAAGGATGCAGTCAATAAACTTTATATCATGTCTGTATACCAATTGCAAATTGGACACAGCTTAGAAAATTGGCCAAACTGTTTGTCAGACCCTATGCCTGATGCACAAGTTGTCAGATTGCTACATTTATCTTGTGCAATCTGCATTGAATGACTATGTTCTTTTCCCCCTCAAAACCCCAAAAATCAAATTCATTATCGTATATGGTTATACAATGGCATATGAGCTGATTCATATGAAACGATATGATTCTATGGCAGAAATTGATATAATAAATGTAGTACATTTTAACAGAAAATAGATTCATTTCTTCTATTTGTACACGTACAAAAATAAAAAGAAACCGTTACTCTCAGTGATTGCTAAATTTTTCTGTATGTCCTCATTTATATGCGTTGAAGCACTTTTGATTGTATACAAGCTATTTGAAGATACAAAATAATTGTTTTTAAATGAATGCAAATATCCTTGCCATGTTCTATTGAGCTATACATTAACTTGTCTGATATAAGAATAACACAAGTTAAAGCAGCTTATTTTTCAAAATTAATTATATCTTTAAAACCTGAATTTAGAGGTTAGCTTCTCTGGTATCTGTTATTACTAGTGGTCTAAAAATTCCATCTCTGACTGGAAAAACATTTCAGCTATCTCTCTTAGCAGAAGTTGTTCTGGGGTAACGTGGACACGATCACATTTAGGCTGTCCATAAAAGCAAATAAACGTTTTGGCAGAGAATATCTCTATGCTGAAAATTGTGAGTGGCAGTGCTGTTATTGAAAATAAAATAATGTGAAATCTGATTTTACTTGTGTGTCAACTGTGTTTCTATATTTATATCACAATATTGTTTTATTTATTTGTTTATTTTTTGACTAAACCAGTTTAAAATACTTTGGATCTCATTATATTGGAACTTTCTTACTTTTCACATTTTTATATCATCCAAAGAAATAAATAATTCAGTCTCAGAGTATGCTTTTTAAAGTGGTAGTTTGGAATTTAATTAATGGTCAATGTCCAAGTACCATCTTATTTGAATAATGATATATTTAAACAATTTAAATATTTTATTGGTATTAGAGATACAATGAATGTTATATACATCATTACAGAATATTTTTCTTGCTTCAGCTTATGCTTAAATATCTCTGTTATCTGCTTCCAAACTACTTATAATGGTTGATTAAGCATGTATATTTCTCCTTTATGACAGTTTCAACTAATTTATGAAGTGGTTCCTATATCTTCTTCCTTTTTCTGTTTCATCAAATAAAACAGTAATAATTAATTATATCATTTTGCTATTTTTCAAAAGCTGGTAATTATATTGATGAATATTTGAAATGGCACAAATATGAAATTTTGTCTTTTTAAAGAATCCCCACAAATGCTTCTAAAAGAGAAAGCTGGCTGACAAAAAGAAAAGAAATCAAACTCTTATATATTTAGGTCTGACATATTAGCAAAGTCTTTTTAGATGAATACTGGAATTTGTGTTTTATAAATATAACTTGAGAAATATAAAAACGAGGTGAAAAAAATGAAAACGACAGATTTACTGCAAAACTTTTTATAGCAAATATCTTCCCTGTTGTGGAAAAAACAAATTTATCTTTTCTAAAGATAAATTTTTCCTCATTATTTACCTGCCAACGAATATGTTGAAGTGTTTATTCAATTTATATGTTAAAAGGTTTATTCAATGTATAAATATTTATAGATGTAAGAAATAAATAATTTGACTATAAAACATTTTGATGGCTCCACTCAGATAAGAATGAAACAGCCTTTAGTTTCCTTACATTAAAAAGTGAATTCCTCTATGATCTGATAAATTAATTATTCTCGTATTAGTGTATTTAATTTCACAAATAATTTCTAATTGTATCTTTTGAAATACTGTATAAAAATCATATCAATTTACAGTTGTTTTTATTGAATGCAAAGAAGATGAGAATGTATATTTTAAAAAGCTTACTATATATTATAAACATTTTCAGAAATTATGATTTGGGATGATAAAGTAAATTTTTATTGAAAACATTCCTTTTTCTAGATGTCTTTCAAATATGTTATAAAATAATTCCAGGGCATGTTTAAAAACGAAACATCATGAACTCAGCTTACTTACTGAACTTGAATTCAGAACACTCATACTGCCCCACAACCTTATGGCCTCATTGATCTTACTTGAGTATCTTCAATATACTAATTCTTTGATCTTTTCTATTTAATTGCTTTATGATATCTTCCCCAGGAAAATATTAGCCTCTGAGGGTAGACAGTAGGTGTTTGTGTGTTTTTTTTTTCTTTCATCACTTTATTGCCATCACCTTGTTAGTTACCTGCGGCACAGTGGATAACTGTAATGTGTTGCATAAGAAAAAGAAAGACTGAGTAATCCCAGCTACTCAGGAGGCTGAGGCAGGAGAATTGCCTGAACCCAGGAGGCGCAGGTTGCGGTGAGCCGAGATCGCGCCATTGCACTCCAGCCTGGTTAACAAGAGCGAAACTCCGTCTCAAAAAAAAAAAAAAAAGAAAAAAGAAAGACTGAGTAGATGAGACAGCCTTTGATCATCATTTTGGCTAAATAGAATGCAAACATAAAATAAAAGGCGAAGGAATTAAGATTTGGAGAAGAGACCTTCTTTGTTCTTGTAATTAAGGTTATTTTTCTCAGCTTAGTAATTTAGTATTGTCAAATGTATTTTTTTCTTTTTTTAATAGAGGCAAGGTCTTACTCTGTTGCACAGACGAGAGTGCAGTGGGATGATCATATCTCACTACAGCCTAGAAATCCTAGGTTCAAACAATTTCCCTGCTTCAGTCTCCTGAGTACTTAGGACTACAGGCATACACCAACCACATCTGGAGAATTTTATATATATGTAATATATTTATATAGATAGATGAATGATTGAGGTCTTGCTACATTACCCAATCTCAACTGGAACACCTGGCTTTAAATGATGTTCCTGCTTCGGCCTTCCAATTTATGAGATTACAAGCATGATCCACCATACCTGGCCAACTTATTTTCTTAAGATATTGATAGTCTACTCTATGAATAGGATAACCATTTTCCTATCTTACCTATTAAGCTAAAATTTGATGGGTAGGAGCTCTGAGTGTGATTTATTTCAATACCTCCCTCTCCAATCTTCAACTTTTATTATGAATTCTAGAGATAAGATGATTACCAAAAGAATTTTTCCAAATGAATTTTAAATATTATGTAATTTTGTTCAGTCACTGTGCATTAATTGTAAACCTCAGATCTTCTCCTTGGGTGACCGAAATTACTTCTCTTTCTGATTTTGAGGCATGGCCAATACTAAAGGATTGCTTGAGTCAAAATGCTACTACCACTGACACAAAATAGAACAGTCTTTGGAAGAATTCCCTGATCTAGAAATGACTCACTGAATGTTTTATGTCTTGTTCTGTAATTAATGTAAATCATTATCATTCTCTTTCTTAAAAGAAAAAAACTAATATATGCTAGTAATCCGTATAACTCAGTCCTTGAAAGATTGTATCCAAAAAATGATCGCAAAGGTCCCCTGGTCAAAAAATATACACAAATCCCAAAGGTTCAGTGGTAAGTAGAAATATAAGATAAATTAAAGAATTTGCATTTTTTTCTGGTGAAACAAACTGAATTCCATGTTAAATGTATTCATGGCTTCATGAAAAAACTATTCATAAACTAAAACCAGAAATCTAATGGTAAGCATCATGCATTCTTTTCACAGATGTTTTATTGTATGCTTTTCACCTGTGATGCATAACTCAAAGCACAGAGAAAGAATGTTGAGAAAAATATACACATTTCTTCTTCTCTTCAATCTTATGAACAAGGTGAGGAGACAGACAATAGAGAAAAACAAGAAATTAGCATGGAATCTTTAGTACAATGCTGAAACTATAAACTATATATAAACTTTCATAGTTACCCATTTTTGCAGTCAGAGCACCTAAAATTCACTGTTAGCAAACTTTCCGTGTACAGAAGTACTAACTACTGTATAGTTTTCATTATTACATTATCTCTGTAAACTTATTCATCTTATATAAGTGCAACTTTGTAACTGTGAACCTACTTCTCTCCATTTCCTCCCAATCCCACCCTTACTAACCACTGTTCTACTCTCTGTTTCCATGTATTCAACTTCCACACATAAATGAGATCACGCAGTACTTTTCTTTCTATGTCTGGTTTATGTCCTTCAGCTTCCTTCATGTTTCCACAAATGTATCTCCTCTTTCTTTTATAAAGCTCAATAATATTCGTGTGTGTGTGTGTGTGTGTGTGTGCACGCATGTGTGTGCACCTCAATTTGTCTACTTATTCTTTGATGGACATTTATATTGCATTCATATCTTGGATACTGTGAATAATGTTGCAATAAACACGGAAGTGCATATATCATTAACATTGATTTTATTCCCTTTAGATATATATTTAGAAGTGGAATTTCTGGGTTATATGGTAGTTATATTTTTAATTTCTTCAGTAAATTCCATACTATTTTCTTTACTGGTTATATCAATTTATGTTCCTTCCAAAATTTCGTATGTACAGGGGCTCTCTTCTCTTCACACCCTCACCAACACTTACCATCTCTTGTATTTTGATAATAGCTATCCTAATAAGTATAAAATAGTATCACATTGTGGTTTCGATTTGCATTTCTCTGATAATTAGTGATGTCAAAAAAAATTGACACGTATTTTGGCTACTATTATGTCTTCTTTGAGAAAAATGTTTATTTAGGTAATTTGTTCATTTCTTACCTGTCAATTTTTGCTATTCAAATGTGTTGTTTCTTATTTATTAACCCATCTTATCAGATACATTGTTTGCAAATATTTTATCACAGTCTGTAGGCTGATCTTCATTTTGTTGTTTCCTTTGTTGTGCAGAGGTGTTTAAGTTTGATGTACTCCCAGCTTGTTTATTTTTGAATTTATCGTCTGAGCTTTTGGTGTGATGTTCAGAAAATCAATTTAAGGGCTAATATTTATCAAGGAGCTTTCCCTCTGTATTTTCTTCTGGAAGATTAATGTTTCTAGGTTTTATGTACAGTTTTTTAATCTATTCTCTGTTGTTGTGTGTGGTGTTAGCATCTCATTTTATTCTTTTGCATGTGGATCCAGTTTTCCCAGCACCATTCATTGAAGATACTGCCCTTTTCCCATTGTGTCCTCTCAATAGTCTTGTTGAAAATTAGTTGATTTTATGTGTTTATGTTTATTTCTGTGTTCTCCATTGTGTTCCATTGGTCTACGTGTCTGTTTTTATGTCAGTACTTGTTGGGGGAAGCAGCAATGGAGAAAGGGTTTAAAGTGTGCCTAACATAAACTTGTTACATGCATAAAATAAATCAGGAAAAATAAACTGTGGAAGGCCGCAAGAGGTCTCAGGGGAGGAAGGCCTCTCCATGCCTCATGTTTTGGTACAGGGTGACGTAAGCTCTGTTACCATAAACACTGTGCTCAAGGATGTAAAACCCCTTAAGTAGCACTAAGACCAACCAGACTTGTAGGCTCCTTGTGAGGCCCAAATTCCACCAGCTGCACATAGATAACAGGCTAAAGATAACCACATGTTATAGTTTTGTGAAACTCCCAAATCACCACTGTTATCAATCTTTAGAATGAGACCCCAGTTCTGATTCATTGATTCAGTTCCAGCTCACCGATTCACTCCATCATCACGTCACCCTCTCCCCACTATGACTCCACCCCTACCCTACAGATCAAAGTGATTGTAACCAGTAAATAGTGTGGAATATCAGAGCTCAGGGCCTTCACTGCATCCAGTAATAAGTGATGACCCCTTGTCCCACTTTCATTTCTAATCTGTATTTTTCTCCATCCTTTGTCACCACCAAACTCGGGGTACCCACGGGTGATGTGGGGGCTGGTTCCCTACAAGAACTATATTGTTTTGATTACTCTATCTTTGGAATACAGTTTCATATCATGAAGTATGTTACCCCCAACAATGTTTTTCTTTCTTAAGATTGCTTTTTGTATTCAGGGTATTTTGTGGTTTCATACAAATTTTAAGATCTTTTTTTCTATTTCTATTTTAAAATGCTCTCAGAATTTAGATAGGGACTGCACTGTGTATTTAGTCTGTTCTCACACGGCTATGAAGAAATACCAGAGAATGGGTAATTTAATTGACTCACAGCTCCTTATGGCTGAGGAGGCCTCAGGAAACTTACAATCATGGCAGAAGGCATCTCTTCACAGAGCAGCAGGAGAGACAATGGGAGCAAGCAGGGCAAATGCCAGGCGCTTATAAAACCATCAGATCTCAGGAGACTCATTCATTATCATAAAAATAGCCTGGGGGAGACCACACTCATGATTCAGTTTCCTCCATCTGGTCCTGTAACTGGGTTTGGAGGACACAGCTCCCATGAGAGAATGTTTCTTCGTCTCTTACTCACCCAAGAATGGGAGAGGGGACCACGCCAGATGCAGTGCACTCATAAAGTAAATACTGGTCCCCAAAAGCTTTTGCAGAAAAGTCATTTATTTAGGTAGAGAAAGAGAAAGAGAAGAAGAGAGAAAGCTTCCACAAGAGAGTTTGTAGAAGGGGATCCAAACACGGAGTCTGGCCGGATATGGGGACAAGGACTTTTAACCTGGGAGGAATTCATACCTACTCCAAGCCCCTTGGCCAAAGAAAAGAGTTCCTTTAAACTTCTGGAGTGATTGACCTTTCAGTCCTTTCTGGCACCCGTGAAAATTAAACAGAAACCATTAAATCTCCCAAATGGAGAGAGTTGGGAGGAGGTACAGTGCTGGAAAGTTCTTGAGCTTAAAACTATGCCCTGCCGTGGACCTGGAAAGAGAACACATTCCCTCATTTCCCCCTGTGAACAGGAAAGTTCAACTTCTGTTGTAACATGGGCCTCGATCACTCTATGGCTACTTCCTGCTGAAATGGGGCATAGAAGGGTTCCTGCAGTTGAGATTTCCTCAAGAAGGGAAACTTTTAGGGGTACAGGTTGATCCTGAGGTCCACAATAGAGCTCACGAGCCAAGGACATTCGGGACTCCAGCAGGAAGATTATTTGTGACCTTATGGTTGTTTAGAGGCCAGGTTTTTCCACTCGGTAGGGGGTATTTCAGCCACTCTGTTCAGCAGAGGAAGACAAGCTGCTGCTTCTTCAAAGATCATGTGACAAATTGGACCCTATTCTCCAGGATACATGTTAATGGGGACTTGAGCTTGGGAAGATTAGCACCCAACTGAAATTGAACACAAGGAATGCCAGCATTCCCAGTTAATAATCACAGCCACTCGACCTCAGGTAAAGATACTGGAAATGGAGCAACCTCCAGTCAGTACCTTGAAATTTCTCTGCCCAAGATGCGTGATCATCTTTCCCGTGGGTCCTCCCATGTACTGGATATGAATCATTGCTACCAGCATCGTGGGACGCTCACTGTCTGTATGACCTCCAGTGACTATCACAGAGGCATGAAGGGCTGCTGGGTTGGGTAGTTCGTACCGACGAGTCCATGATGAGGTCAGTGAGACTCAAGAGATGGGTACTAATATTCCCCAGTAAGAGTTCAACTTACACAGGCCAGATTATAAAACTGCCCTAGAAGGGTAGACTTCTAGGGAGGGGCACACAATTCAAAGAAGGCAGGCCACGCATGGCTGAAGCCAGAACAATACCCTCAGGACTGAGGCCTCATTTTCCATTATAGAAAAATGCCCTTAGGGCTGTGAGACCTACAATTAGCTACTGGAGCCCTAGACTTGGTTTAACTATGATCTTCTAGATGGAAAAGTTCTGCCTTAGAGAAAGAGCCAAATCCAAGCAAGACAAATTGTACACCAAACACAAAGTTCTATGGCCTCCAGCTTCTGAATTTCCCCAAAAGGTTTCCCCAATTCCAAGTTGACTCCACCAGGGATTTGAACCAGTGACCTCACTAACCCTATGCCTTAACGAACTGTGCTAACAGGCCGCTTGCATGAAGGTAAGGCGGAAAGCTTTCTTAAGTCGTATCTGAATGCTAATGCTGCACCCTGAGGCGGTATGGCCACAGAAAAGCCTGGCAGGCTGATAGCCAGCAGCCGTTTTCTTTCTTTCAGCTGGTGCACTGAGAGAAAAAAAAAACGACTTGCTACAATGATTTTAAAAGCTGGGCCGTTGCGCCACCACCCCCATTCGGGAGCCACTGCAATGTGCCGGGAGGGGAAGGTTGTCCCACCCCTTGTGGCATCCTGTCCCGCTGTGTCGACCCCGCCAGAACAATGTGCACGCTTGGGCCACTCCCCGAGCCACCTCCCCTGGCTGCCGCCCACATAGGCACCCCCGGCTGGCAGGCAAACACCTCGGGGAGCCTTTTTACTCTGCTGCCTGCAACTAGGGATGTCAGGGAGGCTTGCCCGGCCCCTGCAGCATCCCTGTTTGCCGTGATGCTGGGACCATGTGTGCATCCCGGGCCCCTTTTTTCACTGCTGGCTCTGACTGGGGAACACTGGAGAGGCTTGCCAGAACCATGTGCCAGGCCACCACACTCCCTGGTCCCAAGCAGGCTCTGGTTTCACACAGGCTCAGGCTATCGCTCGCCCGCTCCTCACTGTTTTTCTATGGCCCACAGTGGCAGAGACGGCGGCCACGGGGCACACCCAGTTCAACTCCCTGGGGTGAGCCAGGTTGCCCTGGTCCCATTCTCACTTACCCCTCCGAAGTGACAGTTTTCTTATGCTGCTTCAACAAAGAGATTAAGAACAAAACAAATAGAAATCCCTAGAACAAAAAAATGTAATGAATGAAGTAAAAAAAAAAATTAAATCAAGAGCTTCAATAATAGACTAAATTAAGGCCAGGAAAGAGTTTCAAATTGAGGATTGGTCTTTTGATACAGCCTAATACGATGAAGCGGAAAAAAGGTAAAGAAAATGAAAGGCCTAGGGCAGTGGCTCATACCTGTAATCCCAGCACTTTGGGAGGCTGAGGTGGGTGGATCACCTGAGGTCAGGAGTTCGAGACCAGTCTGACCATCGTGGAGAAACCCCATCTCTACTAAAAATACAAAATTAGCCCAGTGTGGTGATGCATGCCTGTAATCCTAGCTACCCAGGAGACTGAGGCAGGAGAATCGCTTGAACCTGGGAGGAAGAGGTTGCAGTGAGCTGAGATCACACCATTGCATTCCAGTCTGGGCAACAAGAGCAAAACTATGTCAACAAAGAAAGAAAAAGAAAGAAAGAAGGAAAGTTAGAAAAAGAAAGAAAGAAAGAAAGACAGAAAGAAAGAAAGAAAGAAAGAGAGAGAGAGAGAAAGAAAGAAAGAAAGAAAGAAAGAAAGAAAGAAAGAAAGAAAGAAAGAAAGAAAGAAAGAAAGAGAAAGAAAGAAAGAGGGAGGGAGGGAAAAGAAAAGAAAAAAAGAAAAAAGAGAAAAAGAAATACAAAAAAGAATGTAGAAAGCCTATGTGTCATATGGGAAACCAAAAAATAACCAAATATTTATATTATTTAAAATTACCAGATCAGAAATAAAAGATATGGGAAAAATCAGAGAAAATCTATTTAACAACATAATAGAAATCTTTACAATTCCTGCAAGAGACATGGGCTTCCATAAAAAGGAAGCTGAAATAATCTCTAATAGATTCAATTCAAAAAGCTCTTCTCTGAGGCACATTATAGTCAAACTGTCAAAAGTCAAAGACAAAGAGCAAAAGGGTGAAAAGTTCCTTATGAAACCATCAGATCTTGTGAGAACTCGCTCACCACCACGAGAACAGCATGGGGAAAACTGCCCCCATGATCCAGTCATCTCCCACCAGATCCCTCCCTAGATACATGGGGATTGATATGGGAATTACAATTCGAGGTGAGATTTGGATAGGGACACAGAGCCAAACTATATCAAGCAATAAATGTCTGTATCCAAAAGGTAGGAGGATTTAAAATAAACAACATAAGGTTGCGCCTCAAGGAACTAGAAAATCAAGATCAAAACATACCCAAAAGTAGTAAAAGAAAAAGATCACAGCAGACCTAAACAAAATAGACACTATAAAACTACTCCCCCAAAAATGAAATAATTGATTCTGTGAAAAGGTAAATACATAAATAAGTAAAACCCAGCTGTATAACAAGAAAAAAATGGAGAAAAATTAAATACATAAAATTAGAAATAAAAAAGGAGACACTGTACCTGATAACACATAAATACAAAGGATTAATATATATGCTAAAATTTCTAGAGTCATATAGTGAACCAAGGTTAACCTAGCAGAAAATAAAATCCTGAACAAATCAATAACCAGTAATGAGGTTGAATAAGTAATAAGAATTCTTCCAACACGAAAAGCCCAGGATCAGATGGCTTTTCTTCTGAATTCTACAAACTTACAAAGGAAAACTAATACTAATTAATCTCTAACTATTCCAAATAATTGAAGGAAAGAAATTTTTTTCCAACGAATTCTCCAAAACCGAGAGAAACACAACAAAAAAAGAACACTGTGGACCAATGTCTCTGATGAACAGAGATCTAAAAATTTCCAGTCAAATAATAGCAAACCAAATACAATGTATGAAAAAGATAATACATCATCGATAAGTGTGATTTATCTCAGGGATTCAAGGAAGGGTTCAACAAACACAAATTAATAAATATTGTACGTACCAACTACTGAATGAGGAACAAAACTAAGTGATAGCACAAAAAAAATTTGATAAAAAATAACTTGTTATTTTTGTTTGTTTTTATTTTTGTTTTTGAGACAGAGTCTTTCTCTATTGTCCAGGCTGGAGTGCAGTGGTGCAATCTTGGCTCACTGCAACTTCCACCTCCCGTGATCAAGCAATTTTGTTTCGGCCTCCTGAGGAGCTGGAATTACAGGTACCCATCATCGCACCAGGCTAATTTGTGTATTTTTTTTGCAGAGATGGGGTTTCATGTTGGCCAGGCTGTTCTCGAATCCTGATAAGTGATCCACCTGCCTTAGCCTCCCAAAGTGCTGGGATTACAGGCATGAGCCACAGCACTCAGCCAAAATAACATTTTTTTATTATTAAAAAATATTTTATTATATGTATTTAAAATATTTTATTATATTTTTTACTATAGAAACTTTCAACAAATTAGGGACAGAACATTATACATCAACATGATAAACACTATATATGACAAACCTACAGCCAACAGTATATTGAATAGGGAAAAGCACAAAGCCTTTCTTCTAAAAGTGAAAAATGACAATATTGCCCACTTTCATCACTTTTATTTAACATAGTAATGGCAGCCCTAGCCAGATCAATTAGTCAGGAGAAAGAAATAAAGTATATCCAAACTTGAAATGTGGAAGTCAAATTGTTTCTCTTTGTAGATGGCATGATCTTATACATAGGAAAACCTAAATACTCTACTGAAAAACTCTTAGATGTGACGAAAAATTCAGTAATGTAGCAGGATACAAAATTAACTTACAAAAATTAGGAATGCTTCTGTACAACAATAAAGAACTAGCTGAAAGAGAAATCAGAAAAGCAATAATAGCCTGAGCTATATAGTGAGACCCTATTTCTACAAAAAAAATAAAAATAAAAAAAGTTACTCATATGTGGTAATGCATGACTGTGGAGGCCCAGCTACTCAGGAAGCTGAAGTGGGAGGATTGCTTGGGTCCTGGAGATTGAGACTGCAGTGAGTCATAATTGTACCAGTGCACGCTAGCCTGAGTGACAGAGCAAGACTCTATCTCAAAGCAAAAACAAAAACAAAAAAAAAGAAAAAAAATTCTAATTACAATGCTGCAAATGAAATAAAATATCTAGAAATAAATTTAACCAAGAATGTGAAAGTCTACAGGAAAACCTACAAAACACAGGTGAAATAAACTGAAAAGGACACAAACAAATAGAAAGATATTCCATGCTCATGGATTGGAAGAATTAATATTGTTACAATAATCGCAGTGCCCCTAATAATGTAAGGAATCAATGCAATCCCTATTAAAATACCAATGATATTCTTCACAGATATAACTTTTAAATCCCCAAATTCATATGAAACCACAGAAATCCTCAAATAGCCAAAGAAATAATTAGCAAAAAAGGACAAATCTGGAGGCATCATATTACCTGACTTGAAATTATATTATAAAGCTATAGTAACTAAAACAGCATGATATTGGCATGCAAACAGACACAAATGCTAATTGAACAGAACAGAAAATCCAGATATAAATACACACATTTACAGCCAAACGATTTTTGACAAAGCTGCCAAGAACATACATTGGGGCAAGATTTCCCTGTTCACTAAATTGTTTCAGTGAAACTGGATACTCATATGCAGAATAATAGAACTAGACCTCTATTTCTCAATATATACAAATATAAACTCAAAATGGATTGAAGATTTAATCAAAAGACCAGGCACTATAATCCTAGTGGAAGAAAACATAGAATACTTCAGGACATTGGTCCAGGCAACAATTTTATGGCTATGACTTCAAAAGAACAAGTAACAAAACAAAATGAAACAATATTAGACTAAAAAGCTTCCTCACAGCAAAGGAAACAAACAGAATGAAGATAAAACTTGTAAACTGGGAGAAAATATTTGTAAGCTATTTCTGTCAAAGGACTAAAATCCAAAATTTGAAAGGAACTCAAACTACTCAATCGCAATAAAACCAAATTATACCATTAAAAAGTGGGCAAGAAATCTGAATAAACATTTGTCAAAAGAAAAAATAAAAATGGCTAAAAGGTATACAAAAATACTCAACGAATCCTCATGGAAATGACCATCAAACCACAATGAGATATCATCTTACCACAATTAGGATGACTGTCAAAAAGTCAGAAAATAATGAATGCTGGTGAGGATGAGGATAGAAAGAAATTTCATGCATTGTTAGAGAGAGTGTAAATTAGTATAGCCATTATAGAAAACAGTATGAAAGTTTCTCAAAACTGAAAGCAGAACCATCATTCATTTCACTAATTTTGCTGCAGGATATTTATCCAAAGGGAAGAAGATCTATATATCAGGTTTATGTGGGGAACCAGCCCCCACATCACCTATGGGTACCCCAAGTTCACTGGTGACAAAGGATTGAGAAAAACACAGGTTAAGAGTGAAAGTGGGACCAGGGGCCATCACTTATTACTGGAGGCAGTGAAGTCCCCAGGCTTAGGTTCACCACAGTATTTATTGGTTACAATCACTTTGATCTATAGGATAGGGGTGAAGTGATGGTGGGGAAAGGGTGACTTGATGGTGGAGTGAATCAGTGAACCGGAACTGAATCAATGAGCTGGAACTGGTGTGTCATTCTAAAGTTTGATAACAGTAGTGGCTTGGGAGTTTCACAGAACAAAAACATGTGGTTATCGTTAGCCTCATATATGTGTAGCTGTTGGAACCCGGGCCTTACAAGGAACCTACAGGTCTGGTTACATCTTAGTGCTATGAAGGGGTTTTACGTCCTTGAGCACAATGTTTATGGTAACAGAGCCTAGGTCACCCTGCACAGGAACATGATGCATGGAGAAGTTTGCCTCCCCAGAGGCCTCCTGCAGTTCACTGTGGTTTGTTGTTCCCAGTTTATATGTTACTCATAACCAATTTATGCAGGCACTCTGTAAGTCCTTTCTTTGCTGCTTACCCCAACAGTATTCCTATACCTCCACGTTTATTGTAGCACTACAATCCTGTCATTTGTAGCAACTGGATAAATCTGGAGGTCATTACATTAAGTGAAATAAGACTGTTACAGAAAGACATATATTGCATGTTTTCACTTATATGCAGGAATTAACAAAGTTGATCTTATATAGGAAGAGATAAATAGATAGTTACCAGAGGCCGGGAAGGCAAAAGAGGAAGAGAGATTGATTAATGCGTAAAAAAAAAGTTAGATAGAAGTAAGTTCTAGTGTTTGATAGCACAATAGAGTGGTTAGAGTTAACAATAATTTAGTATATTTCACAAGAGAAGATTTGAAATGTTCCCGAGCAAAAGAAATAATAAGCCCTTCAGGTGATGGATATCCTAATCACCATGATTTTATCATTATATATTTTATGCAAGTATCAAATATCACTGTATTTCATGAATATGAATAATTTTATATATCAATTTAAAAAGTTAAAAATATTCTAAGTACTGTTTATTTTTGCTACTATTGTAAATAGAAATGTTTTCTCGAGTTCTCTTTTAGATAGATAATATTAGTTTAAAGAAGTGCAACTGATTTTTTTTTTTTTTTTTTTTTTAGGGGGGGTTTCACTCATTTAACCCGGGTGGGGGTGCATTGGCGCGATCTTGGCTCACCGCAACCTCTGCCCCCTGGGTTCAGGCAATTCTCCTGCCTCAGCCTCCTGAGTAGCTGGGATTACAGGCATGCACCACCATGCCCAGCTAATTTTTTGTATTTTTAGTAGAGATGGGGTTTCACCATGTTGACCAGGATGGTCTCGATCTCTTGACCTTGTGATCCACCCGCCTCGGCCTCCCAAAGTGCTGATTTTTTATATTGACTTTGTATCATGCTACTCTACTGAATTCATTTATTAGCGCTATTTTTTTTTTTTTTTTTGAAATGGAGTTTCGCTCTTGTTGCCCATGCTGGAGTGCAGTGGCGTGATCTCAGCTCACTGCAACCTCTGCCTCCCTGGTTCAAGCAATTCTCCTTCCTCAGCCTCCTGAGTTGCTGGGATTACAGAGGCTGGTCACTACGCCCAGCTAATTTTTTGTATTTTTAGTAGAGACGGGGTTTCCCCATGTTGACCAGGATGATCTTGAATACCTGACCTCAGGTGATTCCCTTGTTAGCTCTATTTTTAAATAGGGGCTTAGTAATTTCTACATATAAGTTCACATCACTTGCAACAAGGATAATTTTGCTTCTTTTCTGATTTGATTGGCACTGATTTTTTTTTAAATTGACTGATTGTTTTTGCTAGTACTTCCAGTACTATGTTAAGTAGAAGTGATGAAGAGTAGACATTTTTGCTTTTTACTGGATCTTAGAGGAAAAAGCTGAAGCTTTTCCTCATTGATTAAGATGTTATCTGTGAGCTTTCCATAATCAGGCTTTATTTTGTTTAGAAAATTTTCTTGTAGGCCCATTTTGTTCAGAGTTTTTAATCAGAGAATGTTGAAATTTGTTGATATTTTTCAAAATCTGAGATCATAATGTATTTTTCTTATTCTGCTAATGCCCTATATCTCATTTATTTATATGCGTATTTTAAACCAACCCTATATTCCAGAAATAAATTCCACTTGAATAGGTTGTATAATTATAATTAAATGTTGTTGAATTTTATTTGCTTGTATTTTAGTAATAATAATAGTAATTGCTGGTGTGGTGGCTCACTCCTGTAATCCCAGCACTTTGGGAGGTCTAGGTGGGCAGATCACAAAGTCAGGAGTTTGAAATCAGCCTGGCCAACACAGTGAAACCCCGTCTCTACTAAAAATACAAAAATTAGCCAGGCATGGTGGCATGTACCTGTAGTCCCAGCTACTAGGGAGACTGAGGCAGGAGAATTGCTTGAACCCAGGAGGCGGAGGTTGTGTTGAACTGAGATTGCTCCACTGTACTTCAGTCTGAGCAACAGAGCGAGACTCCTTCTCAATATATATATATATAATAATAGCAATAGTGATTTAATAGATGCTAGAATTCTTGCATCAAATTTAATCAAAGTTATCGGCTTATAGTTTTCTTTTAATATAAATTTAATGGCCTGGCTCCTCAATTTCCTGCCTGGGGTGATGAACTATTAATCTTTATTCATCTCTCATTTCAAGAAAACAGGCATTTTAGAGATAACCTGTCTGGGTAGTGTGTAGAACTTGTCTGAGAAGCAAAAGTATATTAAAATAATTAGTCTTGATTCTGCTTATTCATACGGTTTCTGAGGTAAGTGACTGGGGCCCAAGTCAAGGCTAATGTAGAGAGTCAGTCTGATGTAGGATACCTACTGTGTTCAAGGTGTTCTGTTTTGGAAGAGTCATAAGCTAGGACAAATTTTGACATACTTAGTAACTATTCTACCTTCTAGTTAGAAGTAAAGGTGGGAAGAATAAGTCATGCTTTGAGAAATTAATGCCAAATAAATAGGAATGTGTTTTAACAGTTTGGATGTCAGACTCTTGAGTTATAACAAGTTATGAGACTAGACAAAATTTTCCTCTACAATTTAAGGGCTAGGCCCTGTTTTTGAATTCTGATGAGAGACTGATTGAATCCCTTTGTGATCCCATGAAGGAGCTAGTCCATGGCAACACCAAAGTAAAATTGAACATCAGTGAGGGAGACATTTCCACCCTGACTCCAATATTAGTTCCTGAATAATCTTAGACAAGAAAGAAAAAACAACTTTCTTTATTTTTACTGTAGACTTACTTCAGGATTTAGGAAAATATACTTCCACTATGCTTTACCAAATTTCATGAAAGCAGTGTAACAAATTACAACAGAATATAGGTAGGTAGTCACATGGGCTAAGAAGCAACCAAGAATAACCACTTATGTTCTGTGTAAACTGCAATATCAGTTTTTACTTAATGGAAGGGTCAGAGCTTATAAATGGGTTAATTTATCCAAAGTGTTGAACAATTTTCTATTATATTAAAGGATGCTAAAATATTAGCTTTGAAAATGGCACCAAGATGAGACAAAAATCTCCAAGTGAATTATCATAAAAAAATTCTCTGAGTCGCTTACCAGAAATTTCAAAGTAGACTTTAATGGCTTCAAATTTACAAGAACGTTTGAGCATCCCTAATATGATACCACCAACCTTTCAGATTTTTTCAGTGGGGCTTCAAAGAAAATCGCCAGAAAAATACATTACAGCCCTCCTGAAATTTGGAACACACACACACACACACACACACATACACACACACACACACACACACACACACACACACACACGTACTTAATCCCTGAGATATAGAAAGATGCACTTTGTAGTTATGTTTGAGACGTTGCTGACATCAAATCAAGAGATAGTCTAAAGTCACCTGTGATTGGAGAATACAAAGAGATTATTACAGGCGATACACTACGCATCTGTGAGAGGCGATTTAGGTAAAAACTATTATGTTTTAATCTTATGTTGAACCTGGAAAGGAGAGGTATAAAAACCAGCTGCAACCAGTGAGGACAAATTGAACCTTTATTTGTCTCATGACTTCTAATTATTTTGGTACAGGTGACCCACTCAATAAACTGGATCCCTTCACTACAGAGCTAAAAATCTTGCCCAAGATTTAAAGTTATTAAAGAAGGAGATCTCACAGACAGACTATAAAGAGGCTGCAATTCCAGCTACTGGTCCATCAGCAAAGTAAGCTGGCAGGTCAGGGACAGCATGTGCAAGCTACAACAATGTCTGGCTTGCTGAAACATTCAGAGCATAATCATGGATGCTATTTCTACTTTGTTATGCAAATGTCAAAGAAAAATTCTCCTGTGGCCAACTCTAACCCCAAACCACATGGAATAGGATATTCTTGGAAATTTAATTTGAGATTAAGCTAAATTGATACAGTACAGTAGAAAGCCACCACAGGGCTGCTCTAGGGAGTAATTCAACTCTTTTTTGATGGTTGATCAAAGTGTGCACATCTTGGAATATTATCTCCCTTCTCAGTTGTTTTGTTTCGAAGAAATTTCTGGAGGACTTGCAGAGCTAGAAGGAAACGTACCACACTCCTTTCCCTAAGAGCAGATACATACCTTTGAACCATGTCCTATCTGAGAAATGAGGGGAGTCATTTTTTAATGCAAATTGATGTCTTATTTATGGGATTGGACACATCCAATTACAAAATTGATGCTGTGTGGTTCACCTTAATGCCACCACAAGACATTATGATTACCTGAGAGTAATAAGAAAAATCATGAAAATGTACACATTTTTTATTAGGAAACAGGGAAGTATTATTTCCTCTTGAAAAAAAAATGTTGAAGAGCCAGTATAAAAACAAAATAAAGGTTCTTATTATATTTCAGAAATCTGCACCCTTAATGCAAAAATTTTATATTATATAAAAATTAACTATTATTAATATATTGTCTAACCTAACCATTTGCTTTTTAGCCATGTTTATTTTATCGATAACCGTCCAGGATTTCCAAATCACTTTAGAATGATATATCTAAATTCAGAATAAAAAGCAATTGCTTCCTTTGTTTTGACTGTAAGTGCTGAGCCTGTCTTTACTGACAAGTACGCCAAACAAGTAAGAAGGGTTTTTAAAACCTGCGTGTTGGATTATCTGTGGTTGGCACAGGATTATTTAAAATTCCGCCTTCCATTTGGAAACTTTTTAGCTGAGGTTATTTCTGTATTTGCAAGCAGTTAGCTGCAGATAACAACAGCAATACTTGAATAAAAATTATAACAAATCTTACATACGTAATTATAGAGCCTGCTTTCCTAGAATCAGGTTTATCAAAAATTTAATAAAATATCTAACTTTATCCAAAGCCTCATGACATTTGAAACATAGACTTTTTTAGCATACGTTGTTAAACATAACGCCTATAAAATCCTGAGGTTAGAACAGTTATTTTGGCAGTGAACATTGATTCTAGGATAAAATTACTTGATAATTGAACCTGGAGAATTACACTGTAGAGGTTCAGTTAATTACTCAGAGATTTATATTTCCCAAATCCAGATAGCAAGTTCAACTGCCCTGATTTTTGTAATCCTCTGGCCACTTTTTCACTGAGACCTAACATAGTCGCTCCTCACAGCAGGTAATGAAATCTACATTGAATAAATATTCATAGGTATTAAAAGAAAACAATGAATGATGCAATCTGATTCTCAACATGATCTTCTTTATAAAATGTTTAGAAATAGTAATTTATTCTATACATTAAAAAGTTTTTCATTACTCCACTAAATTTTGTAACCATTCTTTTATTAAATAATATATTCAGTTTGTGGGGAACATAGTAACATCCAAATAACATCTAGGTTTCCATTAATAGTAACATATTAATGTTGATTTCCTTGTTGTGTGCCATGATCATGTAAGGCACCAGCAACAGGAGAAGCTGGGTGAAATGTATATGGGTCATCTCTGTATTATCTTCACAACTTCTCTGTAAACCTAAAATTAAATAGTTTATTGAAAAACAGCATTATTATAATCATAAGAAAATCACACTTTTAGAATGTAATTTTTTTTTGGTAGGAGTTTCCTCACCTTTGTCTGCTTAAAAAGAGCAGCTCATATAACTTATATCAATGTATTTGCTTACTCTAGAGTTAACGGTGTTATCTTGAAGAATGTGTAAGTGCATTATTTAGACAATCTGTAATACATGATTGAAAATTTATGTCGAATAAAGAGCATGTACACTGAAAATTAGCTTAACCTTTTTTTCTAATACTAAGTATAAAATTACCAGGACTCGGAAATATGGAGTAAAATCCTTGTGGTTTTTATGGCTGAATGCTTGCTTGCTCAAACAGATTAAAGTCAATATTCTGAGATCTCTGTTGAGCAGAGGAAGGATTAACTCACAGGCACATGCATCTGTTAAACAACTCAACTTTCACAGAACTATATCAATCTTACCCTCACCAACTTCAATTTTATAATTTTCTCAAGGACATCTAAGAGCCTTCAAGTTATAATACAGCATATGTACAACCAGCACAAAAGCTGTCTTGGCATCATTTTAAAAGTAAATGCTGATTAATCAAACTCTAATAAGTAAACCCAGGACACATTTCATATATATATATATATATATATATATATACACTATATATATATGTACTATATATATATTTACAAATAAATATATATATTTACTATACCAGAAGTCATAAATAAAACAGTAAAATAAGATTATCTTGAACTAGATTGAAAATAAATAGCTGTGGCTGTTGCTGCAAGTTCAGTGGTAGGGGAAAAATCTTTTCAGGAAGGAATGTTTAAGTGACATATAACTATTATCCATTTGCAGATACACTAAATGTGCTGCTAATCGATGTCAGATCAGCAGAGAAACACTTATGTAGGCTGACTGAATTGTACAAGCCCCTGTACAGAAACATTACATGCCTCCAAGACTTGCTTTCCTTCTGAAAGATACTCGGTGTGATGTTATTAGCAATGAAGTAACCACTGCATACTTCACAAGATTTTGTCCAAGATACTTTAAGTTTTATCACTCAGTGTATTGTTTATGAGTATTTTTATTTTGTAATATTTTTATATTTGTTCAATTCTTATTATAATTGTTCAGCTAAGCAAGTTTGCTTCCCCCCACAAGAAGCACAGCGCAAAGATAAATTTCAGTCCATCCAATAAAATTATGATTTTCAATATCCTTCCAATCTCTAGTTTATATCTCAACTTTGCCTTTTCAACTTCTCAGTTTTAAGTTTTGTTTTCTTATTTTATATATATTTTCCTGATTAGGAACAATCTTAGGCTCTGAATCTTTTTTTAAGAGAATTGCTGGTTTTTAATTAAGGTTTAATAAGGTAAACTCAAGAGATTCACCATTTTCCCTGCTTGTGAAAGAATATTTTTCTACATAGTTGTTACATGGCTTCTTTATCTAAATAGAGAATCAATAATGACTAATGAAATGTTAAATATGAAAATAGAGTTATTCTATATACAAAAATCACAGAAGTTGTCAATAACCTTTTCCATGTGATAATATACTTTACTTTTTAGTTGAGAAGTTATAGTCTTAAGCCTTTCTAAACAAATAGAGTTCATTAAATGAAAAGATTGTTTCTTAAAGCAGTGATGAATTTTTGTAGTAGAAAAATAAAAATAGAAACATCTCCTCTTTGATAATCTTTGGTCCTAGTGAAACTATGGGGTTAATAAGATCAGGTCTGCATGCCCTGCTTGCTTTCAGTCTCTGTTTTTGTTGTTGTTGTTTTGTTTTTCTCTGTAGCTGAGGGCTATGGTAACTGAAGGCCCCACCTCTGAACACTGAAACTTAACGTTTACTGGTTCCTTTATAAGTAACACTCATAGGTGACAATGGTGAAGGTTGATTCTGTTGTTTTTCAGAAACTTGGCCAGCTCCTGTCTAGTTCAAACTAGTTGAGACCACTGACACTTCAACTGGGTCTGCATGAGTGCCTAAGAGATGATGCCACCTCTTAGGCACTCATGATATCAGAAGGCCAAAACCTTTACCCTCAAGATCATGCTAACGTTGCAATTTTCTATACATATGCCCTATGAAATGTCATGAACACTGACTACACTTGTACAGAATGAACCCGTTACTACCAATCACCTTTCCTCACAACTTGGATCACCTCACTTTAACCCATAAATATCACTGGGTTTTATCTTCAAGGAGATGATTTTGAGAGCTGTTTTTCCACCTCCTCTCTTGCTGACCTTGTGCATAAATCTTTTCTCTTTTGCAGAATCCATGTCACAGTGATTGATTTACTGCGTATGAGCAGAATGAACTGGGCTGGTATCACTAAGGTCAGCATAAACCTAATCAGCTAGCACTAGAGTTAGGAGTTCTCTTAAAGAGAGAGCTCATAGCGCTGATAGAATTATGCTCCCAATAAACTAATAATAAATGATTGGCGTTACAGCAAAATTATTTTGTTGTGAATTATTTACTTGCTTTGCTATTTTTGTTTTTGTTATATTGTGTGTATTTATGCTGAGGTTGGTATTGAGAAACATGGCTAGATATATTCAAAAAATCCCTGTGATGGTCTAAAACTCTGGTTGTAAGAATAAATAAGGCAGTTTACCAAGGAGCTTTATGCCCAAATTTACTACTTTTTGATGTCAGAAACGAGGATTCATTTCGCACTGGTCATACCTGATGTTATGTCTTGAGCAGAGATGAGGAAAATCCTCAGATAATAATTTTGTTAATGCTCTGATGTTTCATCCCTGGGAGGTTTTGGTTATTTAAGTTGGTCACATAAATCATTTTATTACATATTCACTTTTAAAAAACATTCAAGTTGAACTTATTGTCCTAACCTAACACACCCCAAGACATTAAAATAAGTCAATGACACTTAAAACTGCTTAGTACATATTTATATCTTTGATATTATTCTAATTGACAATAATAAAAGAAAGAATATCAGTATTAGACATAAACACTACAAATTCTAAGGCACACCTGGAAAGGGAATACTTTTCTAGATCATTATATTAGTGACTTGATAATCCACTTAAAATTTATTCTAGGTAAAAGAGAGGATGTTGAAGAAAACACATTTCACTAGAATTTAGAAATTATAACTAATATGGATTGGATTGGTTAGAAAAGTATACAGGGATGGAGATGTCTCATATGGTTTTAGTAAGATATCCGATTCTTGGGAAAATGAGGAGTCCCATTTTCATCACAAGAGAAAGATTAAAAAAATATATGCATACTATAGGAGGTATTGAGTAAAATGTTTGATTAGCATAGAAGGTTCCAGTTAGAAGTTAATGGACCATAAAACTATGCAAATAGATGTGTCATAGAAAGTTCAAGAAGTTCACTACCTAGATTCTGACCCCAGGCTCCTCTCAGACCTTCCGAATATATGTCAACATAGAAGGAGCATGAATATTAACTTTACAGTGATTCCTTAAGGCCAGTTGACAGAGTAAGAAAGCATTACACATTCTCTCCTGAGAAGCAGAGTATTTAACTAGTATTCATGCTATCTTCAGTGTTAAATGTCAGGGCTGGAGGGAATACAGATATGCAAAGCCTTGGTTGAAGAGAAATTCTTTTTGTGTGTAATTTAATTTGCTGTATTTTACTTGCTTATTATATTCCTTCTTCGGCAGATCACTTTCAGAAATAGGTAATAATGGTTATGAGTAAGAATTCAGAGTGATTGTCAAAATAAAAACTTGGCAGTTATATCTACAAGGTTTTCTCATTTCTTCTTACCACCTACGATTAGCTTGAGTACAACTTTCTACAGCATGATATTTTGCCTAAAAAAGTTTATGTTTCTTTATCTTTTCATTCTATGTGTCTCTTAGCAAATCCTGTGGGACATGACTGGCCCCAACATGTAGTAGTTCTTTAATTCTGCAAGATGCAATAGTAACCAGCTTTGGTTTTCGAATTTGAAGTGCATAAGTAAACTTGTGAAACAGGACATATCCCATTTAGTAACCTTTAGTCATAGAAGTATATAGGAAAAGATGCGGAGATTTAAAATGTAATGATTGTGAAATGTGTTTTGCTATTTTTGCTGAAACAATGAGTTTTTAAAATTAACTTGAAAATTCTGGGTTGTGAATATCCCTGAAATAATATCCTACAACAATGAAGACTGTTTTATTGACATATATACATTGTGCTTTTCTTTTATAGCAGTTAAAATAACTGATATTAGATCAAAATTGTGTTTCATTTGTCTCAGGATATGTCTCATCTAATAAATTAGGAGATCAAGTACTAAGCATGGTTCCTTCATTGTTATATCTTGAAAACAAAAAACTCACCTTAGGCGCATTAAATGCCTGCTGAATGCAAGAATGAATGAGTAAATGAATGATCTGCTGTCACATAACTAAAAGTCTGTTGCGGAAAGTAGACGGATGACAAGGTAGTCACACATTTGGTGTTATAAAGGAAGGCACACATGTGGCGTTGTACACACATGCCTCAGCTAATAGAGACTTCTGTAGGAGTAAAAGGAGAAACGAGGCATGCTAAAAGAGACCACTGAGTAACAGAGCTGACACAGGAGTGTGTTTGTGATGACAGGTCTTTTCCTGATTAAGGAGTATCTTGTAAAAGTCCTCAAGTGAGCTTATAAAAGCACTTTCTAGGACCTGAGAATCGACAAAGAGAGAGTCAAAAAAGGAGGTTAAAAAATTAACTGTATTTAGGCTATCAAGGGACAGTTTTATACAGTCTTCCCTTAACCTGGTTGAACTTATGTTGATCTTGCTTGGGAATAATTAGGAAGTTATAGGAAAACCGGGAGACCATGATGTCACACTGAAAGATGGGGTATTACATGTATCAAACAAGCGCATTAAAATAAGAACTACCAATGATCATTCTCTCTGTGTGTGTGTGTGTGTGTGTGTGCGTGTGTGTATTCACATACACTTCTAATGGCCTTTAATGGTTAAAATGCCACAATCACATAGTAGCGAGTTGAGACTAAGTATTAGGAAGTATATAAAGAAAGCAGATATGCACATATTTTTTTAAAATGGAGGAAGATGAAGATGAGAGAATAGGCAGTGGCTGGAGGAAAACATGGGATCAAAGGAAAGCGATTTTGATTTCCATTAATTGGTTTTACAAAAGAGAAGTGAACTGTGCATATGTAAAATATGATTAGAAAGAGTCCATAGAGATGGCAGAGGCTGAGCATAAAAGAGAGGGAAATTGAGAGGATCATTAAAGGAGAAGCTTTTCATACAAGCAAGTAGAAACAAAATCTAATTAATCGCTCCTTGAATTTCACTGAACAGCCACCTATTTTATTGTGAAAATAGTACATTTAAAAAGAACGCGAATACAGACAGTAAATTGGTTAAAAAAGAACTTGATGATGGACAGGTTAGGAGTACCACAATGTGTATGTGTGTGAATGTTTGTTATACTTTTATATGGTTTTTATTTTTGTTTTTAAGGTAGAATGGAGAGTAGGCTGCTGAAAGCAGAATGTTAAGTAGGAGAGGTTTACAGTAAAAGGAGATGTCTGTGTGGAGCATGTGACATTAAATTAACAGAGACAGGTAAAGGATGTGCCAGTTGGCTTTTAGACTTTTATTGGTGTTGGATATCATGAAATTATAACAGAACTGATCTAAGTAATGGAGTGATTTTCTTTAACAATTTTTTGCATGTTAGATATAGGTAAAGAAAAAGAAATAGCTTCATAATTGGAATTGCACCAAAAACGTGGAAAAACAGGTGTGGTAAGTTGGTTGCAATAATGAGACTGGCTGGAATGCCACAGGGAAAAAATAGGATAGAGGGAAACATAATTATTGAAAGTGAGACTGGTAAAAGGGCTGATCATCTCTGAGAAATGGAAATTGGATAAGATAGTTGAAATGGGCCAAATGAGAGAAGGCACATAGGTGTGAGGTTTCTGTGACATAATATTTATATCCATATGTATCCAATTACATCCGTATTTATATCTATTGAATTCAATAGTTATGGGAATAAATGTTTTGAGGCATCATAAAATGGTCAAATGGAAATGGGTGAATTTCACTGTGGAATGCTGCATTAGATGGATTGCCCACGTGGTGGGCGAAGTGACCCAGAATTTGATAATTGGACCAAGAAAGTGCATTGTGACCTTTTCCTTATGGAACCTTGAGGATGGATATTAAAGAAGAGAATGTTGAATACCTTGGATGTGTCAGTCTTTCGTTATTGTTGGCTACACATAACAATATGAGATTATTGTCTGCATTTTATAGATGAGGAAACAGGTGATTAGTCAAGTTTCCACCATTAATAAGGAGTTTGAACTTGCACCATGACAATTTGGCTCTTAAATGAATATCCTTTTATATTGTTCCCATGCGATGTTTCAAAAAAATTAGAGGAGATAAAAGGTAAAAGGGACACTATTCTTGCTTTCATGGAGTTCACAATTCAGTTTGGGCAGATAATACATATAAAAAAATAGAGTATGATTTTTTATCCTAATAAATATTGCATAAAGACATAAAATTTCTATGTATGTTTCAAAGTTTAATGAAGAAATGTTAGTGTGTAATAGAAATACCTTAAAATTTAGACTCAGAGTCCTGGCTAAGCTACCAAGTAGCACTGTGACCTTTGCCAGGTTAATTACATGTTCATGTAAAAAGGAATGATAACTTCCAACTTGAAGAATTATTGTAAAGATTGCAAAATAATGCGGATTAAGTTTTTATTTTACTGTCTTTGAGAGAAAAGGCATCAAGCAAATGATAGTTCAAATTACTGGCAACTACTATGAATTATATTATTAAAAGAAATAGGTTTGTTTTTGTATCAACACATGTACTAATTGACAATAGTGGGAACATAATTTAAAAATACAATTTTGAAATGTTTTATTATTTCAGAATGTATTTTTTTACTTTAAATTCAGCGGTACATGTGTAAATTTGTTACAAAGGTAAACTTGTGTCATGGAGCTTTGTTGTACAGATTATTTCATCATCCAGGTATTAAGCCTCATACTCATCACTTGTTATTTTTTCTGATCCTCTCCCTCTTCCCACTCTCTACCCTCCAGTAGGCCCCAGTGTGTGTTGCTTCCCTCTATGTGTCCATATTTTCTCATTATTTAGCTCCGACTTATAAGTGAAAACATGGTATTTGGTTTTTTGTTCTCGCATTATTTTGGTAAGGATAATGGCCTCCAACTCCATGTAGGTCCCTGCAAATGACATGATCTTGCTCTTTTTATGGCTGCAGAGTATTCCATGATGTGTATGTGTCACATTTTCTTTATCCAATCTATTATTGTTGAAAGGCATTTAGGTTGACTACTTGTCTTGGCTAGTCTGCATAATGGTGCAATAAACATACTCATGCATGTGTCTTTATAATAGAATGTCTTCTGTTCCTTTGGGTATATACCCAGTAATGGAACTGCTGGGTCGAATAGTATTTCTATCTTTCAGTCTTTGAGGAATTGCCACACTTTCTTCCACAATGTTTGAACTAATTTACACTCCCACCAACAGTGTATAAGCATGCCTTTTCTTTGCAACATTGCCAGCATCTGTTAAAATATTTTTTGACTTTTTAGTAATAGCCATTCAGAATGTATTTAATTGCCACATTCCTCCTTTTACTACAATACCTTGTCTAAAATTATAATTTATTGTAATGTCTGTATTGTTTAATTGTAAGTCTGGTATCAACAGAATTAGACTGCTTAATCTAAGTAAGACTGCTTAAATATAAAAAAATCAAATCAACCTTTGAAAAGTATATGATAATATTTATAACTTATAATGCCAGAAGTTAATGCTATAAGTTGGTTTAAATGACCATGAATTAATATTTGTCCCAGTTCTGTTAGATCCGACTATCAAGGATGTGAATTACTTTCACCCATGTGAAGACATACCTTTACACATGCACCCAAATAAATTTGGCAATTTGCATTCAAAACATTTTGCATGTGTAGGCTGGTGAGGAAAAGAAAGTAAAGTGGAAATGGTAATTGCCATACTTAGTTAATAAGTTGAGAATAATAACATTAACAGGTTAGTTAAAACTGTTTTGCATTACTTTCCAATACGTTTTTAATATAATTAAAATAAGCTAGATTTCAGTACTAATTATGGCTTGGAGGCTTGTTTTTTTCTTTACATCTTGCATAAATGATTTTAAACAATATGAAATATGCCTGCTAAGAATATTATATTAAAATCTATATTTATCATTGCTTAAAAATTAGAAAGAAAAAGATGATTTTGTTAACACACCAATATAATCAAGATGAAGTTCTTGTAAATTAGAATTTTGCGGCATATTATCCTCTAAAATTTGATGGAGAACTCAGAAATAGTTTCTTTTGACATTTTTATGTATATTTTTTGCTTAGTTAACACAATTGTACCTAACAAATTAAAAAGAAGCGTTTGATTTAAAAATAATGGTGTTGTCCACAAGGCATGTACTACCTTATAGACTAAAATAGCAGGATTCAGAGCAAAAATAACGACAAGAAATGATTGTTTCATGTACTATTTATTTGTTAATTATGAATTCAATTTAGAATTGCTTCTTAGTTGTTGATGCCTAAAGTAATATGCCTATCAGGAAGCATGGGAATCAATCAAAATTTCTTCTGCCCTTAGAAAGATAATGACCCAAATATGAATATTCAAGAGACACCAGAATTCATTATAGATGCCCTTAACTTGTTTTTCATTTTTAAATCTGAACAAAATGTTTCTCATGCTTAAGGAAAAAAAATGGAAAATTTGAATGTAATTAATAAATAACATTCTCAATTCTGGCATATTTTTGCTTTATAAACTCTTCATCAGATGAACTGCTAGACAGATGAAAACTATACTTGGCAAAAGAAATCATTTTACACCTAAGAAGATATATGTTGGTATTGCCATTTAATACAAGATGAGTTTTTATTGTTAGGAAATTCTGAGTCATATATGTAGTGCATCTAGCTTATCTTTTATATAAATTTTTCAAATTAAGAGAATGCATTTGGTAGTTATTTTGGATAACAATATTTTCTTATCGTCAATAACTTAAATTAATGTGAGATATAGTATATTTTATTCATTATGTGGAAACGGCCATATTCCTAATGTATTACTTTGCTCACCTGGAGACAATGAAAAATTAATATTGAGGTAAAAGTCGTCTTTATTATCATTTATTGAATCATAAAAAGCTATAAAATTATAATTACAAAAACACTGTAAAATCAAAATTTGTATTGATTTAGATTAAAGAACATATTTGAAAATATCATCTACAAATATTTTAATAATGTGACATTCTCCCCTGTGTAATATTTGAGTCTTTCATAAATAACAGTAAATTTTGATTAAATAGAAATGAGATCACTTTTTAAATATTTTTAAGTGTAGGAAATCATCTGCAGAAATTTAATTTTCTCTTATAATAGGAATAAGTACTGATAGCTAGGTCCAAAATGCAAGGCAAAAGTGTTTATTTTAATAAATAAAAATCCACTAATGTCTAGATATAAATATTCTTTTTCTTGATTTTCTACAGCTGTGTTTCCCCCTGAAATTATGCAAAGAGCATTTGTGGATTTAACAGCAGTAAAGTGGGAAGGTAGGGAAATTACAGCTAAGCAAAAGAACATGTATCTTGTTTTCATGAAGTTAAAATATCACCTGACTTTTTCACTGTCATTGTTATTTCAAATAATACCCTAAATTATGGAACTCTAGACACGGACTTGAAACAAATGCATTGTATACCACAGACACATTGTGTGAAGTCTCCTATCAAACAGGATGAAAAGCCTATGCTGTTTCTATTCTCCATTATTTGGTTATGTGTAAATGGTAACATGGGATTTAAATACTTAGCTTATTTTAAGGTTCTTGGATTCGTAAACTATAGAGGCAAAATGCGGTAAGTAGCAAAGGGTAGTGCTGATGGGCAGGCTGCAAGAAATTTTGAGCTTTTTGGCAGGTTATTTAACCATCTCATACTGTACTTCATCTATCAAATGGGTGTCATCTTACTTGAACATTTTCAGGAGGGTGATAGGGTGGCAAAATTCTGAACTATGTATTATTCAGAGCATTACCTGACATATAATAAGCAGTCACTAGCAGTGAGCCATTATTTTCTTAATTCACTAACTTGATGTGGAAAGGTAAGTCCCACATCAAATCAGAATTGCATGTGGTTTCAGAACTATCTTTTTTCTTTTTTTTTTCACATTTAAATATTTTCTTGCCAAAAATTGGCAAGAAAAAAGGAAAAAAAAGAAAAAGAAAAAAAAGCTTGGGGGAATTATTTTTTTATTTTATTTATTTATTTATTTGTAATTTTATTTATTTTAGTAGGTTTTTGGTGTGCAGGTGGTATTTGGTTACAAAGTCTCCAAAGTCCATTGTATTATTGTTATTCATTTGCCTCCTCATAGCTCAGCCCTAACTTATGAGGGAGAACATAGAATGTTTGGCTTTCAATTCCTGAGTTACTTCACTTAGAATAATGGTCTCCAATTCCACCCAGGTTGCTGTAAATGCTATTATTTCATTCCTTTTTATGTCTGAGTAGAATTCCATGGTGTATGTACATACACATGTATATGATACTATATATATGAAAATGCTTTATATATATGTACACATATATATAACATTTTCTTTATTCACTCATTGATTGATGGGCATTTGGGCTGACTCCATATTTTTGCAATTGCAAATTGTGCTGCTATAAATATGCATGTGCAAGTATTTTTTTCACATATTGGCATCTTTTCCTCTGGGTATCCTGGTAAATGATACCCAGTAGTGTGATTGCTGGATCAAATGGTAGATCTACTTTTAGTTCTTTAAGGAATTTCCACACTGTTTTCCACAGGGGTATGCTAGTTTACATTCCCACCAGCAGTGTAAAAGTTTTCCCTTCTCACCATATAAATGCCAACATGTATTATTATTATTTTTGATAATGGCCATTCTTGCAGAAGTAAGGTAGTTTTACATTGTGGCTTTGATTTGCATTTCCCTGATAATTCATATGTTTGTTAGCCAACATTTGGGATGGCCAGCCTCCAGTCTGTAACCCTTTATATGAAATAAAGCTCTCTTCTATTACTGTATGAACATCAGAATTTTTGTCTAGATAAAGATAGTCTAGGCCATCACTTTTTTTTAATTTAAAGTAGAAAACATGAAAATAATTTAAAAGTTAATAGCAAAAATAGAAAAAAAGTTGATTGCAAAATACAGCATTCTTCTTCTTCTTCTTCTTCTTCTTTTTTTTTTTTTTTTTGAGACAGAGTCTCATTCTGTCGCCAGGTGCCAGGCTAGAGTGCAGTGGCACGATCTCGGCTCACTGCAACCTCTGCCTCCCAAGTTCAAGCAATTCTGCCTCAGTCTCCCGAGTAGCTGGGACTACAGGCATACACCACCACACCAAGCTAATTTTTGTATTTTTAATAGAGACTGGGTTTCACCATGTTGGACAGGATGGTCTCAATCTCTTGACCTCATGATCCGCCCGCCTCGTCCTCCCAGAGTGCTGGGATTACAGGTGTGAGCCACCGTGCTCAGCCCAAAATATAGCATTATTAATCGTAATGCAGAATGATTTTCTAAAACAGGAAAAAAAGATAAAAGCATAATTTTGTAATATTCTTGTCTAAAATTTCTGTGTGTCTGTGTGTATGAATTTAACATGTTTTAATAACATTTTATATTAAAAACTAGATGTTCAATGAACTAAAGATCATTTCATCATAATACTAATTCTCTTTTAACAAGAAAATTAAAGGAAGCAAATTCCTGTACACTGAAACCAATCTTTTCTACATGATTTGAAATTTTGTTACCTCTATATTGCCTAGTTCAATAATATTTTCAACTTTTTTTTTGTAAAATATTGTATTCTACTTATTTCTGAATACGTATGTGTAAGCATGCTTAAAAGGCATGTGTATGTGTGTTTGTATACTTATTTTTGAATATGTATAGATATCCTTTTAAAAAGATATGTGAATGTGTGTTTGTATGCTTAAATATATAAGCATACAACCACTGACACTGACTCAACAATGTCAGCCCTTATTTACAATGCTACCTATTTAAATCAAATCAAATCAAATCAAATCAAAATCAAATTCCTGAGAATGTATGATACAGAACTGCTGTCTTCATCTGTTGTAGCACCCATCAGTTTAATACCAGGAATCTCTAATAACCAATCAGCAACTTTGGCAAATCCAACAATATTTTCTATCTTTCCCTCCTCAACAACTCCATAGCATTTGAATTAGTATTTAGAGTCAAGTATTTGAGGGCTGACTTTGACACAAAATAGTCTTTAACCTACTTTCTGTGTAACTTTAGAGATATTACCCATATTCCTCATGTTAAGAAAAATAATCAATACTACATACAGATGTTTTAAAAAATACTGAGATTTTTTCAGTTTTTTGGGTAACATTAAATTTGTGACATTTAATTAAAGTTGTTATAATTACTGTGATTATTGTTAATGTTGTTATGGACCAACTCATTCACCTTTGCCATTTTTCCTTTGGCTTTTCTGATGCTGTTTTTTTATCTGACTCATCTTTGAAGTTCTAGTTTTCTTAGAATTTTCATGCCTCCACACTATATATATGCTATGTTTTCTTACAACCTTTTCAGCTCCACTCTTGACTATTCTCAAATCAGTTCTGTGGCCTAGAGCACTGACTTTAATGGGCACTCTCAACAGTCTCCCTGACACTGTGTCTATTTCTTGGGTTTAACTAGGTTGGGACACTGATTCCTCTGACACACTGCCTGTCAGATCACTTCACGCTTGCTGTGTCTCTCTACCAAAGATGACAGCTTGAAGGGCAGCCCTACCTTAAAGAATCGTCTTTCCTCCTCTCAGGTCTACGGTAGTGAAGCTGCCACTATTGCTGTCCCTTAGATCCCTTATTACTTGCAGTTTTCATGCTACTTACTCATTTAAAAATGACTTCTTTCTTAAGCAAGTCTCAATTACTTTTTATAGGTGCTGTTTCTTGCCAGAACTCTGACTCATAAGGTAACTGATACCAGAGTGCTACAGAAAGGGATATCTCTAAAAGCTATATTAGAACAATCACCTGAGAGTGCCATTTATGATCTGCTAGTTGCCTAATTCCACACCTAGATTCATGGGTGCCTGGAGTAAAGGAGCCTGAATGCTTGAATTACTGCTTTCTTATTTTGTATTTTTTTTTTTTTATTTTTTGAGACAGAGTCTCACTCTGTCACCCAGGCTGGCATGTAGTGGTGCAATCTTGGCTCACTGTAACCTCTGCCTCCTGGGTTCAAGCAATTCTCCTGGAATTATAGGTGTGTGCCACCACACCCGTCTAATTTTGTGTTTTTAGTAGAGATGGGGTTTCACCATGTAGGTCAGGCTGGTCTCAAACTCCTGATATCATGATCCACCTGCCTGAACCTCCCAAAGTGCTAGGATTACAGGTGTGAGCCACGACACTCAGCCATTACTGCTTTTTAATACAGAAATAAACTAAAAGGCTTAAACTGAGGAAATTTTTGAAACGGATCTATTGTGTTTCCTGCTACCTCCTAACATAGCCCCTGAAGAACCAGGTGGTTACATTCCTTATCTTTGTTAGGTAACTCATTGGAGAGGTAGTCACCAACTTTGCTGGAATAGGAATGTTGTGGTGGAGAAAGATGAAGGTAAATGAAGAAGCCATGATAATGTTGAGTTCCTTTTTTTTTTTTTTTTTTTTTGACAGGGTCTTGCTCCATCACTCAGGCTGGAGTGCAGTAGCACAATTATGGCTTACTATATGTTGACATCCTGGGTTCCTGCAGTCCTCCCCCTTCAGCCTCTCAAGTAGCTGGGAAACTTGAGTTCTTAATCTAAATAACAATATTGAGATTAGAATTGAAGACGGGTTTCTATGCTTAACCAGCAAAGACAGAAACATTTAATTATCATAGCAAGTAACAGAACCAAACCAATGTTATTCTCACATATTTTTGATTAGCAGGGATTTGAATGATAGCTACTTGATGTTGGGGTCTCTGTGAACCAAATGGATGAACAGCCTAGTAAGATTCTGCTTATATATGTATTCAGAAAACTTCTAAGCCTGGAGAAGAGAAAATCGAACAAGACATTATGAATTGCATGTAACCTCCCTTATTCAATCAATTGGACACACAGAGAAGCCTTGCATTATAAAATAGAGTTGGCAAAAATTACATCTAGGCTTGAAGACAATTAAACTGCATGAGCAAAATCTCAGATCAGTGGCATGCTGCCAATGTTCAAACAAATATCTTCCCAGCTACAGGGAGTAATAAGCCCTGATTAGAAGCATTTGTGGATTTCCATAATATGGTACTCCTAACTGGTCAATACTTGGAAATAGGAAGAGATGTAACTAATTGGCTGGTGGAAGCCAGTGCAAGCTAGATCCAGCACAAAACTGGATCAGACTCATGTGCTACACACAGACTTTGGCTTTATTGACAATTAAGAGAAGCCTAGTTTACAGATTAATGAAGAAATGACTGATAATCAAATAGTCAGGGGATGGAAAACTATGCTTGCAAATTAAATCTTCTACCTTGTTTGCAAAAATTAAGTTTTATTGAAATACAGCCACATTTATTCATTTGTGTATTGTCTGTGGCTACTTTTGTATTTGGAACCACAGAGATGAGTTGTTGTAATAGAACTCATATAGACAGTGAAGTCTTAAATATTTATTTTCTGACTCAGCACAGAAAAATGTTTGCTAATTTTAAAAATAGGATAAAAACAAAACTTACTACCTGGGTGATGAAATAATCTGTACAACATACCCCCATCCTGGGGTCTACCTACGTATTAAATCTGCACATGGATCCCTGAACTTAAAACCTAAAAAGCAAAACTATTTCGAAGACTTACAGATGTAGCCCAAACGCTTTACTTTGCCACCATAGTCTTGATCAAAGAGTCTATGGGAAAATGTGTCATAGTGACAGAAATGGAAGTTATGCATGGATTGGCCAAGATTCTGCTATTCTCAAATGCCCAACTGCCTCAAAATACTGGCCAACACCTAATCTCTCACAGGGCATTTTTTTGTAGAAGTTTCAGACTGCAAATGAACTATGTAGCATCCTTTCCTTGACGGATAGAGTAGCAATTTGCCCTACAAAATAAGTAAATAAATAAACAAACAAACACAGAGGGAGGTGAAGAAAAACGGCTGAATAGAAGCGAATATTATTGGAGGCAAAGAGAGAAATAGATTCCAAAAAAATAGTAGCTGGAGACTTTAACATCACACTTTGAATATTGGATAGATCATCCACACAGAAAATCAACAAAGAAACATCAAATTTAAGGACATAGGCACGGGCAAGGACTTCATGACTAAAACATCAAAAGCAATAGCAACAAAAGCCAAAATAGGCAAATGGGTTCTCACTAAACTAAAGAACCTCTGCACAGCAAAAGAAACTATCTTTAGAGTGAACAGGCAACCTACAGAATGGGAGGAAATTTGCAATCTACCCATCTGACAAAGGGCTAATACCCAGAATCTACAAATCACTTAAATTTAAAAGAAAAAAAAAATCCCATCAAAAAGTGGGCAAAGGATATGAACAGACACTCCTCAAAAGGAGACATTTATGCAGCCAAAAAACATGATAAAAGCTCATCATCACTGGTCATTAGAGAAATGCAAATCAAAACCTCAATGAGATATTATTTCACACCAGTTAGAATGGTGATCATTATAAAATCAGGGACAACAGATGCTGTTGAGGATGTGGAGAAATAGGAACACTTTTACACTGCTGGTGGGAGTGTATATTAGTTCAGTCATTGTAGAAGACAGTGTGGCAATTCCTCAAGGATCTAGAACTAGAAATACCATTTGACCCAGCAATCCCATTGCTGGGTATATACCCAAAGGATTGCAAATCACTCCATTATAAAGACGCATGCACACATATGTTTATTGCAGCACTATTCACAATAGCAAAGACTTGGAACCAACCTAAATGCCAATAAATGATACACTGGATAAAGAAAATGTGGCTAATACACACCACGGAATACTATGCAGCCATAAAAAAGGATGAGTTCATGCCCTTTTCAGGGACATGGATGAAACTGGAAACCATCATTCTCAGCACACTAACACAAGGACAGAAAACCAAACACAGCATATTCTCAATTATAAGTGGGAGTAGAACGATGAGAACACACGGAAACTGGGAGGGGAATATCACAAACTATGGCCTGTTGGTGGGTGGAGGGAAAGGGGGAGGGATAGCATTAGGTGAAATACCTAATGTAGAGTCAGGGTAATGGATGCAGCAGACAATCATGGCAAGTATATAACTATGTAACAAACCTGCAAGTTCTGCACATGTACCCCAGAACTTAGAATATATTTTAAAAAAGAAACATCAAATTTAATCTGTGCTATAAACAAAATGAAACTGACAGATATTTACAGAACATTTAATACACATTATTTTCCTCAGCACATGGATCATTCTCAAAAATAGACCATACTTTAGGACACAAAAAAGTCTTAAAAATTCAAAAAATTCAAATTATATCAAGTATCTTTTCAAACCATAAAAGAAAGCTAGAAACCAATAATAAGAGGAATTTTGAAACTATACAAACATATAGAAATTAAACAATATGCTCCTAAATGATCAATGGGTCAGTGAAAAAATTAAAGCAAAAATTAAAAAAAAAATTCTTGAAACAAAAGAAGATGGAAGCACAGCACGCTACAACTTATAAGACACAGCAAAGCAATACTAAGGAAAGTTTATAAGAATAAGAACATGTATCAAAAAAGGCAGAAAAACTGAAAATAAATAACCTAATGACACATTTTAAAGAACTAGAAAAGCAAGAGAAAATCAAACTCAAATTAAGCAGAAGAAAAGTAATAAAGAAATAAATGAAATTGAAATGAAAAACCCAGAAGATAAAGAGAAGAAAAGGGTTGGTTTTTTTTTGAATGATAAACAAAATTGACAAACCTCCGGCCAGACTAGGAAAATAAGAGAGAAGACACAAATAAATAAAATCAGAGATGAAAAATAAGACATTAGAACCAATCTTGCAGAAAGTCAAAGGGTCATTAGAGGCTGCTATAAGCAACTATATTATACTACACTGGAAATCCTAGAAGAAAAGGATACATTTCTAGACACATAAAACCTACCAACATATAACCAAGAAGAAATTCAAAGCCTGAACAGACCAATAACAAGTAATCAAATTGAAATTTTAAAAAAGCATTATGGCAAAGAAAACTCTAGGACTCAATGGCTTCACTGCTAAATTTTACCAAACATTTAAAGAAGAATGAATACATTTTACTTGAACTATTCTGAAAAATAGAAGAGGGGATAATACTTCCAAGCTCATCCTGTGAGGCCAGTGGCAATATTCCTGATGAACATTGATGCATAAGTCTTCAACAAAATACTATCAAATCGAATTAACAACACATTGAAGAAATAATTCATCACAACCAAGTGGAATTTATTCCAGAGATGCAAGGATTGTTCAACATATGCAAATCAATCAGTGTGAAACATCATATCAACAGAGTTAAGGACAAAAACCATATATGATCATTTCAATTGAACCTGAAAAAGCATTTGATAAAATTCAACATTCCTTCATAATAACGCTCAAAAAAGTGGGTAATGGGAGGAACACCCCTCAGCTCAATAAAAGGCATATATCATACTCACAGCTAGTGGGATACCCATACTGAATGGGGAAAAACTGAAAGCCTTTTCTCTATGACCTGGAACAGGATGAGAATGCCCACTTTCACCACTGTTATTCAACATGGTACTGGACAAGTATTCAACAAGTCCTTGCTAGAGCAATCAGACAAGAGAAATAAATGGCATCCAGATTAGAAAGGAAAAGGTAAAATCATCCTTGTTTTTGTATAATATAATCCTATATTTGAAAAAACCTGACGATTTCATGAAAAAAATTTGGAACTGATTTTAAAAATTCAGTAAAGTTATAAGACTCAATATACAAAAATCTTTAGTATTTTGATATGCCAACAGTCTGAAAAATTGTTTCAGAACAATCTGAAAAATAAATAAAAAAATAACATCATTTACAATAGTTACAAATAAAATAAAATAAAATAAAATAAAATACCTAGAAATAAACTTAACCAAAGAAGTGAAACATCTCTGTAATGAAAACTATAAAACACCGATGCAGGAAATTTAAGAGAGCACAGAAAAATTTAAAGATATTCTATTTTGGTAGATTGGAAGAATCAATATTGTTAAAGTGTCCATACTATCCAAAATCTACAGATTCAATTCAATCCATATTAAAATACTAATGATGTTCTTCACAGAGATAGCAAAACTAATCCTAAAATTAATATAAAACCACAAAGATCCAGAATAGCCAAAGCTATTGTGAGAAAAAAGAACAAAACTGGAGGAATTACATTACCTGACTTTAAAATATACTACAAAGCTATAGTAATCAAAACAACATGAAAGTGCCATAAAGACAGGCATGCAGACCAATGGAAAAGAGTAGAAAACAATAAATAAATCCATAAACCTGATTTCAAACTCCTGGTCTCAAGTGATTCACTAACCTCAGCCTCACAAAATGTTGGCATTACATGTGTGAGCCACCATGCCCTGCTTAATTTTCTTGTTTATTGTGGCTCTGTTCTCAATAGCCAACGTTTGAAAGCAACCTGAGTATTCATCAACAGATGAATGGATAAAGAAAATGTTGGTATATATACTCAAAGGAGCACTGTTCAGCCATAAAAAGAATGAAATCCTGTTAACTGCAACAACATGGATTCAACCGGAGGACATTATGTTAAGTGAAATAAACCAGGCACAGAAAAACTTCAAGTGTTCTCATTTATTTGCAGGAGCTAAAAATGAAAACAATTGAACTCATGAAAATAGAGTGTAGAGTGATGGTTACCAGAAGCTGGGAAGGGTAGCTTGGGTGTGAAGGAGTGGGAATGGTTAATGGGAACAAAAATATAATCAGAAAGAAGTAATAAGAGCTAGTATTTGATAGCACAGCAAGGTGACTACAGCCAATAATAATTTATTGTACATTTCAAAGTAACTAAAAGAGTATAACTGGATTGTTTGTGACACAAATAAAGGAAAATGTTTGAAGTGACTGGTACCGCGTTATCTTGATGTGATTATCATACATTGTATGCTCTTATCAAAATATCTCATGTACATCATAAATATTTACATTACCATGTACTCACAAAAACATGTTCTTGTTTCAAATAGACACATTACTTTGGATGCAGGTTTGACTTTTTTGCCTGCAATTTTTTTTTCGTTGTTTTTGGAATTGTCGAATACAAACCTTTACAGAGCAAGTAGTGTGACAATGTACTCAAACATAGGAGTTTAACATTCTTAATGGTCCAAAACAATAGGGCCGCTGACTTGATAGAAGGCCAGAATGTCTTGTGGAGGTTTCTATTATAGTCCCAGTTGGAAGACACCTGGAAACTTTTGCTTGATGCCTTAAATCAAAAGCCAATATATGACTCCGCAACTCTAGTCAGAGTCCAGAGGTATGAATGACAGGATGACTTTGAGAGGAGTCCTTCTCTTTATGACACCGAATGTCCCATTGAATAAATGTTTTCTCCCTTTTCTCATAATCTTTGGTTCAGTAGTTGTAAAGGTTTTAGTTACTAAGAGAGGAATGTTTCTACTAGTACCCATATGTTGGTTTTTCTGTTAAATTATAAATTAAGGCTATTTTCTGACCTCCAACAACAGAAAGAAAGATGGTTAGCACAGTGATAGACCCTGATTCCCAAAAGGAATTTTTATTGTATATATATAGAGGCAGTAAAAAAGAACATGTGTGGAATCCAAATTATTCAGTGAAACACTCCTTGAGAGTCACTAGTGTAGATTGGTTAAAGTACAGAAATCCAATGAACACAGATCACTATCGTCTCAGATTTCACATAGATAAAGAATTGGGTTCGGTATTCATATACTCAGTTCTCCTAAGGGCTGGAAAAATTTAAGACACAATGGCAATGAAGGAAGTTGTTATTATTATATTAACTTAGATTTGGTGTTCTGACACAGAAACAAAGACTATGAAGAGTGTGTTTTATTTTACTTAAATATCTATTTTTTCCCCAGTAGCTTATTTGAGTCACTGATCATGATTAACACTAAGATTGAAGAATGAGTATAATGAGTATGACTGAATTGATACTACCATGCAACATTATAATAGTTGATCTGACGCTGTGCATGCTCTGTGTCGGGAGACAGAATGTTTTGCCTGGCCCAGAATCAAATTCACCTGTGCAAGAGGATTTCTCTCTGAATCTTCACAAAAGGAGCCCTACTCCTTTTCTTTATTTCCATTCTGTTGAGTGTCAGTGAAACTAACTTTTCTGGACTTCACCAATGAGCTCTTTGTCCTCTGGCACCTAGAGGAGGTTATACAATAGAATTGTTGGCAGGATATCAGAAAGAGGGAGGAGCGTATATTTGGCCTAAAAACTCCTTCAGTCCTTGGCATGCTGGATCACCAAGTATTGGGAAGCCCAATTTCATATCACGAGATTCTCAAAATATTTTCCTCCTTCCTGTATATTTAAAATCCTGCTTTTGTTATTTGCTCTATTTCCTTGTTATTCAAGATATTTCAAAGGGTTAGTAAAAGAAAAAAATAAATAAAAGATAGTTTAACATAAATTGTGCAGCTATACTGTTTTAAATGCTGTGGAAATCCATATGAAGGCATCATTGGCATAACGTTCATAGTTTCTATCATTATTGATCTAACCAGCTATTGCAAAAGACAGGCTTCAGAAAATAAAATACTTTAAATATGACTATGTGAAGGGTTGATTATTTAGAATAACAATCAGATCTAGAGACCTTGTTATGAAGTCATTGCAATAGTCCCAGCAAGAATTGATGTGTAGAAAGACAAGCATGCCTGATGACTGTTGTATTGTTTTTTAATGTCCTAGCAAGTGCAAAAGATAAAAGGTGACTAATATTGAAAATGTGATTGCACTATTATTTTCTAGGGATAGACTTGGCTCCTCGGTATATTCAAGAGATTCAACCAAGTAAACATTAAAATTGAATTCAGTAAATAAATCAGTTACTATCTGAATAACTTTCCTTTGTGCTAAAAACAAAGAGGCTTTGCAGTTAGAATATGCTATTCACCACAGCAAACATGAATTTAATACAAAAATGGGGTTCTGGACTACTGGGGGGGCTGGTTTAGGTTTGAAGTCCTTATAGAAACAAGATATTGTGGGCTTCCTTAGGAAAAGCAGGAGTGTGGATATCATATGTTTTACATAGAGTCAGTGACAAATCTGTGAGAATCAACTTGACTGAATGAGAAGAAATACAATATATTTTGAATAGAAAATTTTCTAGTGCAAATAATAAATTAATCTCAAGTGATTTTATAAACATAATCATATTTAGTTTAAAATATGAATAAAATCTTTAACCCACTTCAGTCACCTTCTAAATAGTACATGGCCTTTAGAGCTACATGGATTTGGGTTGAAATATCAATTGAGCTATATGCCCTTGGGCATTTGACTAAATTCTCTGATTCAGTATTCTTCATGATCCAATAATTTCTTTTAGTTAAGTAGGGAGTGTAAAAAGTAAATGAGATCACTATTATAAAATATCTAGTATAAGGCTTGGCATTCAGAAATTGCTTTCTAAATGTTGATTTTGCCTTTTTCATCATAGAATCCATGAGTGAGAGACCTAACAGTTCACCAAGGCTTCTGCTTCTTCTCATGGTGCTGTCTCTCAGAGATAGCTGCTCAGCCACAGAATATATTTCCAATGCGTTTATGCAACTGATTAAGACACTATTACTAATTCTTGCCAATGATATATAGATGTATTGGTCTGTTTTTACACTGCTAATAAAGACATACCCAAGACTGGGTAATTTATAATGGAAAGAGTTTTAATTGACTCACAGTTCTATATGGGTGAGGAGGCTTCACAATCATGTCACAAGGAAAGGAACAGCAAAGTCACATTTTACATGGTGGCAGGCAAGAGAGTACTTGGGCAGAGAAACTCTTCTTTATAAAACCATCAGATCTTGTGATATTTATTCACTGTCACAGGGATAGCACGGGAAAGACCTGCCCTCATGATTCAATTACCTCCCACCGTGTCCCTCCCATGACACATGGGAATTGTAGGAGCTAAAATCGAAGATGATATTTGGGTGGGGACATGGCCAAACCCTATCAATAGATCTAAGTCATATGCCTCTTGAGAACAGGACCACTAAAAGTCACTGTTCCAGACTTTCAGTTTCAGCTATGACATGGAAAGTGTTGTACCTGGTTTTGCAGCAAGGGGAGAAATGAACAAATCGTTCATCTCTTTTCTTGGATATGTTCAAGAATTGAGGTCACACTGTGGCCACAATATTTGGAGACACATAAATACAGATAATGACTGTCAGAATACACTTGCTGGGAGCAGATGCTGGAACTGCAAACTGATATGAACACTTGAATAGTAGCTTTGATGGATTGCTGGAGGTAAAGTGTAGACTATTGTGAGAATAAGAAACTCTAGGTGCCCCCCAAATTTCTGTGGGTTTACTTCCAGTAACCCCAGGTAAATTATCATGAAATACTCTTATGTTCTGTCAGGATCAGAGGAAAAATGATAATTTCTAATTTATCCAGAGCTTTCCCCAAAACAAAGTCCTAATCAGCAAGAAAAAAAAAAACAAAAAACTTTCCTAGAGCTTTATTTGAGTTGGTGAAAGAGAAAATACCTAACTAAATTCAGCCTTAATGTCTCACTTACAATGTGAGGAAGGAGGTTGAAGGTCACAGCAGAGGTACAACAGGCCATCTAAAATACCATAGTTGAATCACAAAATTACAGAACGCTTTCTATTTTCCATGTCACCAATCAACAGGGACTTAGTTGAAAGATGCAAAGGCACAACTCCCCATTTAAGCAGGAGTTCTTAGGGAAGCCCAAAGACAACAGGAGAGACAAGGACACTAGATGAATTCAAAGCCCTTGACAGCTACAGCTACAGCAAATATTAAATATTAAATACTGATTTAATCCTCCTAGCTGGAAAAACATAAAACCTCATGTTAAAAGCCTTTACCTACGTTGTTATTACCAAATATATTATTTTAGACCTTTTGAGAAAAATTTACAAGGCATCCTAAAAGACAACAACAATAACAACAACAAAAAAAATGGCTGAAGAAGCAAAGAAATGATCAGAACTAAGTTTCTACCAGCATATTTTTGAACATATCAGACAAGACATTTAAGAAAACCATGATCAATATGTTAAGAATTTAAGTGAAAAAAGAATACAACATGTAAAAACATGTGTGTAATGTTCATAGTGTTGAGACAATAAAAAGAAAAGCTATAGATTGAGAAAAAATTCTTCTGAAATACATATGTAATAAAAGGCTTATATCCAAAACTAACCACAAATCCTTAAAAGTAAACAACTAAAAAAACCCATAAAGACATCAGAAAATCTGAACTGATATAGAGCAAAGAAGGCATATTAGGTGGCAAATAAATCTACAAAAATACATACATTGTGACATTTTATTGGAAAAATGCAAATTAAAACATCAATGAAATACCACTATATACAGAACATAATGGCTAAAATTAAAAAAAAAAAAAAACAAAAAACCTGACTTTGACAATTTCAGGTGAGTATGGAAAACATTAATAACTCAGTTCTTGTGGGTGAGATTACAAGGCCACTTCAGAAAACAGTTTGACAGTTTCTTACAAACTCAGTATAGTTTTACCATATGATCCATTAAATGGACTCCTTGGTATTTACCCAACTTACTTTAAAATCTATGTCTATACAAAAACCTGCATGTGAATATTTTATAGCAGTCTATTCATAATTGCACAAAAACTAAAAATGATCAAGATGTCCTTCAATAGATAAAGATTGATTCATCCATACAATGGGATATTATTCAGTAATCAAATAACTGAACTCTTAAGTCAAAAAAAAAGACATCAATGAATCTTAGAAGCAGTGAAAAGATTAGTGGCAGTCAGGGCTTTGGGGAAAGGAAGAGGAGGAGGAATTGAATATATAAAGCATAGGAGAGTTTTAAAATGGAGGAACTATTCTGTAGGATAATGTAAATGCATATAAATGACACTATATATTTGTCAAAATTCATAGAATGTTACAGCACATTAAGTGAATCTTAAAAATAGCAAAAAAATTGTTTTGGAAGAGTAGAGCACAGATTGTGACAAAATTATCCAACTTTATTGAAATACAAAACAGCTTCAATGTATAAAGACGGGGAGAATGGTGTGGACCTAAGAAAATAATAAGTTCTGTGTGACTAAAAGCAAAATCACAGGCATAAGCACTGTGATCTAGTTGATAATGATATTTCTCAATTGGGTTCTGGTTAACAGTTCTAGTACTGCTATATGTGTGTACTGAAATTCAACAGTTATATAAATGGAGGGCAGCCACATTTCTCATGGAAGGAGTGGAAGTTTACCGGTAAGCAGCATGAGGAGGCCAGAAAGTTGCATGTGGTAAAGGATTAGAATTGGAGACATCCTGCCCTGAAGGCGAGAGAACATAAATTCCCTTTTCATCAATATGAGCTGCACAAAGTTACTTACTCCCAAAGAGCACAAAATAGAAAGGAACAAGAAAAAAACCATTTTACAGGGAAGAAACCCAGGAACACTACCTAAGCCATGTGATCAGAGTCAATATAAATGGTGATAAGTAGTGTTGATAATAGATAATCTTGATATATTGTTTTAAAATGGCATTTTACCTCTGTGTCTTTCCATCTGAAAGCACATAACCTCTGTCTAATAAGAATAATAGACATTGCAATGAGAAAATATTCTATAAATTATTTGACCACCAAAGATCATCAGAAACAAGGAAATTCTGAAAACATACAACACCCAAGAATAGCTTAAAGAAGCTTACCAATTAATGTAATTTGATATCCTGTGTGGGATCATAGAATAGAAAAATAACATTATAGGTATGGACTTTAGTTAATAATACTGTATCAATATTTGTGCAATAGTTGTAACAAATACAATAATATAAGGCATTAATAAAGGAAGCTTTGTGGAAGGTGTATGGGAATTATATGTATTATCTTCTCAATTTTTCTGCAAATATAAAACTATTCTTAAAATGTGTTTTAAAAAGAAAAATAGTGTACAGAGGGTGTGTCTAATCCAAGTGCTCAACTCCATCAGCAGAGAGGGAAAGAAAGCAGAGATCTTTGAAGCAGAGAAAACAGAAAGCAGAGATCTTTGAAAGGTTAAGAAACCACCAGATAAAAGGAATCTTAGTACCAGTCACTATGCAGGCATCCTATAGATGTGTAATGACACATTGTACTACTATCTGAGTACAAAACAAACATCTATTATGTTAAGCCATAAAAAATTAGAGATTTATATGTTCCGGTAAGTAGAACCACCATAAGACATACAATCTTTCTGGGATGTTCACTCTCAAATATTTGGTTTGCTAGATGAACAGTTTTAAACAATTACAGACAATAAAGGGGAAGATATCCAATAACTGGCTAAACGTACAGGTATGTAAAAGATAAAAACTATAATTTTGTGATTCCACTGATCTTTCAAAAAAAGAAATTAAGCTGTTTTTAAAACATTTTGCTCATCTCTGGGGATATAGTGTTGGAAAAACACAGTATCTTACCGTTAGTGCAGCAAAGTTATCAGGAAGGATAATAAAAGAGGAAAGAAGTGGTGATGTTTGAGAAGAGAACAGGGCCCTGAGCGAATCCAAATGTAAGGTTATTTGCTGAGATCAAAAAAGTACTACAGAATGGAACCTGAAGTTTTATCATGTTATTTCTTCCTCAAATTTCCTGTGTCTATTTTAAACTACAATAATAATGATAAGGGATAGAGCTTCTAAACAGTATCAGGGATATATAAGTATTTATTTCCTTGAGATTTTTAGCAATGTGTACAACTTCCAAAAGAAAGAGAAACGTTGATTGGTAGTTTATGAGGGGAAAAAAAGAAAATAATAGTAATTTATCTTTAAATTATGTCATATGTGTGTCTCTGATAACATCGGATTTTAATATCTGTATTTCAATAGTGAAATAGTTTAATGCCTACTATGAAAATGTTTTCAAAATTATTTTAAATAGGTATCTTTGAGGGAAAAATGAAAGGACAATTGGAAATAATTTTTGCAGAACTCTTTTTGTCTACTAATAGGCAAATAATTTCCTCTAATTAGAGCCAAGTTTCATATTGGGTGAACATGTAAATATAAAAAACAATGTATCCATCATATTTAATTAATTGATAAAGGTTAGTATTTTGAGGACATTACTTAGTATTATACTTAGAAAATTAGAATGTGACCAACAAATAGGTGGAAAATTAAATTAAATAATAGCATATGTTAACCTATGAATAAAATTTTGAGATATGATGAGATGGTTGATTAATATTTGGAAAATTAACTTTAATCTTCTTTCTGCATGAGCTTTCCTTTCCGACATGTGTCACTACATAGAAAGTATGATATGTTTACAGAAGTCAATTTTTTGTACATTTTTTACTTAATATGTTGAGATGTTTTAAAATGAGAATTCAAAAAAAAGATGTTCATGTAATTGTTAAAATGAAACATTCAAGTATATTTTAAGTTTCTTAACCTGTTCTAAGGAAGAGTAAAAACACTGATTTTTTTTTTAATTGCCTTTAGGAGCTGTACTATAGACAATACACCTGAATAAGTTCAGTTTAAAATTTCAAGAAAAAGAGAATGACCTTATGCAATCAAGAAAATGAATAATTTTAAAAATTTATAAGCTAAAATATGACAGTAATTTTCTCAAGCAGTCAGCCACATTGCCCTTTTATATTGCCAGGCCCATTGAATTATGAATGTTGGCTGAATAAAAAACCTGAGGGTGACAATAGAGCCACATTTTGTCATTTGAGCTTACAGAATGTCCATTGCTCTAGCTGGATTTCCAAACCTTAACATTATCGCTTGCTGCTCAGGACTTTGGAAAATACCTGAGGAATACTTCAGGAATGGGGAAGATGAAATACTAATTGCTAGTCATACTAATAAGTCTAGAGCATACAGACTCTTTAGTCCTTTGAGCTGTGCAAGTAAGTCGAACTCAGCAAACTTTCTCAATCCTAACCTAGCTGAATATGTAGAAGCAAAAAAATCAAAATAAAAAGTCAGTTTTCAAGTGCATATATCTCAGCTGCAGGAATTATGAGTGGGAAGAACAGGTGTTCTGAGAGATTCTACAGTTCTTCAGTTGCTAAGGAAACCACTTTCATCAGTTCAGAAAGGCTGGTAACCTGGACTTTTTCTGCCAAATTGCTATCAACAAAGGTTGGGACTGATATAAACATGTCTACACAAATGAAAAGGACATTGGTAATTTTAAAAGTAATGATAAGGTTGCATTAAAAGGTGACTGCTAAAATTGTTGTATATTAAACAAGAATAGTTGCATAATTGCTAAATAATTTGAAACAGATTAATCTGAATACACAATCCCAAATTCAAGTAAAAAAATAGAAGTTAATTTATTATCTTAATGGAAACAGTGTTAATGCAATTAATGACATATGTGTTTTAGTAATTAAATAATAAAGTTCGAGTTATGTTTTAATGTAAAGTTAATTATATAAAACCGAAATAAGTCGTAGGTAATTTTATAATATTAAACATTTATGCATTAATCAGTTTTTTAATGATAATTTCCAAGTTGTGTATAAGACGAATACTTATGAATAACATGATATGATCTGTATTACAAGGGGCAAAATATGAGTATTATTGAATCAGTCCCACTCAAATATTTTATGCAAATAATTAGTATAAAAAGTACTACAGTCATCATTTTAAACTGTTGAATTATTTCTTGTAAGAAGTATTGTTTTTATAACATTGCATAACACAAATTAAATATCTAAGGAATTAGAAAAGCAGCAACCAAGAATGAAAGAAAAAAACCTCTCTACTTTCCATGGTTTGATTAGTACAAGACTAGAAATATTATGTTCACTTATATAAGATCTTTTTATATTTCATATCATTAAAAATAATTAGAATTATAATTCATAAACTAATAGTAAAAATTGTAATTTTCAGTAGGATTAATTTTGTGATTATTTTTTAAATGCTGGAAATTATAAATACGAGCATTATGAATTCTTATTTTGTCTTTAAAATATCAAAGAACATCAAAATTTAGTATTTGGAATCTAGTAACAAAGCATTATATCACATTTATAATCTATTTTAAAATCTTGAATTATCAATTAAATTTGCTTTTTCCATTACTTAAAAATGAAAAAAATAGGTAGAAAATAGATACTGCATTTCTCACTTTTTGCCACTTTCATTATAAAGTCATTTGTTTTAGCAACAGTATATAATTTTGGCAAAATCTGACAAACTGGTACATCTGCAGATAATGATAAAATTAGATTTTTATAAAGTATTTAGTTTTCCATAGATATATGTTTTTAGTTACCATGGAAATTTAATAATCATTAGAGCTGATTTTTATTTATCTTCTTGTGTGGAATCAAATAATGCATATAATGCTGTCTTTAAAAATCTCTAAAATTAACTCACTGATTATCTGCTCCATGGAATTAATAATCTCTTGTTTTACTGTTATAAAAGTTATTCAAAGAAAGGGATTTCAGAGAGTACTTAGGATTAGTGGACATTCAATAAAAATTTGTTAATTACAATTTATTTTTCTTTTCTTATTGGTATTTATTCTAGTAACTATGAAATAGAAACCCCACATATTATATGAGTGGTCTTCAAACTGGAAAAAGTGTTTTCACAAAGGCTTTCTAGGGTGTATATAAGCATAGACACTTATAGAAAGGCAACAACTATAGCCAATTATTGCAAATACTCCATATTACAAAAAAAAAAAAAAACTCTGTCTTAGGTAGCTTTTGACATTCTTCCCTTTCCATCTATGCAAATAAGATCATTTCTCCCACTCTAATTGTTACCATAGCATTTTCATTTTGTTTAAAAATATCCTTCATTCCATAAAAAATATCGATGTTTTGTTCCTCAGATTGCTCCATGTTTGGTCATTAAAAATCCTTCAACTTGGCTCCTGAAGTCTTTCAATATGCTTTTCTTCATTTTTTTCCTTTTATTCTTTGTAATCATTTTCTTACTTTCTGAAACCCAGAAATGTCTCTGGCACATCTTCCTGCCTTCCCCAGCCCTAGAATCAACCACAACCACAAAGACCCTGGTTTCTTCATTGGACAATCATGTTTGGAAATCAAGGTAAAATATTAACATTAGATGAGGGAAGTTGAGAATATAAGTAAACTCTGTAATATTTTGCATTTTTTGTAAGCCTAAAATTATTCTAAAACTTTAAAAAGCTTAAAAATATTGATGCTGACTGTAAAGAATAATTATTTAAAATTAGACATCAAGTAAGAGCGTTACTGCCTGAACCTCTGCATCTATTGGGGCATAAACAGTTGCAGGTAAGGATAATTTGTTTCCTGAAAAAAAAGTACCTTTGGGTTTGTATTTGCTATTAGAGTATATTTTAGACACAGAGGAAATTGTGTTTATTTAAATATTTATTAATAGATTATGTATTCATCAATTTCTGTAGATTAGCTATAGAAACTATAACTAAAATGTGATATTTTATTAAAAATAGTACATTAACTTGTTTTGTATCTATTAGCAAATTTATTTCAGCATTCCTTTGAATGATAATAAAGTTAACATTGCTCTACTTCTCCTTCGGACCAGCATCATCTTTAGACTAGCTCTCTTATTAAGGAGTTAGATAATTTTCATTATGTGCTCATTCCTATTTTTTATTTTATATGAGTGAAAATTTTAACTTATTAAAAATTCTCTATTAATATAATGAGTCATTAATCAAGGCATTATAAAACCATGGAAAGACTTATCTTTTCCTTTGTATACATATTTTGAATAAAGATGAAACTGTCATTAAACATGCAGGATTTCTACCTTTCTTGATACAATCTAAATTCAGCTATAACTGTTTATGCTCTAATAGATGCAGAAGTTCTACATCTAAATTCCAGATGCAGACTGGAACAAGAATGCTAAAATTTTAAAATAAATTTACTTGCCTTTTTCACTCCCCAGTCATTGATAAATAATGCCCTGTACCTAATGATGAGTTCTTTGAACCACTTGATAATAGCTTCTGTAAAAAATATTGAAGAAATGTGGTTTTATATTATATATACCCTGTACCTTGTCTGTCTAACCTAAAAGCAGATTGCAAAATTACAATGGCTGTCATGGATAGATTGTTAACAAAATTTATTTTAATAAAAACTTTGTCAATACTCTTTCCCAAATTTTCTTTCCTGAGAAATGATTAAAACTCTTTCAGGGTGCTATACATTCTCTTTCAGTGTAGTATGCCTAATAAACTGAACTTTGCTGCATTCATTTATTTTTGTTTCTGTCTTTTCTGGAGTTTTGGAGAGCCAATACATGATAATCTCTAAAGATTCTGTTGAAATCTAGTCAATATATTCTCACTGCCATCAGCACAAAAGAACTTGCTAAGAAGATTCTAGAGGCTTGTTCTCTGATAGTGAAAGTGAGGAGATGTGAAGTGAAAGTCGTATATTTGTTTGTAAATTACAACATGGAATCCCCAAATGCTTAATTCATTTTATCTCTTTGGAAATAGAAACTTGTTGAAGACTCGTTTCATTAAGTGATCATATTTGAAATCACTTATCCTATAAGAAACACTGACATGTTTTTAAGAACACTATTAACTGTCTTTCTGCCTACTCTGTTCATTGTCTGCTGTGAGTTTAAAGGGAAATATTAATATATAGAAAGATCAACATAAGATTGATGATTCATTCATGGATAATCCCAAAGGACTGATGGGTTCAGAAGGTCTCTCTAAATCAGTATTCTTTTTCAAACTCTGCCTTGGAACAACTTTTCAAAATCATACAGATATTTTATTTAGTTTTATTGTTTATATCCATGAGAACAGTTTTGTTTTTTTCTGTCCAGACATGGAATTTTCATTGGCTACTCAGTTTGTGATGACTTATATTTGGCCAGATTGTGGAGATACAAGATTTGCACAAGTATAATTTTTCTATTTTATTTTGCAATCCTCATATAGATATATTTCTCATAGTTATGATGGTCATTTGGGAAATTTTTTATTCTTCATTTGAGAGAGGATTTGAAAGGGAAAAGGGAATAAAACCCTTATGGGAAGATTATCTGTCTCCACTTTAAAAGAAATATTGTAATGATTAACATGGGCAATGCCCCTTTCTTTCATTTCTGTATTTGGAGTATATTTTTGTACTTTTGTATTTTATTAATCATACAGCAGATAAAATTTTCAAAAACTTAAACTATCCTTTAAACCAATTACGATTTCTTTCTTTCTGTGTATGTCAAAATGGGTCTTTCTACAAATAAGCACTCTCCCGTGCCTGCAAAGGAAGGATAATTAGCTTTTCCTAGTGGTAATTTTACATATGTCTGGAATCAGTTCCAGGTTCCTCTTATTTTTCTTTTTGCAATTTTTCTCTCATTTTGCCTTCTATTAGGAAATTTTGGAGATTAACTGGCAACAAAATGATTTTTCTGTTATCTTATGCACACTCTGGGAATGTCTGGTGCAGATAAAAATATTTTCTTAAAAAATTAAAAAGTAAATAATTTTGCATCTATTTTACTTACTAAAACTGTAGTTCAGAAGAAGAATTTTAATAAAGAAACTTAATGGCCTTCCTTCCTAGGTAAGAACAAAAACTAGACAAAAATTTTAGCTTGAATTAAATAATGTTAAGAACTTTTTATATAAAACTACAGAGTTTTATTTACTTTAAATGAATTTAGATAGTATTTCCAGGAGACAACATTTTCAACAAACTAGAATTACATTATTTTAATTATAAAAATATTGTGTCTTCACATTAATTGTATTGTCATTTAAACTGATGTTAGCACACTATTTATGTTTATTATATTATAAACATATGTAGTAAATCAAAAGTAAACATTTTATCTATTATAGTTATATAATTATGTATATCCAAACACACAAAAAACATATACACATACACACACCAACATATTAAGATTTCCAGCATATTAAGAATAAACCAAAGAAAATAAATAGTAAAAAATAATTTAAAAACATTTTTGATGTTATACTATAAATATTAATTAAAAAGTTTAGAGTAAAATGAGTTCTACTTGCCTAGGTTTATCTTGCCTTCAAATAATATATTAAAAAATACTGTAAATTATATTTTAAAAAGTTAATTTAATGTTAACAACCCATTGGTGTCAGTTGGTTTAAAATGAAAATTGAACAAAGTATTTTCTTGATATGTAATTAGTTTTTATTTTACTTGGTTTAGTAAAACATAAGGATGATTTATGAATAATATATTACAATTTATTACATGGAAGAATTTAAAATTTAAAATTTATATTTATTTCTACAACATTTCCAAGGTTATTTTTGCCCAAATCTAGCAAGTCATTTTAATTACTAAATGTTTTATCAATGCTTCAAGCATTTGGCATACTTCTAAATCACACATACCAAAAATTCCTTATTTAAAGACATAACTTGCTAATTACTATTTTTACTTATTGTTATTTACTTTTAAAATTTATCAGTATATAGTTCTTGCCTTTAGGTATGATTATCGTTTCTTATTGCCTCCTCTGACAATTCTTCTCGATTATGTCTATAACAAATTAATTTCCAAACTCAAAATAATCAGATATTGATTGACTATTCATCCTAGCCGAAACAGAGTAAATCCACTACAGCTTGTGCCTCCTACGGATAAATTATAACTGAAGCCTCTGAACAAAATTTAAATAACTCCGTAAGAAACTTGGAAAGTAAGCAGAGGTCAGAAGAGGGGAAAAAAACGGAAAACTTGAAGTAACTCATCTAAAAGTGAATTTCCTGGTAGTTTTTTTGTTTGGGTAGCGGTTTTGTTTTACTTTCTATTTCCCCAGTTATGGACCCTAAGATGATCCTCTAGCAGAGGCTTGTTGGAAAGCAAAAACTGTAAAAGGAATTCCGTTCATTCTGCCAAAAGAATTGGGAAATGAGCCCCTGGAATCTGGACAGTGTAGGGAGAATTCCTTTATTTTATTTTAAATTTAAATTACGTTTGGCTTTCCTGGAAACCAAACCAGTTTATACATAGGCTCCTTGAGTTTTTGAAAGGAAAGATAGAGGAAATAATTAGATTAGCACAAAATTTTAATTAACTCAAATCTATTGTGATTCTCTTTCATTTTCAAACTTAAGAAAAACTATCAATATATTTAAATGATTGCAATTATTAAGAACATAGTTATGTTCAGATATAATACAGAGAGTTCACTTGGATGTCTGCAAAGCTTATTACTACAAGAAAATTGTCTCATTAGGCGAAGCCACTAAACCTTATAAAGGTACCTGTCTGACCCCAGAAGCTCCCACTGATAATGGTTTTTCCTTTAGTTGTGACTTCATATTCACAGAAGAGTTCCTTTCATTGAGAAATTTTAACCTTAAACCAAATACGTTAGGGGATACTAGGAAGCATAGTTTCATGCTTTAGATGGAACCAATTATGATTCTATATTTAAATTATTAAAATTAGAGTAATAAAACATATCAGCACCTCACTAATGAAAGCTTTTTTACAAAAGGTGATTTCTTCTTATTTGGAATTAAACATGCATGAGCTGCTGCTGACTTCCTTAAAAATAATTCAAGACAATTCACTTTTTAGAGTAAGTTTTTTTCAATGTGGGTATTTATTACACTCCAAATAAAGATACTATGTAACAATATTATAAAACTGAGGGTGCATACCTATGACTGAAGAAAACATTCGGGTTTCTCAAAAACATCTCAAATCTTTTGTACTCAATTTCATTTAAATTACAGTTTTAAAATTTTAATAATTATATTACTCAATAGTAAACCATATATATGGAGAGAGAGAGAGAGAGAGAGAGAGAGAGAGATGATATAATTCAAAATTTTGTGTTTGTGTGTTTCTCCCTCTAATCCAAAATTGAATTCTCAGGTACATGAATTAATAGCCATCCTGAATTATTTATTTATTTGTAATGGTATATTTACATACATTTAACAATTTTTAAATTTAGTAATACAGTGTGGATATCTGTCAGTACAAGTAGACCTACCGAAATTTTTAAAGGTCAAAGATATTTAGTATTTTGTTATTTATATACTCTAATCCTTTATTGGAAAGGTATTAAGTTGATTTATTCTTTCAAAAAATACTGCAAAGTACATATTGATAAATACACATCTGCATATTTTGTTTGCATTTTATGAATTCTTGATAAAGCCTTAGATTTAACAAAGTCTCAATGCAGACATATGGAATGCAAAATGTAAACATCTTCCTAATAATAATGCATAATAATGCATTTTACCTTGTATTTTATGAGGATAAAAAAGATGTGGAAAAATATAGGAATTGTTACACACACACACACACACACACACACACACACACACACACACACAGTAAATCCCAACATTTTCACTGTACTTCCTTGATGTCAAATGCTTACATCTTTACATATATTAACTCACAATAATTCTGTAAAATAAGCAAGCTATCTTTCTCTTCAATCGTAGGGAATATGACAGGCTCAGAGAGAAACAGAACCTAGCACTAGTATTGGTGGTATTAATAATAGTAGTTATTGCGGCAGTTGCTAACAATTATTGAGTACTTATTACAGGCGTTTTAATAAATTTATACAACCAACAAAAATATGAGACTATTTACAGAGAAATAACAAAGACCCTATCCTAAACAGGTTTTTATATGCTATCCATTAAGATGTGGATTAATTATCATATATTACTGTTCAGCATTACTATCCAGATAAGATATTTATTTATTAATTTAATCAATATTTGCTAAACAACTATTATACATGTAACCATTTTTGCTTGGAGCTTTTAAAATCCCTTCTCTTCATTCCATGTAAAGATATCTATTAAGAAGGTGAATTAAAATTATATATCAGTTAAATTGCCTCCATGCAGATTATGCACAAGTTTAGAAGTTTATGTGTCTTTGAATTACCCATTTTAGTTTTTATTTATAAATACTTATATTAATTATGTATAGTATTATGAATATATATACAGTTGTTTAGTAAATAATATAACAATTACAACAATTCATTATCATCGGTGCTTTGTAACATTTCTCTCTTTGAAATATGTAAAGCTATGGGGGACAGGATAATTTGCTCAATTCAGCTTTTTCTAAATCAGTCTTACTATAATTCTTTATAGTGATATATACAGTCTACTTCAGTTAAATTCCAATTCTTTAATTCTTCTAGTCTTGAAAAGGAAAAAGATCCACTTGGTTATCTATATTGTAAGTACATTAGAATATTTTTGTTAATAGTTAAAGTCAATCTAAAGAAAATACATAGTAACATGAATTTTATGATTCATACAAATTTATCACATGGGGTTAGATTTTCTTAAAAGCAAATGGCAAAAATGTTTTATTTTAAATACCATTAATTGGAAGAGAAAAAGCTAGCCACCAAAATATTTATGACACAAAAATGTGACAAATTGACATATGATAATCGGATGTGTAAAAGAAGGTTTAGGCAGGCACAGGAAGTATTTTGGCCCATATGACCATGTAATAAAGCCAGAAATTTATTAAAATTATTTTAACTTTAAGAGAAGTACTGTATTTAAGATACATATTCTTTATTTCACCTTAATTTAATTCAAATATATTCTTAGGTATTACTATTTACCAAACACTTAACATTATTTGGTATATTAGAAAATTATATCTATTTGAGATGCTTAAGTATATCAAAAAATATAACGATGTGGGAAAATTAAGGTAACTTTAAGGCAGTGGTCTAAGTTTTATTTTTAATCAGTATGGGTACATAATAGTTGTATATATTTATGGTGTGCATTTGATGCTTTGATATAGATATATAATGTATAATGATTAAACGAAGCAACATTCCAGTTCCATTCTTTGAGTTATTTTAAAATATACAATTAATTATTGTAAACTAAAGTCATCCTATTATGTTACTGAATACTAGATCTCACTGAGTCTAACTCTATTTTGTACTCATTAACCAACCGCACTTTATGCCCCCACCCCTCTGTTACTCTTTTTAGCCTCTGGAAGCCACTCTCTATTTCTATCAGTTTTGTTTGTTTGTTTGTTTTTGCCTACCACGTATGAGCGAGAGCGTGCAATATTTATTTTTTCAGTGCGTGACTTATTTCACTTAACATAATATCGTCCAGATTTATCCATACTGTTGTAAATGACAGTGTAGATGTTTGGGGGTTCAGAGAAGCCTTCAGTTCCCCTGAGAGGATATTTTCCCGGGTTCTTGGTCTATCACTCACCCAAGAATGGGAGAGGAGACCACGGCTCCTAAAGTAAATACTAGACTCAAAAAGTTTTTGTAGAAAAGTGATTTATTTAGGCCGAGAGAGAAAAAGGAGAAGGAGAGGGAAAGGAACAATTAGCTCTCACACTCAGTGAGAGAAAGAAAAACCGCTTTCATGCTGAGTGAGAAGAGTTCCCAGAGAGGGGAAATCAGAGAAGGAAAGCTCCTCTCAAACTGGGTGAGAGAATCCAGAAAGATGGAATCCAGGAGAGGAACGATAACTTCCACACTGGCTGGAAAGGGACCCCAGAGGGGAAATCTACTGGGATGAGGGAGACAGGGACTTTTAACCTGAGAGGAATTCTCACCTTCTCCAAGTTCCCTGGCCAATGAAAGGAGTTCTCTTAAACTTATGCTGGAGTGATTGACTTTTGACCCTTTCCGGTGCCCATGAAAATTCAAACAAACCATTAAATCTCTGGGATGTAGAGACATGGGAGGTGGGCATGGCACTGGGAAGTTCTGGCCCTTAAAACTACAGCCCTTTGTGGACCCAGGAAGAGAACACATTCCCTCAACAGGATTTATTATTTTTTTTGTAAATAATATTCCATTGCCTATATGTACTGCATTTTAAGCCTATTTATCCATTGATGGATGCTTAGGTTTATTCCATATCTTTACTATTGTCAATAGTGCTGTGATAAACATACAAGTGCAGGTATCACATGTGTTACATAATGATTTCCTTTCTTTTGGAAATATACCAAGCAGTGAGATTTCTGGATTATGTGGTAGTTCCATATTTAGTCTTTTGAGGAACCTGAGTATTATTGTCCCTAGTGGCTATACTATTTACGTTCTCACTGCAGTGTACGATCTTTTTCCTTTCTCCACATTTTCACCATCATTCATTATAGCCTATCTTTTGGATCGAGTCATTTTATTTGTGGTATGAGGGTACCTCATTGTAGTTTTGATTTGCGTATCACTGATTATTGGAGATATTGAGCATTTTTAATATACCTGTTGGACATTTGTGTGTCATTTTTGAGAAATACCTCTTCAGTTATTTTGCCCGTTTTTAATCAGATTAATTGTTTTTGGAAAAAAGCAATATAGAATTATTTGTGCTCCTTACATATTCTGGTTACCAATCCCTTGTCAGATTATTAGTATGCAAATATTTTCTCCTACTCTGTGTCTCTTTTGCTGTGCAGAAACTTTATAGCTGACTGTGATCCCATTTGTCCATCTTTGCTTTAGTTGCCTGTTGTTTTGAGGTCTTACTCAAGATATATTTACTCAGACCAATGTCCTAGAGATTTTCCCCAATATTTTCATTTATTACTTTTATAGTTTGAGGTCTTATATTTTAAATATTTAATCCATGTTCATATGATTTATATAGAGAGCAAGAGGAAGAGGTCTAGTTTCTCTCTTCTGCAAATAGATATCTGGTTGACTCAGCTCAATTTATTGGAGAGACTTTTCTTTCTCCAATATATGGTCTTGGCAGCTTTGTTGAAAATGAGTTGACTGTAAATGTATGGATTTATTCTTAGGTTTTCTATTATGTCTGTATGTCTATGCATCCGATTTTATGTCAATACTATGCTGTTTGAGTTATGATAGCTCTGTAGTATAATTTGAAGTCAGTTAATATAATTACTCCAGTTTTGTTCCTATTGCTCAGGAAGATTTTGGCTCTTCTGGGTTTTCTTGTAGTTCCATATTAATTTTCAGATTTTATTTTCTATTTTTGTGAAAAAGGTCATCAGTATTTTGATAGAGACTGCGTCGAACCTATCAATTGCCTTGGATAGTAAGAAAATTTTAACAATACTAATTTTTCCATTTAATGAACACAGAATATCTTTCCACTTTTGTGTCCTCTTTAATTGTATTCATCAATGTTTTTTAGTTTCATTGTAGGGGTCTTTCTCTTCTTTGGTTAAGTACTTCTTAGGTGTTCAGTAAGAGTTGCAGGAAACAAAATACCAACAACAAGTAATGTGAAAAAGAAACCAAGAAAATAATTTCCTTTGCAATAGCTACAAATAAAATAAAATACTCAGTGGTACAAGTTTTAGGAAAGTGATGGGAATATATCAGCAAAGGGAGAGATAATGTACCCAACATGTAGCTTTGTTTTTAATGCTGAATAGGTAAGTTTGTCCTGTGCCATATACTTAGATGAACTACCTATATTCCTTTTCTTATTTAATCCTCAATGTGAATCCTCACATGAACATATTAATATTACCATTACTATCACTATTCTTTAATATTGTCATTTTGTAATGAGAAATATAAGGATAAGAAAAATGTTTTGTCTTTTCTGTGGTTCCAGAGTTTGTGAATGGTGGAGAAGGGATTATAAACCATAGTATATAACCACACCTGGTCCAAATCTGAAGTATGAATTACAAATACTCAGTTTTGCAGAGGGCTAAAGCTGTCAGTTTTGTTGGCTGTGGCGATGGTGATGATGGTGGGGAAGACAATGTTTATGAAGACGGTAATGGCATGTGTGAGTGTGTAGCAAAATTTGCACAAGAGAGAATAACATAGTAATTTCAAGAAATATGTCAAGACAAATTATTGTAGAATGTGCAGAAATGTCAAATATATTTTTAAATTATTTAAACGTGAAGGTATTGTAAGAGGATAAATTTTAAAATATTAGTAGTTAGTAAGTTGGGTAATGGATTGGTAACCAAATAAGAGAAGGATTTTGTATAAATTCTGAGAAATTTAATTTTTTTTAATGATAACGGAACTATTACAGTGCTTACAGAAAGGAAGCAAAACAGTCATATTTGTGTGAGTTACAGCTGATTCTGGTTACATGAGAAGTATAAATATTTTATAAAATGTATTAAGATATCATTTAAAAACATTAAACTATACCTGAATATATGAACTTTATAACTAATCACTGCAAATGTTCCTTTATACCGTTTTAAAATCAAACTTACTCAGTTTTAGCCACAGGTGATCAATAATTTATAGTAGCCCAAATATGGAAACCACTCAAATGTTCATTGACAAGAGACTGAATAAACAAATTGTGGTATATTCATGCAATGGAATTTTTAAGCAATAAAAAGCAATCAATCATGATGCATGCAGCAACACAGAAGAATCTCAAGAACATAATGTTGCATGGCAGAAGCAGGCACAAGAAAGTAAATTTACATGAACGTCTTAAACAGCACATTTAGTTACAGGAAATTTATTTTTAAGCAGGCAAATCTACTTAAAGTAAGGAGGCTATTTAGATGATGGCTAGATAAGAAGATCTTTATCCATGAAAGGAACAAGAGTTTTTGATAAGTACATTAATTTGTTAAACGTTTTGAATATTAAATTTTCTACACTTGAATACTACAACTAGAACTTCAAAATATTTTTTACATGCAAATAGTTTTAGGATCTAAGGAACTAAAAATATTATATGGAATTAAGATAGTTAAATTTGAATTAAATTTAAACTGAGTTTTGAATTTTTTCTACCATGCATTTGCTCTAATTTTTTTTTTTTCAAAAAAGAAAATTATTTTTAATCAAACTTCTTAGAGATACAGTGACATTTTGGTTCATATAATTTTAGGCTACTTTAAAGTTCAAATTATATACCTGACTATCTAAAATAAATCATACTAGCAGACTATTTTTGCTCTGTCACCCAGGCTGGAGTGCAATGGCGAGATCTCAGCTCACTGTAACCTCTGCCTCTTGGGTTCAAGCAATTCTCCTGCCTCAGCCTTCCAAGTAGCTGGGAATACAGGCGCCCGCTGCCAACACGTCTGGCTGTAGTTTTTAGTAGAGACAGCATTTCACCGTATTGCCCAGGCTGGTCTTTAACTTCTGATCTTGTGATCTACCCCCACTTGACCTCCCAAAGTGCTGGAATTACAGGCATGAACCACCACACCCAGCCTAGCTATGAATTTTTTAGAAAGTAGTTGTATTATACTGAGATTCTGAATTTTACAACCAAAGATTGACAGTTTTTCTCACTGAATTCTAGTGATTATTAAGTAGCAAAATACATATCAAAGTGCCTAATAGTGTCTGGTTCATAGTAGGAAATTCTAAAGCAATTTTAATTAAAAAGTAGGTAAAAATTATTCTAACGCATTCATCTTATGAAAAAATGTAAAAACAATTTGCTGTGTTTGGTGTTTTTGATAGGGCCTTGGAGGACTCACCTTAAAAGAATAAAATAAGTGCATCTGCATAATCTTGAAAGACCTGCCATTTGGATGCACACAGTGTGATGCCAGCAAAGGTATCCCTGATTTAACTATTTTAGAAAGATGTAAGAGCCAGGTGTTCTATTGAAAAGATGATACAGGTAAAAAGCTATAAGTAAAGTAAAATTCTCGAGTTATTAAAGACCCAAAGAAAATGTTAGCCCTAAATTTTGAGAGACTAAGGTTATGAAGATGTTTTTCAAAATATAAAAACATAACTATGTGAGCTTAACCTTAAGAACCAGTTAGCAACTGGGTAAAGAAAATGCATAAACACACACACAAACAAACACACACATACACACACACACACATACACACATGAGATAATGCATATCTTATTGAATTTGCCTTCTTAATTTATTATACTTGATCCATTTGTGCTTAAAAGGTAAGCTTTGGTTATTTACTATTTCAAAATATTTTTTTAAGGAATTCGTGATAATATATTGGTCTCTCTAAGACCAAAAACACCTTTATTGACTTCATCAGATAGTGATAACTGTACTGGTGAGCATAGCACATGAGAAACCTGAAATGTTCAAGTGTAGTTAATAATCACCAAGTGGAAAATTCCACAGGAAGGGTTCAAGTAGATTAAACATTCTTACAGTTTCAACTAATTTGTTGTGTTTGAATGAAACTAATCAAGTAGAACCAACTACTTGTAAATTTTAATCTCATTTATAAATTTCTTTTATTTTCCTGAAGTAGAATACAGCAAAACTATTAAATCATAGGTGTTTAATTTTAACATACATTAAAATTTTATAGCACATGTTGGGATTGCTTTTATGTATTTTCACATTTCCCAGAAATGACTCAGTGGCACTTTTTTTTTTTTTTTTTTAGTATACCCATAAATATCTAATGAACACTCAGTGAAACTTGAAGAAAAAAAGTGTTTATTTCTCATTCCCTCTTATAGCTTTTTATCAAAAAATAATGGAATGAAAACACAACAGCCCAATGGGAATTTGATGCAAAATTGGAACGTATAATACACTGTCATTTCACATAAAAAATAATAATTAATGTGAAATACTACTACTTGGAGGTTTTATTGCATGGATTCTACCCATACATAAGACCATTGTTCTAAAAGTCCAGAAAGGATATTTATGCTCTGTAAAAGGTGACTATATTTTAAGTCAACTCTCAGAATATAAAGAATTCTGAGATTAATGCTGTGCCATAGAACTTTCTGTGATGTTAGACATGTTCTATAATTCTGGATTGTCTAACATGATAGTCACTAGTGACAGGTGGCTCTGAGAAATTTGATTAGCACTTGAAATTTGATTAGCACAACTAACAAACTGTCTTTTAACTTTCAAATAATTAAAACTTAAATTTAAATAATGATATGAGGCGAGTGGCTATTGTATTTTACAGAAAAGCGCCAGGCTGATAACAGTTATTTTCACATAGGACATGTATCCAAGCTGGAATTTATAACTGTGATGAAGACCAAAAAACAGGATTTATTATTTTACATATATATATAAAATTGCGTTTTAGGTTTTGGGGTACATGTGAAGAGCATGCAGGCTTGTTGCATAGGTACATACATGGCAATGTTGTGCTGCCTTCCTCCCCATCACCTATATCTGACATTTCTCCCCCTGTTATCCTTCCCCAACTCTCCAGCCGTCGCTGTCCCTCCCCTAGTTCCCCCACCACAGACCCCAGTGTGCAATGCTTGCCTCCCTGTGTCCGTGTGTTCTCATTGTTCAACACCTGCCTATGAGTGAGAACATGTGGTGTTTGATGTGGTATTTTTAAATTTGAGATAACAATTAATGATCTGTTTCCTTTCTGAACATAAAGCCTCTAGAGAAAATTGACACATTTTAATAAACATTTCTCACAAGTCTTTATAAGTGTAGTTTGTTCAACGAACATAATAAGAAATTTTCTTTTCCAGAAATGGTGGTGACAATTGAAATAACTTGCATTAACATGGTCTAACAATCTCTACTGGGAACTGAACCCTTCTCTTCCTACCATTTTTAACTTGTATTGACTTTGTCCCTAGATATTCTTGCATAAGAATTTAAGGCTACAAACAATTAAATAGATACTGTGTTTGATTCAGGAAAATCCTAGCCAATATATGACAAAGTGTATTGTTCCCATCGGAAGAAAAATTTGTTCACCTGGGCAAATAATTTAGTTAGGAGACAACAGTTCACTTATCAAGACCATTTATTATCTGTGCAAACTATCCTAATCTTTGATGTAAATAATGTTCCCAGTTCAAACAATTTTCCACATTGAAAAACTTGTTTTAAACCAGTTGGCCCCCAGATTCTAATAATTGTATAAATATCATCCTCTGTCAACCTCTTTGGAGATTTACTAAGATTCTTTCAAAAATCTTGGGGCGGGGGTGATTAAAATGGTGTTTTCCATACCGGCATTAGCTTAGACTTCAGTTTACTTAAATTTTCTGGTGACCTTTTTTGGGAGTCAACATTACATGAATATCTTGATAGGAATTCTTAGTAAATAATAATTAAAATTTACATTTTGTTCTTTCTGGAAAGGAATAGAAATAATTTAGAAAATGCACAAACCCAACATTAGCTTCCTTTTATTTAACTATTCTCTATAAAATGAGGGTGAAAATACTGCCAATATTGCATGGTAGTTATAATGATTGAATTGATTAATTGATTAATCATATTCACTTAATTTCTTCTCAAGGCCTCAGGAGACATCGATCATTTCTGTTTATCCCAAGAATGTAATATATTATAAAATTTACACACTTTCTCAGAAGAGTGAGCACATCATTAAAGGCTAAGATGGAGCAGGAGTTGACTAGGTATCAGAAAGCACTGATAAAAATTTTGTTTAAGCTGTATGTTATTATTGATTTAGATGAGTACTTTTGTTTTAAAAAATTTTCTTTGAGATACTGTAACCAAGCTGTATGAAATAAATACAGAAAAGAAAGATATTAGTAGATTAACCATTGAAGACAGTTTTATGTCCAGGTAGTTCCTTTTTTATTGTTCTTATGGGATACTGTTTATACCAACAGTCTGGTGCCTATATTAAAACCTCACAATTATGAACTGAAGTTAAAACATCATTGTGGCAAAGAATATGTGAGGTAATAGCAGAAAAGATACTAACAGGCAGTCAAAGATTTTTTTTTTCAATAAATAAAAGACCCAACTCATTAGCTATAAGTTAGCATAAATTAGGAAGTATAGCAGTAATTAACACTTCACATGTCCAGGAATCTGGCTTACTGATAATGCTATTGTCTCATCTATGTGAAGATGCAATCAACCCCTTGAAAAGTGGTTCTTAGCTATTTCAATAGATTTTATTTTAGTTTTGTTTTTGTAGTTGACTATTTTGCACTCTTCCAGTTGGGCTAGAGACTCTACACATGTTCACTTGTCCATAATATAAGATACAATTAATAGTACCTCCTGAGTAATTACTCTAAGACAAGGTAAGGCAAAGTGTTGCTGTCCAAACACCATTACCTGACAGTATGAGGATTTTTACCTGTCTAAAGACTATTTCTATTATTAGTCATTAACTTTGAAATTCCATTTATTTTTTCAGATTACATATTAACTGTGATATTTCTTTCTAATAATTGTTAAATATTCTCAGTCAAGTAACAGTACAGTTAACAAGTAGTCTGTCAAACAACATGCTAAACTAAATCATATAAGCATTTTATTGTAAAATAAAACAAATTTAATTCATCTATATTAAATAAAAGCAAAAGCACTTTATACATTAAGAACAAAGGTCCTGGCAAAGAGTGTAGGGTACTGAATGTTGAAGGTAAAGAATAGGACATAAGGGATCGTAGGAGAGAATTATATTCCTCCAATATTAATGCATTTCCTTTTCTTCCATGCAACTGCTAGATTGCATTTTCCACCCATCTTGCAACTGGAAGAAGCCATGTGAGTGAAGGGACAACAGAATAAATATGGAAATAATGAAGACAATTCATTTGAAGATCTGGTCTCAATATCTTCCTATGGGATCCTCTATTTTATCTTTTCTCATATAGCCTAGCTGAATAATGTCAGGGCAAATTTGAAGTCACGTGTTAAAATGCTAGGAACCTGAATGACTGCCTTGAGCAAACATTATAGCCCGAACATTCCTCTACATTAAATATTGATGAGATTGGAAAATGAAACATTTGTTTTACTAAGCCAGTGAACTTTGAGAATGTTTTATAGAACAGCAAGAGTTAATTTTATATGTATATAGTTTGGGGGGAAATAGAAAAGTACTATTTAAATTTGAGTTTTAACCATGTGTCCTAGTCCAGATAGCCATTCCACTAGGTTAGCAGAAAACCATACATTTTTTATTTTAGATATTGTCCCATCACACAACACCCCCAGCAAATTTATGGATGGCGGGGAGGTGATTAAAATCAAACAGGATCGTACATGGCATGCAAATGACATAATGTCTTTTCTCTTTTCAGTAAAATTATTCCATGTATCAACTATTATGGTGTTCTTCTATCAGACTAAAATCTTTACTCGATAATAGCACACTCAAATTCGTATGAAGGTCATCAGTGAAATGTTGAAATGTAATAGGGAATATTCTAAAGACTGGAACTTATTAGCTTTACTGAAAAATGAGAATTTGTTTCAATTAACAATGTCCAATTATAAAAAGTCCAAATTCAACTTAATTGACACCCATATCAAAGCCTTCAAGCCTACAAATTAGCTCCCTGGGACACATAATTCCAGAAAAGTTTAACAGAGGCATCTATAATTGATGTCTTAGCAATCTCACAAGTGTGCCAGGGAGTGCATTTAGGTGTCATTGGGCTATTTCAGCACTACTGTAGATGAACAAATTACCCAACTGCAGATTGTATGGAGTTTCACAAAAGAGTCTATTTTAAGTTTTTATGCACTTTAAGAAGATTTATGAACAATGTATGAGATGAAAGAGTTATACAGATAATGATAATAAATTTTATAATACAAGAGATATCATCACTTATTCAACTATTTTTGTCTATCAGTGCAAGTTCCTTATCACCATAGAAACTCATAATGGTATTATGAAATCATTGTATGCTTTGTGACTGCCTACATAATAATAGGTGTTAATAGCAGAGTCTAAATGTACTTGATATTTTTAATATAACAAAATACTCAGTTTTTCAGAAATGTATAGATCCTAGTTTAGACGGAAACATAGAAGAAAATTATGAAATTAAATGTAAGCCTTTATTAAAAGATATGTATGTCCAGAAAACATATGGATTTATATTTGCACTTTTACAAATTAACATATTTAAGCATTACAATTATTGTATTGCTGGGATATATTGATCATTAACTAGGTACAATGAGTTCTACCTAGTTAATAAGAACAGAAAAACAACATAGTTTTGTAACAAGGACAGGGGAAGACGGGGCTCAGCTCCCTCCCAGTGCTTGCCAAATAAGTAAGCTTGTGCATCCAGGCTCTTGGGCTCACTTGCCCCAGGGATGGGAAAAGGGCCCTGGTAGTGTTTACCGTTCAAGTAAATATTGGACCCAAAGACTTTAGCAGAAAGCAATTTATTGGGGGTGGGGGGGAGAGAGAGTGAGAGAGAGAGAAAGAGAGATAGCTCCTATGCCACCGTGGGAGGGTAATCCAAAGGGGATATCACTTTAGGTACGGGGCAGGGAAATTTTAACCCAAGTTATTCTCGCCTCATTCCTGTTCTTGTCCAATGAGAGGAGTTCTTTCAAACTTCATGTGGAGTGATTGATCTTTGACTCTAATCCTGGATTGGTTGCTTGGGCCCACAACAGAGCCCCTCCTCCCAGGGCTTTTGAGGGGATTTCTTAACAAAAGAAATCTCACCTGGAATTTCTACCTAGCTTGCGCGTGGGAAGGTTAAACAAAGAAGTTTATATTTGAAATTCCTCTGGTCCCTGGATGAGGATATGGATGGAGATATGGCGCTGGGAAATTCCTGCCTTTGAAACACTGGCAATTTAGCTTAACACAGTCCTTCAATTTTAATGGTATATTGTTAAAGAGCATATGTCATTGCTTTTGTTAATCTTTGAATTTGACAATATTTTTTCAAAGATGAAGGAATTTTTTAAAATTTGAAAGTATCAATTGGAAAAAAATTTTGCTAATGTTTGAAGAAACAATAGAATGCCCAAATAATGCTTGCATGTAAATTAAACTAGGTGAAATCTAATCAGTAAAGTATCTTAAATCCCTAAATATTGTGTATTCCCCTACCCATAATCATTCCATAAAATATGTAACAATTGGCAAATTTTGGTATTTGTTCACAATTTTATTTTCCCTTTGAATATTTTTATATTATTTTCAGACAATAATCCCTAGTTTTGAGTTGTACCAAATCCATACTTTTATAGAATGTTTGATGTATTAAATAATAAAAAACTAACCCACTACAGATATTGTAACATATTCAATAAAAACAATAATAGGTGAGTTTCATTGTAACGCATTCACTTGGCTAGGCTGAACTACATTTCCTAGAATATCCTTTCCTGATTATTTTCTGTTGGGAAGGGTCATAAAATAGATTATTGTGTAGGCAGAAATAAAACCACAGGCATTTTATTGGTCACTTATTTTGTCACTTCTCTACTTACTCACATTATTAGCAAGACATAATGGCTGACACTACAAATATTCCACCTTTCAGGGGATTCTTCATCAGCTTCTCGGACTCTTGGTCTGGGTATGTTTAGCTTTGTGATGAAGGATCCAGGCTTATACAAGAAAACCTCAAAATCAAGGCCAGAAACAACCAGGACTGATATCAATGTCAGTCTGTCTTCTTGGGCTTCAGCTTGTGTTTGCAGGGTCATATTCGTTCTTGCTCACATCCACCACAGCCAGGATGAGTCTCAGGGAAATGACAGACTGAGGTTCAAAATTTAAGCAGGCTTTCACCATAAGGTTGATGCCGGTACAGGTGTAGTATTCTTTCAAAATCTGGTCTCTAATGAAATACAATATGTATTAAATAAATGCAGCAGGATGAAATATTGTGGTAACAAATTGAGTGAGTTAATAGACCACATTGCAATAAAACATTTTCTGATAGTTCTAGATTTGAAATATTGAAAATGTCATTTAAACTTGTTATTTATTTTATTCAACATATTAACAAGAGTAAGTGATTGCTGTAGCATGCATTATAAACAAATCAAACAATTTTTTAAGTTAAGCCATTATGAACAGTTTTCTGTCTATTCTTATGAAAATTACTGCATTTTCAATGGCTTTTCATATTTTTATTGGTAGATTAACTTTCCTTTGACACTGTATGAAAGCCCACACACAAACTGTGAGATCACAGTTTTGCTTATATCTCTCAGAAGCTGCAAAACTCTAAATCCATATCATTTAGCTTTTTGACGTAACAAAAATGTCTCGCACAGAGAACAACGAGCTTCTATCTATGTAATTCTTTCCACAATGAGACTCAGCTTTAATTTTTGCTTCAGGCTTGGACGAGTATCAGGGAAGCTTGGCTATTAACAGGTGAATTAATATTTCCTTTGATGGACTGTATCCCCCCTATTCTCCCAGCACCAGTGGAAGCCTTGGCTCCTTAGGAAACACATGGGTGGATTTGGCTTAAGTATGAGAAACAAGAAAAATCCATGTGTAGTTGAGCAAAACAGAACCTTCAGTTGTTTCAAGAACAGCCAGTTTTATGAGCATTTGGTTTGGGAGTTTTATTTGTCAGGGACGTGTTTCTCTTTTAAGTTAGATGAAATAGAGAAGGAATTCAATGTTGATTTGTTAGAAGCCCAAAGGGAACAGGTACAATTTGGATGAGTAAAAGTGCCTGGGGGAATTAGAGATCCCAGACCACTCAAGTAGACTTAGATTGCCAAAGGAAAAATATAGCAATTGTACTAGAATTTACTATTGACAAAGTAGCATTTTTGCTATTTGAAAGCTCTGCTTTCTCTTTCTATATTTTAGAGTCATTTCTCCTTAAGGGAATCAACGCTAATTGGATATTGCAATCCTTCAGAGACACTCCTAACTCAGAAGCATCTTTCTCCTGTCTCTTTGTAGCAAGAATGGGTCCAAGTTTTTAAAGTCCTATTTATTTTCAAAATGTCTGGAAATATTTGTACAAAAGACCATCTTCTCGTTTTTGTCACTGGAAAACATCCATCACATTGTTTCATTTGTAGAGTAAGAGCCATTCAATTAATCTGAATCTTGTTACTGTTATGTTTTTTCTTTGAATGTTTGTAGAGCATTCAGCAAAATGTTATAGATTGGTCAAGGGAAACATTTGCCACCTTTCTTGTTTCCTTACACACAAAATTTCAGGTTTAAATTTATCTAAAAAAGATGTGGAACATGCAATGGAAATATCTGCATTATGTTTATACCCAAAATATGTTGACTGAGTTGGTTTTAACGCTCCCCTGCACTTGACTAAGCTTTAGACAGATTTCTTTCTTACTGTAGGCCCCTAAAAACCCTTTTCATAGAGCATAAATTTTAGAACACTTGTAATTGCAAATTCTTTCTCAGCTTTCTTTGAAATGTATATAACTTTCCTTTGAAGTTCCTTGCCAGTTTTAAGATCTAGTGAATGTCTTTCTCAAGAACCTGAGATATCTTTCTCTCTCTCTCTCTCTTTGAAATGTCAACATTGGAGGAGAAAGTTCCTGCAACTCTCAGTCTCTTTGGGAAGAAAGAAGCCCAACTTCAGTTGACTCTTTGCTCCAAGTTGTAAAACTACCTTCTATCATGAAGATATGAGAAAGTTTACTTTTCCTTTGGGTTAAGACAATTAGCAAACACAGGTGGCCTCCAATTTCCCCCACCACAGCTAATAAACATTTCAGTGTTGTTGTTGTTGGTTTGTTTTCTTTTAATTTTGGTGGAGTTGAGCTTAAGCCCTTACCCTTATCTACTGCTGTAAAAATATTGAATTTTACAGGCTTCCTGGCCTGTTTGATTTTGTCCAGGGCAATTCTTACTTTGTCAATATTAAAAGTATTTTTCAAGTAATCTCCAAAATCTCCAATTTAACTTTTGCCTTCACTGTTTCTAAGATTAAATTTAGGTCAATATTTAATCAGTGTTCAATGTTTGTGAAATGTCTTTAACAAGATTTTATACTATGTCCTGGGCTATTTAAAGTCCATTCTCAGGCTTTCAGCACCATGTTCCTTTAGATCCTTCCTGGGAGATCCTCCTTCCCTTACTTATTCTCTCTCTGCAAGTATTGGATATTAAATTACCATGTTTAATAAATGGGTTTACTAAGTTTTATAATTTTAGAAAACTGAGATTATAAGTACTAAAAAAATTCAGAATCCCTTTTTTTCCTTTATTCTCACAGATTTGGGAAGTCTTTGATAATACACTTCAAATTTGCCCATGTCAATGCTCTAAAGTCCACGTGCCATGGATTTCAGACCTTAAAGTGGTTTAATAAAGGATAAAAGGAAATTGTAATTTTGAAATAGAATTCAGTCTTGAAGGTAGGAGGGGTAAATGTGGGGACAAGCTCATGCTGTAAAGATAGAGAATTCTGAGGGTAAGCTGTCCGACATTTTTTGCTTTATTTGGTTTCTCTTTTCACATTTGAGTAATCTGCACCGGAAAAAAATATTTTAGCAAAATGATTTTGGAGTCACATTAGGTTTTGGTTTTTCCACATGCTAATCAAGAAAGGCTGAACATTAAACGTTAGGTATTTTGTGATTTTCTTTCTAAGACATCTATAAGATTATCTAAGTCATATCAAAATTTCCTCAAAGTGGCTGCAGCAATGCTTAGTTGTCTCTAGTAAAAATGTGCAATTATGTTAGACATAATATATAGGACAAGAAGAGAGTGTGTGTATAAAGCATAGGTTTGCTCAGATTGGAATGAGTACTTCAGCTGAGACAACCTTGTGAAAACTGAGATAGTTGAAAAATTATGTTGCTTCTGCACTTCATGTATAGATTTTGATCAAATACCAGCTATCACCACCTGTAAACCTGATATACTGTACTTCCCAATAGATGAAAAAATCAAATCAATTCTCAGGGAAACAAAGAAAGGCAAGAAAAGAGTCCATACAAGGTCTTCAGTGATTACTCAAGTCTTTGTGTTCAAAGCACACTAGTTCATTCAGAAATTCTACTTGTTATTCTTTGGAGCAGGTTCAAGCTGTCAATTGATCATATTCTTCTTGCCATTTCTTTAAGTGTAAACAGCAAGATCATCAATAAGAAAGACAAGGAAGTAATAGAAAATAAAGATACAGCCTGGACTTCATCACAGGACATAACACAGACCAATCAGAATCCTAAATATCATACAGTTGGCCCTTTGTATAGCTGTGGGTTCCCACCTGCGGATTCAGCCAAGTGCAGATGGAAAATATTTGGAAAAATATACCTGCAATGTACCAAAACAGCACAACTTTAATTTGCCAGGTGCTGAGTATTCTGTTGAATTCAGACAAATAATCTGTAGGCATTGTAGTAGGTATTATAAGTAATCAAGAGATGACTTAAAGTATACAAAAGCATATGCACAGGTGCCATTTTATTTAAAGGACTTGAGCATCTGTGAATTTTGGCATCCACAGGAGTCCTAAATCTGATCCCCCAGGGATAACTCAGGATAACTGTACTTGATTTTACCAATGAAAATAAAGAGCAACACAGGGCTCAACAAAAGTTTTAAGCTCATATTCAGCATAACATTTCATTGCTCAAAGGTAGTTGTTCTCTACAGCTGGTGGTGAAAGAGTCCCTGATGTGAACACTACTGAGTCTATCCACAAAGGGCAACTGAGGACACACCCTTGTATTAACCAAATCCAGTTTATTACTCTGAGGTAGCATGAGAGCATGCAGCACAAATGATTCTTAAGAGTGGCTCCTGTTTTTGGTGACCCTTTGGAGAAATATTTTATGTGCCTTTCCTTCAAAGATAGGTCTAGTATTGTGATTGATAAGTTAATACTTCTAAAGAGGCCTGTCAATGGTTTCTGACAATAGCAGGCTAAAGATTTGACACACAAAAATATCTTGATGAACAATAAAAACAACAACAAAAAAAAGTGATTATTTCACAATATTTGAAGGTCAGTTAATCTAATGATAACTTTTCTATCTTTGCTTTTTAATGATAATCTTACACACACCAATTGGTGATTTAATTTCTGGTAGATTTTTAAGGGAACAACATGCACTTTATAAAATCAGTTTGCCTAAAGCCTGATCTATAGCTAAGGTTAGATCATCTCTGCCCTAATTTAAAACCTTGAGACGAATGAGGAATCTCTGAAAAGTTTCAGCTACTCTTGGAGCCTCTTTTTGTCTCTAAATGATAAAATAAAATCTAGAATCATTAAGAGGAAGTTGGATTCAAATATAATATTTGAATATTAGAGCAGCCACATATTATGACTAGTATAAGATCTGAGTTATAATCAGTTAAATGATATGTAAATAAGGAATTTTCTGTATCCCATTGTTGGTAAATTTTACCTACTGATTATTTCTAAAAGAGAGAGTGCAAATATTATTCATTACGGCATGAATCTCTTTATTTTACAAGTTATGAATGGGATGCCTTATCAATAAATCTTCAATTCAAGAAACATAGATTTCCAGTACTTTATTACATGACTTTCTTACTCTATTAGAATGTCAATAAGGGTCACAAAATAAATAGCCAAATTATGAACATTTTCCCAGCAAAAATATTATTTTTAAATTAATCTTGAAATAATGAAAAAATACCAACGCAAAAATGTATTTAAAAAATGTGAAAAATGTCTCTGGGAATAGATTTTTTTGGTATGTCACTTAAAAGTATTAAAATCATTTTTAGGATATCTTCAATGCATTTGATATTCTAAGAGAAAATGATAGTTTGAAAGTAATGTCTGTATAAATGATACTTGATTGATGCTATAATTTGAGATACTTAAAAATGTTATAGATTTTCAGAGACAAATCTTTCAGGCAGTTGTAAAATAAGATATTCTGAAATTTATTTTGCTTTTTATTTTTAAAAAGGTAAGAATGATTATATTAATACTTACATGTCCAGGATTTTATTATTTTAGAAACATATCATTTTATGATGTTTTAAATAATTTTTTACTTTATTATTTTAGCGAGTTTTGCATATTCATTACAATGTTATTTTTAAATATATTATTACCATAGCATCTTTTTGCCTGTCCTTTCTTTGTTTCTATGTTAACCCTGTATTTGAAGTTGACAACTAATGATTCAGGAATACTAGTTACTCTAAATGTGTCATTTATTTGCCAAATATTATTAGAAATTATTGTTTTTATTACCATTCATTTGACAATAATTACATTAGGCCCCACTTCAAATGTAAAATAATAAATAGATAAATAGAAGGATTTAGCAAATTGAAGTGATATCTTGGAGGATGACAATGTAGGTCAAGAAAGATCGAAGTGTATCCCGCATTACTGCATTCTATTTAAGCATAACAACTTTAAATGTAATAGATCTCCTTCTAATAATATCTATTATTTAAGAATTCTAGAACGTGTTAGATTGACAGGCATTTGTGACTATTCTTTCTCTCCATGCTCAGGGAAATATGATGCACAGATCTTCATAGGTCTGTGTAGTGCACTCGTAAGTGAACAATTCAGTGTGCTCAAGAGGTTTGTGTACTTATTTGTTTGAGCTTAAAATGATTTTAATCCTCCTCAAGTACTAATTTGCTGGCATTGTTAGCAGATGTGTTTTCCCCAAATACATTTGGAATTTATTATGAACTTGTAGCTAAGTGTCAAAAACGTGTTTCTACAGTAGCATGCTCCATTATTATTTCTTTATTATCATATGTATATATGTGATATCTATGTATATTATATAACAATAATATCTATCTACCTACACAGACACATTATATATGTGGAGAGAGAGAGAGTGAGAGAGAGAGAGAGAGAGAGACAGAGAGAGAGAGAGAGAGACCGTAAATTGAACCTTTTAAAAAGAAATCCCATCATTAATCATTGGATTTCTGTACTGATTAATCACATTAATCGAATTTCATCTGTTCCTGAACGATTTCCTAGTTAATTGCCAATTTTGCTCTATTTTGTTCCTGAACATTTATTAGCCCATTTACTATATTTATTAAAATGCATCATCTTCAGCTTATCCTCCTTTTGTAACTGGCTAACTAGCCTTTTTCAATACTTACCTTTAATCTTTTTTTTCCTAATACCAACACATATTTATTTTTGTATCATGTGTCAATGATAAAGTTAAAATTCTTTGTATGCTTGCGTGGATCTATCTTATTTCAATAAATTTAACTCTTCAGAAGAGTTTATTTTTTTGTTGTTTTTGGAATATTTGGGAAAATATGTTGTATCTATGACTTTGACTTAAAATGTGATTCACATGTTGTATCACAGAAAAGCAGGGAGCAAAATAAATATCAGCAAGGTTTCTGCTACATTTTCTTCAAATAATTTGATAGTTTAGGTCATACATTTACATCTTTAATATATTTACATCATGTATGGTTGAAGATAAGGGTCTAATTTCATTTATTGCAAGGTAAACAACCAGTTTTTTCAGCATCATTTGTTGAAGAGACTATCCTTTCCACATTGTGCAATTTTGACACCCCAATTGAAAATAAGTTGAGTTTGTAATTGTGTATTTAGAAACAGAGATAATTTTACTTTTCCTTTCTGATGTGGATTTCATTTCATCTTTAATTTATTTAAGTGCTCTGATCAAGACTTCCAACGCCTTTAAAAAGCAGTTGTAAGAGTGGCAACCTTGTCTTGTTCCTGATCTTAGATGAAAATCTTACAGTTTTTCACTGTTGAGTGTGATGTTAGCTATGGACTTCTCTTGTATGGACCTGACCATATTAAGATACATTCCTTCTATATCTAGTTTGTTGAGTGCTTTTACTATGAAATGGTACCAAAATTTATCAAATGCTTTATTTTGGCATCTGTTGAGATGACTGTGTGATTTCTACCCTTCATTCTGTTAATGTTTTACATTACAATTACTGATTTGCATACACTTAAATATCATCATATCTCAGGGTTAAATCTCACTTGATTATAGTGTATGACCGTCATAACGTGCTATTGAATTTGGTATATTATCATTTTGTAGGTGATTTTTGGATCTATTTTACTTAGGGATATTGACTTGTAATTTTCTTGTAGTGCATAGCAAAGGAAATAATCAATAGAATAAAAAGACAACCAACAAAATGGGAAAAAGTATTTGCAAAATATACATTTGATAAAGGGTTAATTTTTGAAATATATAAGCATCTCATACAACATGATATGGATGGAATGTTTGAGTTCCTCCAAAATTTATACATTGAAATTTAATCTCCAATTGGATGGTATTATGAGGTGTGCATTTGGGATTTGATTTAGTTATGAGGGTTTCACCTTGTAAATGGAACTAGTGCCTTATAACAAAGACTCCAGAGAGCTAGTTACTACCTTCTGCCATATGAGCTTACAATGAGAAATCCCCCATCAGAAGCCAACCATGCTTATACTCTAATCTTGTATTTCCCAGCCTCTGGAATTATGAAAAATAAATTTCTGTTATTTATATTTCACTCAGCTTATGGCACTTTTGTTATTGAAGTCCAAATAAACAACTCAGTAGCAGCTCAATACTAAAAAACAAAACAAAAAACAGAAGACTCTTCAAATAATCCAATTACAAAATGAACAAAGACCTTGAACAGATATTTCTCCAAAGAATTCATATAAATGGCCAACAGGTATATGAGGAGATGCTCAACATAATTGATTATCAAAAGAATGCAAATAAAAATTACAATAGAATACTACGTTACACCTTAGAATGACTATAATAAAAAAAAAAACCCAAAAGTATGTGTGAGTATGTGGAGAAATTGGAGCCTCAGTACCCTGTTGGTCATGGTGTAAAATGATACAGCTGTTATGAAAAATAGGATGTAGTTTCCTAAAACATTTAAAAATAGAACCGTATTATCTAGCAATATTCTTATTGGTTACATGTCCAAGATAGCTTTGTTTGTTCTTGCTGCTACAACACAATTCCTGAGACTGGGTAATTTATGAAGAATAGTCATTTATTTTGTTACAGTGTTGAGGGCTGGGAAGACCAAAATCAAGGGACCAGTGAATTCAGTGCCTGCTGAGGGCTACCCTCTGCATCCAAATGGTGCCTCTTGCCACTTCCTCCCACTGTGGAAGGGATGAACAACTCCCTTGCACCTACTTTATAAAGACACTTATCCTATGCATGAGGGCTTCTCCTTCATTACTTAATCACCTGCTTAAAGCTCTGCCTCTTAATACTATTACATTGGTGATTAAGTTTCAATATATAATTTTTGAGGGGGCACATTTAGATCACAGCACAAAATAATTAAAATCACGATCTTGAAGAGATGTCTCCACTCCCATGGTCACTGCATCATTATTCATAATAGCCAAGATAGGGAAGCAATCTAAGTGTCCATTGATAAATAAATTTAAAATGTTACATATACAAACAATAAAATATTATTCAGTCTTAAAAAAAAAAAAGGAAACTTTACCATTTTCAATAACATGGATGAACCTGCAGGGAATTATGATAAGTGAAATAAGCCAATCACAGAGTGATAAATATGGTATGATAAGCCAATCACAGAGGGATAAATACTGCATGGTTCTACTCATTTGAGTTATCTATTACAGACTAACTTACACAGTTAGAGAATACAATAGTGGTTGCAGGGAGTGGGCAAAATTCGGATTTGTTCAATGGATATAAATTTTCAGTGACGCCAAATGAATAAGTTGTAGAGATTCTCTGTACAACATAGTGCCTATATTAGCAATATGGTATTGTGCATTTAATCTTTTTAAGAGAATATAACTAATATTAAGAGTTTTATTAAAGAGAAATGAAAATAAAGACACACAAAAAACGTAAACAACAACCCAAATAAAACTAAAAAGACATAATTAAACTTGGGAGGGTGATGTTTATGTCTATTACTTTATGTGGTGATGGTAAGAAAAATGTTTTCATATGTCCAAACTATTCACATGATGTACATTAAATATGTGCAATTTGTGTATATATCAAAATAAAAGTGTTCATATATATATTGGAAAATTCACAAAAAATTCATAATAATGTGTATTTATCAGCAAACTTATTGAGTTAATTTGTTGATGGAGCTGGAGAAAAAATTGACTTTTTATATGAATAAAATTTGAATTGTTTTGCCTTTTACAATGAGACTGAATTTATACATTGAATTTATTAATTTGAAAGAATATATATATAAATATGGAGTGGATAAAAGAAAAATGTAATTCAGAAAAGGTAAACTCTGTGAGAAAATTTTAAACCTCATAACAATTTTATTTTCTCCTACTGTCCCTACATTTTATTTTAAAATGACATATTCATTATCTCTCTAAATAAACATAAAATATTTTAATATAAATAATTATTTAAACAAATGACCATTTACATTAAATAATAACATAGTGATAGTATCATAAGCTTAGTTAGTACTTAACAAGCTATTTATGCACTATAGTCCAATTTATAGCTGACATTAATGTTAGTAATATAAGGCTTAAAGTCATGTTTCTGTCATTATAATACATAATATATATAACAAGCACTTGCAAAAACTAACAAATATTGAATATATATAAATATATGTATTTTATATATAAAAAGAATTTGAGGAAGATTATGGTTTTTATCCTATTTTCTACATATCTAAATGCCTTGCCTTTTAATTTTCAGAATTAATATTTATCTTTTGAAATTGGCCTTCAGGCTCAATATGTATTTTCATAATTTTCTTTTTAAATTCTAATAGCAAATTCAAATATATTGGGTCGTTTAATTATCATTTTTTCTAATTTCACTGCTAACTGACAAAGAGGGCAGCCTTTTTGTATTTTTTACTATGTTTTCTGAAATCTCTACTTATTCTCATTTTTGGAAAATTTCCTTTTTAATCATAATCTAACTTGTGACTTTTTTTAATGTTGACTTGGGGTTAAAGATATTACCTCTATAATTTTGTCTTATACTAGTGGGAAAAATTCCATGACTATTTATTATATCCCTTTAGAACTATTTTGTGTTCTTTTTAATCCTAGTTTATCAATTTACATGTATGTGTTAGCAAATTTTTACAAAATACTTCTCCTTTGAAAAAATACATAATAGAATTACATACTGCATAGGAAATGAGAACCTTAACCTATTTATTACAATTTTCTGCACCTCTATATCACTTTCCTAGTCTCATTTCTGTTAGTTGTGGTTATGTGACTGAGCTGTAGCAAAGGGAATGTCATTAGAAGCCATAATGATCACTTCTAGTTTTGGCACCACCTCCTGGGGTAGAAGCACCTCCTCTGAGAGATTCTTCACCTTCTTTATTTAATGCTTTTGATAGATTCAAGAGTGCTAATGCAGGGGACTCAGGCTTTTAATACAGGGGAAACAAAATTGGGAATTGGATGTGGGTCCCTGTATGGTTATACCAAAGACTGGTCACCTACAGGGAAAACCCACTTTGGCCTTCCAAGAGTAAGAAAGAAAGAAACTCTTTCTGCATTAAAGCAATACATTTGGCTGTTAATATGTAAATACAGTAAATCTTTTTCTTACTAATATAAATAATACATTAAGTCACCGTAAAATTATCTTCATGGGATTATGTGTTCCTTCTATCTTCCCCACTCCTTACAGTTCATCAAATCTAAGGAATAAAGCTAATCCAGTTTGGACTCATTCAACAGAGACTCTACTAGAAAACTAAAGGAAAAACAAATCTGAAATACATTTAAAATGAGGCTACTTTAAAAAACTTTAAAGCAGCTGAGATTTATAACTTAGGCTTAGACTCCTTAGCTGGTGTACTTTATCAGCAACAAGGATTGTAGTCCTTGTAAAAATGTCTTTTCATCATACTCAAATTAAAGTCAAGTTGGAACTGCTGTTTTAGTTAGCAGAAGGCTCATGTTTTCTGAGAACTTAGTTCTTTTCTTCTCTTTGACCATGGAGGTATAACTACTTTTTCCTCTGCCTCAGGGTTGAGTTGTATTTCTGCTCATCCGCTGACATTTGTTGTTCAATTATTTTCTGACATTTCCCACAGTTGATTCCAACTATGGTCATAATACTCTATTCTTAAAAGGACTTGAGATTCTTCTCCTAGCTGTTTAAAAGTAACTTTAATAACTGAACCTGAGACTTGAAGTGATTATGACATTTTTAGAATAGGCAGAAACTTTGTATGTAAAATGCAAATGAAATAAAAGGCACACTATGTGTGATGGTCATTTCTATGTGCCAACTTGATTGGGTCACAAGGTGACCCAAATATTTAGTAAACATTATTTAGGGTGTTTCTGTGAGGGTGTTTTGAGGTGAGATTAGCATTTACCTTAGTAGGCTGAGTAAAGCAGATTGCCTCTTAGTGGACTGAGTAATGTGGATAGGCCTCACTCAAATCAGTTGAAGGCATGAATAGGAAAAAAATAAAAAAGGCTGGCCCCCTATCCTAAAAGAGAGTTATTTTTACCTGATAGCCTTTGAAGTGGAACTTTGTTCCTTTTTTGCCCCGACTTCAAATTCAAATTGAAACACTGGCATTTTCTGAGTTTTGAGCCTGTCAACTGTTGGCTAGAATGACACCATTCGTTCTTCAAAGGCGTGGGTGGCAAGCCTTGCTGACACATCCTACAGATCTTGAGACTTGACAGACTCCATAATCCCATGAGCCAATTCCTTATAATACATCTCTATATGCAGAACTGTCAATCTACAGCTATAAATGACTCTATCTGTCTGTCTGGCTGTGCATTCTTTTGGTCCTGTTTCTCTGAGAACCCTGAGTAATACACTATTCTAACACAATGATCCTTAGAAGAACAGTTGGCAAATATAAAAAAGCAAATAGTGTTTTGTGAAAGTAACTATTTATAGAACCAGACAGTTTTAAAATTAACTGAATTCTATCATTAGTATAACAAGGGAAAAAAAAACTAAAGTTCTTTTATTACTAAAAACTATTCAAATTGGGGTGAATATTAAAGAGATTTTAATCTGTTGAAGAAAATTTGGCACCTCACTAATTAGCTTCCACAGAGAAAGAAACCTATAAGTAGTGAAATAAATCCAAATGAAGTGAAACATTATTAGAAACATCATTGGTTACAATATGTTGATTATTTTTTTATTTCAAAATGTCACCCAGTTAAAAGTGATACTATCTTATCAGTCAATTCAAGAAATAAATCTTTTTTGTTTATTTTTATTCAACTATTTGATAATATTGATTTAGCGCACTAAATGTTGGGTACTGAGAGTCAAACAATGTATAAGACACAGAACCTTCTTTCAAAGACACGTAAAATTTGGTAAAGATAACTTATATTAAGAAACCTAATGGGAAAAGTGAGGCAAAGTGTTAGAGAAAGCACAATTTAAAAAACATAACAGGAAAATTCTACTAGCCTTGGAAAAGAAAGTTCAGAGAGGTTAAGAAAGGCTGTTTCAGAGGAATGAGTGGAGTCTAATAAGACAAATCAGCATTGGTTTGGTAGACAAGATCTCAGAGTGTCAGGCATCAGAAATGTAGGAGCATCAAAATATTCAGAGACTTGAAACAAAATGCCATATACTTGGAAGATTTTAAGTTATGTGTAAATCTGTGAGAGGAGATAAGGTTGTAGGTGACAAGGTTAAAATATAGGCATCATAGGAGACAGTTTTTTTGAGTTTTTTTTTTTTTTTTTTTTTTTTTTTTGTATTCTACTTTAGGTTCTGGGACACATGTGCAGAACGTGCAGGTTTATTACATAGGTATACACGTGCCATGGTGGTTTGCTGCACCCATCAGCCTGTCATATACATTGGGTATATCTCCTAACGATATCCCTCCTCTAGCCCCCTACTCCCTGACAGGCCCCAGTGTGTGATGTTCCCCTCTCTGTGTCCATGTGTTCTCATTGTTCAACTTCTACTTTTGAGTGAGAAGACGTGAGGTTTGGTTTTCTGTTCCTGTGTTAGTTTGCTGAGAATGATGGCTTCCAGCTTCATCCATGTCCCTGGAATGGACATGAACTCATCCTTTTTATGACTGCATAATATTCCATAGTGTATATGTGCCACATTTTCTTTATCCAGTCTATCATTGAGGGACATTTGGTTTGGTTTCAAGACTTTGTTACTGTGAACAGTGCTGCAATAAACATATATGTGCATGGGGAGATACTTTTTTAAAACATATCTCTCAACTGTTCTTCTTAGTGAGATAATTTTGTTTAGTCAACACATGGTGAAATCATAAGCTTGAGGGATGGTTGGTTTTCTTGTTACATGTAAGAATGTATTCAATTTCTCCTGGTGTAGGCATTGGCATGAATGGTCATATTGACCAATATTTGAAGGTAAGTTAACCAAGAAAACCCTAGGAAGATTATGCTTTCAACAAAAATTAACAAAAAATTTTGACTTGTTCAACATTGCCTGAATTTCTGGATTCTTTTTAATCCTTTTGCTTTTGCTTGAAATGAGGCTGTCATTGTTCTGAGCTCTCCCTTCTTGTATTACCTTGATAAAGCCTTACAATGACCTTGACAATTCTCTTCTGTGTTTGATCTTCTAATCTATTTGCCTAGAATCAAGGATGTGTGGTTTGTTCTGGGAAATTGTTCATCTTTCTAGCTATTTTGTCACTGCATAACACACAGTGCCAACTTTTCTATCTCTGACATGAAGAACCTTATATTTGATACCCACTTTCTAAGCCAGTGCTATGCATTTAGATATTTTGTAATGACACCTAATTCCTGAGGCCAGCATTCTGCGTTACTAAGCACAAACCACATTATATTGCAGAAACAACAATAATGGCAACAGCAGTCTCAATAGATTTCTATAACCAAAGTTTATTTTTAACTCATATGTGGTTGGCAGGTGATTAGCAACTCAGCCATTCTAGAATATCAGATCATAGAGGGTTTACCATCTTTTAACTATATTGCATCACATGAGGCATGCAATCACCTCCATCATAGTAGCAAGGAAAAAAAATTCTGGAGGTAAATGATGAAGTGTTTCTGATTCTTGGAGTTGAGAAACATTACTTTTGCTAATATTTCATTGTCCAGATCCTTTCATATGGCTTGGAAATTTAGAAAAGGAAAGAATGTCTCCATCTCTCATAGGAATGTTATATATTTTATTCTACTAAAAATGATTTTTGTTATTTTTATATGTTTTTGTTTGCTGATGTTATAAATATTATCCTAATTCCCATTAATCTATCAATATTTTTTTCTGTTGATTGGTTGTTTTTCTTATCATCTTTGTGATGTTCTTCATGAATTTGTATTGTCTCCTAATTATAAATGTGTATTTTCTTTCTTTTTTTTTTTTTAAAGATGGGGTTTCACCATGTTGGCCAGGCTGGTCTTGAACTCCTGACCTGAGGTGATCCGCCCAACTCGTCTTCCCAAAGTGCTGAGATTACAGGCATGAGCCACCGTGCCCAGCCCAATTTAAATGCTATATATTTCATGTTCTTTATGAGATTTAAGAGTACTATTTAATAACTAGAAAATAGTAGTTACTGTGAAAGTTTCTACTTCCTTTCCGAAATTGTATGTAAATTTGCTATTCTATCCACTGAAAGTGTTGCTTTTGGGTGGATGTATCCATGCAGGGGTATCTGATGAAACCTCACATTTGGTTGGCCATCTCCAAGTTGTTGATTCTTATATCCCCAGTTTATACCTAATCAAAATTCAAAAGCATAGGTCATAAAAATCAGCAAAGAACCCAGGGGAAATGATACTTTCAAAAGTCACCATATCTGGACTACTCTTTTTCTTTAAAATACTTTCTGCCTTTATAGTAGCCTTGTGTATTTTAGTATTATTTATTTTCTTATGATTGAGATATGCTTTTTAAAAAAAGTTCTGCCTAGGATTCACAGACAGGAATGGAATTTTAAATTATTTTCTCCAATGCCATGGCTTATCTTTTAATTTTCTAAACAGTGCTTTTTGAAGAGCAAGCTATTTTAAAATTGATAAAATCCAATATGTTAAGATTTAAACAATTGTTTTCAGTGTGACATCTGAAATTCTTTGACTAACTTCAAGGCACAAATGCATTGTTCCACACCTATTCTGGAAATTTTATGGTTTTAGGTTTTACATTTAGGACAATGCCTTATTTTCAACTAGTTTTTGTATAGCTTGTGTTTTTGTTTGTTCTGCATTTGAATATCCAAGGTATTTCAGTAATATGTTGAAAGGACTCCTTTTTTTCCTCATTGAATTGAATTCTGTTGTATTTTAATCTATTGACAAATATGTATAGTACTTCTGGGACCTCTTTTCTCTTCGATTGCTGTATATGCCAGTATTTTTTTCCAACATGACATCATTGTGATAATCATTTACAGTAGGTTTGGGCAACATATGAGAGCAGTGCGAAACTTCCAACTTTTTTTTTTTATATTGTTTTGTCTATACTAAATTATTAGTCATTTTTGGCAGTTTTAGGCTTTTGTTTTGAAGGAGTTATGGTAGAACAATCTTTGTTAATGCCCTTACAAAGTGGCTGCAGTCCATTCCGCCCCAAATCTGCGTCACAATGAGGCTTTCTCAAGATACTCAAATAAATTTTGTGCACACCTGTTACTGTTTTTGGAGAAAAATCTGAGAGAAATCGGAAATTTCTCCAGTGTATGTGGCATAATGGTGTTCTATAATTTTCCCTTAGCCCTCTCTTCTTGATTTATAAAACTTTTTTGCTGAATTTGTCTTAGTGGCAACCAACAGCTTATATTCCATGAAAGCTAGTAACAGCATGACTTCTCTATTTAGAGGTGCCTGTCCTTTTTTAGGTTTCTGATTAGTTGGGCAACCTATGTCCCCAATTATTTGATGTAATCAAGAAAATTGTGAATTTGCAGATTATCTAATTGTTTTATATGTTTATTTGTTTTTATTGTTGTCTTAAGGGTGAGAGTGATGTTGTCTCAAGCTCTCTATATCCTGAATGGAAACCAAAGCTACACACATAGCTCTTTAGCTATATTTTGGGTATTTTCAGCATAACAGATGTGTGTTTCCAAAACTCAGCTCTGCCATCCACCACATTATTGATTCTTGTATCCTTAATTCATGCCTAATTAAAATTCAGAATTCAAAATATTCAAAAGCATAGGTCATAGGGATCAACCAGTTTAGCTGAATGGTATAAGTTTCCATTCAATATATCTTCTTACTTGAACTGATCTTTTTCTAAGTCTTTTTATAAGACCAATAGCAACAATACTTTTGAGAGGCAGGAGAGTAGAGATAGATAAAGAATGAGCTCAAGTAAATAATCAGAATTTTAATGAAGACGGGGGTAATAAGGATGGAAAGAAATGGTTATTTCAGGATGCAGAAGGGACTTAATTTAATGATGATTGATTTCTGAGATCTTTAAGAAGTAGACCATGATAATGATGCCCTAGTTTTGTTTTCTCATGACTGTGAAGAGTATGAAAATCTAAAGTATAGTAAGCTAGACCCTTGTGAGAATCAGTTGTGGGGAAAAAATAACAAATAACAGACATTAGTTGAGTTCTTTGCTGTATGCATACATTGCGCTATTGTCTTTCAGATATGTTATTTTATTTAACCTTCACAATTAAACTGTAAGATAAGTGTTGTTTCAATCAGACTTGCACAGATTAGGAAGCTTAGTCTTAATGAAATTGAGTAGCACGAACACTTTGTGACAGAGCACAGAATACAGTATAACTCAAGGTTTCTAAATCTTCACACTATTGATATTGTAGGGCTGTATAATTTTTGTGGTGAGCTATCCCGTGCACTGTAGAATTCCTGGCCTCGCCTCTACTCGATAGATGCTAGTAACACCCTCCATGCCCAGCCCAGGTTGTGCAACAAATCTCCAGATATTGCCCATAGTTCCCCAGGACAAGGGGGAAGATTTACCCCATTTTGGGAACTCTTGGTCTCATCGCTCTAACTTGAAACCCTGTGATATTAACAAGTATTCTAGATTGCATCCCAGAGTTCGCTATGAATCTTTCATTTTGACATTAACAGATTGTGAGTACTATAAATACGATTATTCAAGATGTAGGTGATGATATAAACTAGATTTTAAGTACTATATGAAAATTGTAAAAATAAGTAAGGTTTTTCTTGTTCTCATGGTAATTTTAATATCTCTAGCATATGCCTAATATTAAAGAATTCACCTACCCCATTTTGTTTCCCATTACATTTTATTAGCACAATTAAACTGCTCATTAAAATTCATAAAAGTCCGTCTGTATTTATTGTACTTTCTACACAGGCACATCTTTTTCAGCTTCATTTTATGAATTGATAATTTACTTTCTAAATGTATGTACTTCATGGTAAAGGTCTTTTGCCACATCTAATTAAAGCAAAACAGTTACATTTGTATCCCCCAGAAGATCTTTGTTTTACATTTATGTTATTAATATTGTTATTCAAATTATGTTGCCATAGTTATTCTGAAAATACAGTGGTAAATGGAAACTAACATCTGTTAGGGTAGCAACATTACTATGAGTATTTATATATTTTAATAAACCTTTATTAAATCCCACTCTTTGTCTGAGTTAGAAATGTATAGGCTCCAGGAGATACCAGATAGAAATGTTCTGAACCGGATAAACAATATTAAACAAATGCAAAAAAATAAAATATAAAAATAAAAACAGCTTATGAATCTACAGAGTCCCAGTTTGGTTTGAGGAACTAGAATTTAAAAGTTAAATATCATTGAGGAAAAATTCAAATAATTTCAAGTTAAGGGAAGATTAATTGAGATTTCTTTTTGTTTGTTATTTTTTGAGATGAAGTCTTGCTCTGTTGCCCAGGCTGGAGTGTAGTGGCACCACCTCAGCTCATCGCAACCTCTGTTGCCCTGGTTTAAGCGATTCTCATCCCATCCTCCTGAGTAGCTGGTACTACATGTGCACGCCACCCTGCCTGGCTAATTTTTGTATTTTAGTAGAGACTGGGTTTCACTGTATCGGTCAGGCTGGTCTCGAACTCTTAACCCCAGGTGGTCCACCTGCCTCGGCCCCCCAAATTGTTGGGATTACAGGTGTGAGCCATCACACCAGCGGATTAATTGAGATTTAATGAAATTCTACTTATTAAGCAATATAGTCAAGTAGATTTCCATGCAAGTATTAAATCAAGGATAGCAATCAAAATCAATAACTTTATTATTTTTTTGACTAAGTAATAAAGCAGGGGTCTAGTTACTGGGATTTTAAAGAAATACTGTTAAAATATGAGAGACCATGATACAAAGAATACATTTTAGTTGTTGAACTGGTTTGTGGTCAGTTGTCTGTTTTTTCTAATACAAGATCAAATTAATAACTGTAGGAATTTCATAGGGCTTTATACTACAGTACTCCATTGATAAAAGTGAAGTTCATATCTATCTTGCAGGAGTCCTATGACGATTAGGGATTTATTGTTCTTGCTTGTGGCAACTATTGGTCTTAGGACAGATAGAGTTGAAGGGTCTAATTACATGTGTAATTAGAATGCTAAGTCAAATTACAGCGGTTAGATGTAGCCAAGACATAGGATATAAGTAATACATTATAAATATTATTTCTCTACAACTTGTTTGGTTTAAGATGGCAGATATAAAATAATAAGCCTATAATGACAAGATAATTCATGATCCAAAATGAGAGAAAAGTTTTGACGCTTCTTTGAAGAAACATTTTTAAGTAAACACAATGCAGAAAGAATACTATAGTCCATCTTCAACAACTATCAATACATGTTCAATCTTGTTTCATCTATAGTGCTACCCAATTCCCCGTAATTCAATTTATGTGAAGTTAATGCCATTAAAAAATCCATTTCGGCAGGGCACAGTGGCTCATACTTGGAATCACAGCACTTTGTAAGACCAAGGCAAAGGAATCGCTTGAGTCCAGGAGTTTGAGATCATCCTGGGCGACATGGCAAGATCCTGTCTCTGAAAATAATTAAAAAATTAGCTGGGCATGGTGTTGCACACCTACAGTCCCAGCTGCTAGGGAGGCTGAGGTGGGAGGATCAATTGAGCCCATGAGGTTGAGGCTGAGATTGCTGCAGTGAGCAGTGAACATGCCACTGCAATCCAGGATGAGCGGCAGAGTGAGACCCTGTCTCAGAAAAAAATGGAAACTTTTTATTTTTATTTTATTTTGAAGTTTAATTTGCCTGTAATGAATTTCACATATCTCATGTATACTTTTGCTAAGTTTTTGTATGTGTACATATGTATATGAATGTGTACATGTGTGTATAAATTATATATTTATTTATATATCTCAGTTGTTATGCATACTATATCCTTTATCTCAGAAAAATTATACCTTCAGAGCAATGTTCTCTCTCAGAAGCAACCGCAAATCACATTTCTGATTCTCTAACTGTAAATTAGTTTTGCTTGTGTTTTTTTGCTTTACATATTAACATTATAAAACGTGTAGCATTTGTATCTGAAATATCTTACTCAATATAATGAGATTCACCCATATTGTTGCATGTATCTGTAACTTCTTAAAAATTATTATTGAGTAGTATTATATTAATGTACTATAATTTGCTTATTCATCTGTTAATGAATGACTAACTAGGTTGTTTCCAATTTGGGGCTATAATGCCAAATACTTTTGGATACAAGTATATGTTTTCACCTCTCTATGTCATACCTAGGAAAAGAATTATTCTTTTATAGGATAAGTGTTCTTTTAACTTTACAAATAACCATGAAATAGATTTCCCAAATTAGATGCCTCATTGTATACTCTCACTAGTAATGGATGATGAGAATTGCAGTACCTATAAATAATTACCAACATGTGAGTTCTCAGTTTTTGAAATTTTAGCACTTTTATTAGATTTGATGTAGTGTGTTACAGTTTCAATGTACAGTTTCTTGATGTTGAGGCTATTGAGTTCATATTTATGTGATTATTGCCCATGTGTATATTTGTAAACTTTCTTTTCAAGTCGTTTGAACATATTTGGGGTTGCCTTTTTATTATAAAGTTGTATAATCCTAGTAGGTGCCATGTTGTATTACAATGACTCCCTTTTTACCTCCTTTTTAGAATGGAATCCTTCATTTCTCCAGCTCCAGCTCTAAGTAGCTTGCAGTATCAAGCCCATTCCCTTTCTGGATATTGTCCTCAGATGAAACTAGCTATTCTGTTCAAATCAGTCTCTTAGATAGGTAGGGAGCTCTCATCAAATAACTGGTTGGTGTGGTCATGTCATGCTCTTGCTGTCTTACTTTTACTGTGACAACTCTGAAGGGATGTCCTGGTTACAGAGTGCCTCCTAAGATAAGCAAAAATTTTTATTGTGATTGTAACATATTTTGACTTAAGACAATCTCGTTTTCTCTACTTCTGTAGAAATGTTGATCACATGAGCCCTCCAGACTAACTTTTCTTCATGAATTTCTTTGCCTCAGATTATTTTTCCCAACGACCCTCTCCTGTGACAATTGGTACTATGAACTTGCAGGTAAGAAGTCTGAGATGCTCTACTGGAGAGAAATATGCCACATGGAACTGAACTAAGATCCGAAACATGCTAGGGAGAAGGCCTTCTTCACCAGTCTTTTAAAGTGAGACTTCAGTTGACTTTAGCCTAGTTAATCTCTCACTGCAAACATCTGAGGTACTGCAAACATGTAAGGTATATATGAAGAACCATTCAGATAAGCCCAGAAAATACACAGAAACATGAGATATAATAGTGATTTGTTTAAAGGCACTAAGTTGTGAAAAAGTTTGTTATGCAGCAATTAATAACTGAAACGCTAGTCTGTATTTATTATTCCCTTAAACATATGTATTCTAGAATTATTTGTTCTTGTTAAGATTCTTAAAATGAAACTTCTTATCAGTGATTTTAAGCTATTGTTTTATTCTAATGCAGTCATTTAGGCCAATAACTTTCCCTCCTAATGCTACTGAAGCTGCAATCTACAAAATTGATATCATGTGTTATTATTGTCATCCAGTTTGAAATGTCTATACATTTCTTTTGATTCTCTTTTTATGCATTTGAATTAACTTAGAATTTTGTTGTTTAATTTCAAAACATTTGTGGAATATATATATAGAGAGAGATGACGGATTTGTAATATAATCCACCGTGGTGACATATTCCTTGCAAAGTTTTAATCTTTTGAATTCTTTGATTCTTACGTTAATAAGCATCAAATATGTGCCAAAAAACAAGACAAAACAATGTAAGATATTAGGTACTTGAGATTAATTGTTAGACCCAGTGTTTTCAATTTCTGTGAGGTCAAGTTTATTGGTATTGATTATTTGTTTATGGATATTATCAAAAGTCTAAACCGTAATTTTAAATTTGCCTATTTGCACTTTTGGTTCTCATGACTTTTGCGTCATGTGTTGTAAAACTTCCATTATGTCTCTACATATTATTATGACTAAGTCTTTTGAAGGATTAACCTACTTTTATTATTACAAGTTTTCTTTTTTTCTCTGAAAATGTCCTCATTTTGACGTGTGATTTTCCTGGCATTAATATAGACATTCTAGCTTTACTATAAGCAATATTTGCATGGGATATCTAAAAATCCTGTTACTTTTAGCCTATTGATATACTTGTATTTAAAGTGTACCTCAGGGGTTCCCAACCCCCTGCTGTACGGTACTGGCTCAGTGGTCCATTAGGAACCAGGCACAGAGCAGGAGGTGACTGGTGGGCCAGCAAGCTAAGCTTCCTCTGTATTTACAGCCACTACGCATTATTCACATTACTGCCTAATCTTTGCTTCCTGACAGATGAGCTGCAGCAGTGAATTCTCCTAGGAACACAAACCCGACTATGAACTATGCATGCAAGGGATCTAGGTTACATGCTCCTTATGAAAATCTAATACCTGCTGGTCTGTCGCTGTCTCCCATCACCCACAGATGGGACTGTCAAGTTGTAGGAAAACAAGCTCAAGGCTCCTACTAATTCTACATTATGGGGAGTTGGCTATTTCATTATATATTATGGTGTAGCAATAATAGAAATAAAGTACATGATTAATGTAATGCTCTGGACTCATCCCAAAACTATTCCCTCCTCCCCAACCCCAGTGTAGGGAAAAATTGTCTTCCACAAAACTAATGCTAGGTGCCAAAAGGCTGGGAACCATGGGTGTACATCATGGAAACTTCTTTCTAGTTAGATTTTCCAATTTTATCCAGACTTGCAATTTCTGTCTTTTGTTGGAGTGTTCAATTTATTTATATTTCATGCACTCATTCATATGAATAAATTTAAGTATATCATCTTAATATTTGCTTTTTATTTTTCAGGTCTCTTCTTCACTCAGTATTTTTTTCTTTCTTTCCTTTATTTGGATTGAGTATTGTTTAGTATTTTAATTTATCCAGCATGTTGATTTTTGTCTAGACAACTTTAACATTTACAAAATGCTCTAGGGGTTATATCATGCACACTTCACTTACCATAAATTACTACTTACCATGGATTATTATTATACTGCTTTATGTATAATATAAATTTACACAGCAAGCTCACATTTAATTTCCCCTGTACTTTGTAATATCCTATTAATATATTTTATCAGTACATGTCATAGCTACAGAGTACATTTTACTCTGTCACTTAAACTATCAATGGTGTTTTAAAGAAATTAAATATATAACTAATTTCAATATCTTGTGTATCTGACACAAATTAAAATTGTATATATTTGATATTATATCTCATACTTTTTCCTAGTTCAAAGAACTTTTATTAATGTACATTGTAGAGCTAATTTAATGGCTACGAATCATCACTGTTTTTATTAATCTGAAAATTCATTTTTCCCCTTTGTTAGATACAGCCGATTGTTGGACAGTCTTTTTTTTTTTTCTTTATGTATTTCCATTGTTTTTGGCTTGCACTGATTTTTCTGGGTGAAATCAGTCATTATTTACAACATTGTTTCCCTGTATGTAATGTCTTTTTATTCTAGCCTCTTTTAAGAATGTATCTTTGTTTTCCAAATGAGTAACTACTATATGGCCAGGTGTGGCAACTTTTTATTTCTATTCACCTACTATGCATTTGTTGAGCACGTTAAATTTAATGGTATTTTAAAACCAAATTTGGACAAAATTTAGCCATTATTGCTCCAAATATTTTAAGCTGTGTTCTTTCTTTTGTCTCATTTTTGGACTTCAATACCTTGATGTTATGCCTCAGATAACTGTTACTTCTCTGTACCATATTTTATTATTTCTCTCTCTGTTGCAATTTAAATAGTTTCTATCGACTTCTATAAATGTAAATTCATATTTTTAATCTCAGTGTTCAGTTATTTTTTATATTTTGTAAATATGTGTATGTATAAATATATATGTTTATATACACACACATGCAAATTTCTAGTTTTTAGTTAGACTCTTTGTAAAAATGTTATGTTATTCCTTAAATATACATCTCCCCACAATACTTTCCAAAATTCCCTGTGATGTCTTTCACATATTTATAATATATCATGTTTTGTATTGGTTAGTTAATGCTAATGTATGGTATAGCAGTGAATTTGCTTGAATTCGCTGTGTTTTGTCTGTTATGTGCCACATTTTCTGGTTTCTTTGCATGTTTCATATATTTTTTAATTCATTTATTCTGAGCAACTAGATCATAATTTAGTATGGTTTACTCTTTCTGTTTTAAAGTTTAATGTTTTTTGGAAAATGCATAATACTATGTATCCTTCATTACAATGTTAAACAGAATAGTTTAATTATGTCCAGATTTCTCTATGCTTTACTTATTCCTCCCTCCACTCACTGAAATCTTACCAACTGCTGATCTTACTATCCTCCTAGTTTTGCCTTTTTCAGAATGTTACAGAGTTGGAATTAGACAGTATCTAGTCTTTTTAGGCTGGGTTTCTTTATTTAGCAATATATTTTAAGATTCAGTATATATATACATGCTTGTACATATATGAATGTACCACAGCTTTCTTATCCATTCATCAACTGAGAGACATATCAGCTGCTTTTAGTTAGGACAAATATGTATAAAGTCATTCTCAATATTCAAGTGCAGCAGGTTTTTATGGAAATATTAATTTTATATTTGGGTAAATATTGAGAGTGGTGAAAGTTGGATACGGCTACGGTTAGATTTTTAACAAACTGTCTTCCAAAGCAGATATATTAGACCATTTTCATGCTGCTGATAAAGTCATACTGGGAAGAAAAAGAATTTTAATCGACTTACAGTTCCATGTGGCTGGGGAAGCCTCACAATCATAGAAGAAGGCAAGGGGGAGCAAGGCACATCTTACAAGGATGGCAGCAGACAAAGAGAGAGCTTGTGCAGGGAAACTCCTAGTTTTAAAACCATCATATCTCATGGGACTCATTCACTCTCATGAGAACAGCATGAGAAAGACCCACCCTCATGATTCAATACCTCTCACCAGGTTTCTTCCACAAAAAGTGGGAATTGTGGGAGTTATAATTCAAGATGAGAATTGGATGGAGACACAGTTAAACCATATCATTCTGCCCCAGCCCCTCCCAAGTCTCATGTCCTCACATTTCAAAACTAATGTTGCCTTCCTACCAGTCCTCCAAATTCTCAACTCATTTCAGCATTAACTCAAAAGTCCACAGTACAAAGTCTTATCTGAGACAAGGCAAGCCCCTTCTGCCTATGAGCCTACAAAAGTAAAAGCAAGTTAGGTACAATTGGGGTATAGACATTGGGTAAATACTATTCCAAATGGGAGAAATTGGCCAAAGAAGGGGTTGAAAGACCCCATGCAAGTCCAAAATCCAATGGGGCAGTCAAATCTTAAAGCTCCAAAATGATCTCTTTTGACTCTGTGTTTCACATCCAGGTCACACTGATGCAAGGCATAGGTTCCCATCAACTTGGACACTCTGCCTCTGTGGCTTTGCAGGGTACAGCCTCCCTCCTGGCTGCTTTCATGGGCTGACATTGAGTGTCTGGCTTTCCCAGATGCAATGTGCAAACTGTCAGTGATCTACCATTCTGGGATCTGAAGGAGAGGTGCCCCTCTTCTCATAGCTTCACTAGCTGGTGCCCCAGGGACTCTGTGTGGGGGCTCTGACCCCACATTTCCCATCTGCACTGCCTTACCAGAGGTTCTCCATCCGGGCCACACCCCTACAGCAAACTTCTGCTTGGATATCCAGGTGTTTTCATACATCATCTGAAATCTGGTTGGAGGTTTCAAACTTCAATTCTTGACTTCTGTGTACTTGCAGGCTCAACACCATGTGAAAGCTGCCAAGGATTGGAGCTTGCACCCTCTGTAGTCATGGCCTGAACTCTGCCTTGGCCCCATTTAGCCACTGTTGGAGCAGCTAGGATAAAGGACACCAAGTCCCTAGACAGCACACAGCACAGGAACCCTGGGCCTCACCCATGAAACCATTTTTTTCCTCATAGGCCTCTGGGCCTGTGATTGCAGGGGCTGTGACATGCCCAGAAGACAGTTTTCCCATTGTCTTGGGAATTAATATTTGGCTCTTCATTGCTTATGCAAATTTATGCAGCTGGCTTGAATTTCTTCTCAGAAAATGCGATTTCTTTTCTGCCACATTGCCAGGCTGCAAATTTTCTGAACTTTTATGCTCTGTTTCCCTTATAAAAGTGAATGCCTTTAACAGCACCCAAGTTACCTCTTGAATGTTTTCCTGTTTAGAAATTTCTTCCACCAGATACCGTAAATCATCTTTTTCAAGTTCAAAGCTCCACAAATCTTCAGGGCAGGGGCAAAATACCACCAGTTTCTTTCTAAAACATAACAAGAGTCATCTTTGCTCCATCTCCCATGATTCAATTACCTCCCACAGGGTTCCTCCCATGACACATGGGAATTGTGAGAGTTACAATTCATGAGATTTGGGTGGAGACACAGGGAAACCATGTCAGCACCTGTACCATTTTGCATTCACACCAGCAATAAATGAGACCTTCCATTGCTCCACAATTTTGCCAGAATTTGGTATTGTTGGATCTTTGTTTGGTTTTGGATTATAATATGTATGAAATGATATCTTGTTATTCAATTTTTAGTTACCTTCACGATTTTGTTCTTTAATTTTCTGCAGCTTGAATATATTATATGTAGGTGATTTTTCTTTAAGTGTTTATCCCGCCTATTAGTGTTTCCTGGCTCACCAAAGAATTTCCAGTATCTGTGGTGTTCCCTGATTGCTGGAGCCTTCTGGATGTGTCGTTTGCTGTTTAACATTAATTTGGGAAATGTCTCAGTCAATATTGCCTCAATTGTTTATTTTGTTTTTTCCTCTTCTACTTCTGATAGCCCCATCATGCATATATCTTCAGTAAATATTCCACAGTTATTGAATATTCTGTTCTGTTTTTTTTTTAGCGTCACTTTTTTTTTTTTGCTCTTCAATGTTTGACATTTACGTTGACTTTTTCTCAAACTCAGAAATTCTTTCTTCATCCACATCCGGTCTCCTAATGTATCCATTAAAAGTATTCTTAATTTCTATTACAGTGTTTTGAGCTTTAGAATTTCTTTCTGCTTCATTCTTAGAATTTAATTTCTCTGCCTGAAAACTGTCATCTCCAAAACTCATGTGAAAATTTAATTGCCATTGTGATGATATCAATACCTGAAGCTTTTAACAGGATATTAGGTTATAAGAGCTCTGCTCTTATGAATGGAGTAATGCTGTCATCTTTTGAGAAGGTTAGTTATCCTGAGAGTTTGGCTTCCCTTTTCCCTCTGTTTATTGTACTCTCAGTCTCTCTCCCCTGCCTCACTATCTGACGCCTTCCTCTATGCTATGAAGCAGCAAGAAGGCCCTAATCAGATTTGGCCACTCAATCTTGGACTTCCCAGCCTCCAAACTGTAAGCCAAAAAAACTTCTCTCCTTTCTTGTCTTTTTCAAATAAATTACTCAGTCTGTGGTATTCTATAAACACAGCAGAGAATAGACTAACACATTACCCATTTGTGCCTACATGTTTTCTGTTTTTCATTAGAGCTTTTAGTGCCATATATACATATATATATATATACACATATATATACACACACATACACACACATATATATATATACACATATATATATTATAAAATATTATATATAAAATATTATAAAATATATATATTATAAAATATAAAAATATATTTTATAATATATATATATTTTTTGAGATGGAGTCTTGCTCTGTTGTTCAAACTGGAGTGCAGTGGCACTCCAGCCTCTGCCTCCTGGGTTCAAGCAATTCTCTGCCTCAGCCTCCTGGGTAGCTGGGATTACAGATTCTCGCCACCATGCCTGGCTAATTTTTGTATTTTTAGTAGAGACAGGGTTTCACCATTTTGGCCAGGCTGGTCTCGAACTCCTGACCTCACGATCCACCTGCCTCAGCATCCCAAAGTGCTGAGATTACAGGCTTGAGCCAAGGCGCCAGGACACATATTAATTACAGTTTCTTTAAATTCAAGGTCTGAAAATACCAGCAATCCTGCCATATCTGAATCTGGTTTTGTGAAAAAAAATTTTTTCCTTTTCACTCTGTGATTTTGCCTTTTAATATGCGTTGCAATTTTTTCATTGAAAGCCAGACATGGTGAAAGAAAATCTGATAAACAGAGTTGAAAGAAGCTTTATACCTAGAGTTTCTGGGTGAAAGAAACACTAATAAATAGACCTTAGTGATGTAGTGGTAAGGTGTGGGAGAGGAAGCATTCTATATTTCTATGAGTAGGTCTCAGTCACTTAGTGAGTCTATGCTTCTGAGCTGTGACCTGCACAAGTGCTTATTAGAACCCCCTTTTAGGTGAGGCAAGGTGATTAGAGGAAGCTGGAGATGGATATATGTCTTCCCCCAAGTTAATTTGGCTTTGAAAAAATCTCTCTAGGCTCTAATAAAATAGTTTCTTTTGGAGCCAAATCTAGTTAAGAACAAAATGATGTGGCATATTTCAAGAAGATTATTTTCCCCTTTCTCTACTAGGGATTTTTCACGAATATTCACTGTGAGAACCTAGTAGAGCTCCAGAAGGCAAAATTCATAAAAGTGTGCTTGTCCCTAACCCCACCCCACACCACCACTCCTGACCTGACGTTTTTAACTCACAAACTTATCCAAACTCTGCTTCCAGCAATTCATCAATTATAGTTCATGCTTTTCTGACTGGGTACTGATTCCTGCAGTTTTTATTCACTGATTTGTGCTCTGAAAATAGTGATTTTCTATATCTTCCTGTCTCTCCATTTTTTTCCTGTGACCTCATGTATTTGAGCAATATAAAAAGAGTTGTTAATTTTTTTTTTAACTTGCTGGGTCTTCTGTTTGTAGATAGAATGGCATGGTGACTTCCAAGCTGCTAGAGTGAACAGTAAAATTCCCAATACATAGTTGCTTAAGGGCACATAATGACCATCTTTTTATATTACTTGTCATCTGCAGATCTTTAGTGAGTTGTTGGTTCAAACATTTTGCCCACTTTGTTAAGTGAACTGTCTATTTTCTTATTGCTGTGTTTTAAGTGTTCTATGTATAGTTGAATATGGTGAATTTCAAAATGATTACTTTCCACTGGGGAATTTTATAGAATGGTACATTTTCTCTTTACCTGCCCCTAAGTACAAGGGAGAGGGGAGTTGGGAACTAGGGAGAGAGTGTTTTTTCTGATCTACACAGTTAAGAATCATGTAGCATTTCTATAGGGAAAACTACTGAAACTCTCCGGGCTCCCCTTAGACTGGCTCATAGGAGTTTAACTCTCTAGCTGCTGCACACTCGGCTTACAGCAATTTACTGGTATCTGTTTAAGTATTCCTAACATTTACTGGCTCCTGCAGCTTCTGCTCCTGATACATTATGATTTTTCTATGTTTGTCTGTCTCTCAAATTTTCTGGGTGACAGTTTGCCCTGTGACCTAAACACTCTGATGAATGTCTTTGCATATTTTAAGTTTTCAGACTTTTCGTGAGTGTGGAAGTGACGACTTTCAGGCTTTTTACACGTCAGAGTGAAACTGCTGTGATGTCATTTTAAATTATATTTAAAATATTGTATGTAACAATAGACTGGAGTATAATGCTGTCCTTTCCTGGATTTTCTGCTTAGTTTTGTTGGAATGTGTTTCTATATATGTGACAATACCAAATTATGTAAATTATACAGACTTAATAGTATATTTTACGTCTTAGAGAAGTAATGCCTCTCATTTCTATTTTTTCCCAGATTTTATCCTAGCTATGCTTATATGTGACTCCAAATGAATTTTGTAATTAATTTTAATAACTGCAGAAGAGAAAGAAAAATGAACGCCTTTTATTTAGAATTGCTTAAATTTATAAATTATCTTAGAAAAAATGCAGTATTTATTGTACTAATTACTTCTATCCAAACATACTATGTGTTTTTGTCATTTTTCTACTTTTTTGTGATTTAAGAGTTCTACAGACATTTGCATTTACTTTAAATTTATTTATTTCTACTTTTTCTACCAAATTATTTAATATTTTTATTGTAAATGAGGGCTTTCCCAATAATTGCATTTCTTATAGTCTTTGTTTTCATGTTTGTAGACTATTGTTATGTGTGCTTTATTGCTATGCTTCAGTAAGCTTTCCTATTTTACATGGTATTTCATCCACTGACTTATGTAGAATTTCCAGATATGAAATTATATCCCATTGTCTCCAATTCTTAATTTCCTTCAATTCTGTTCTCTAATATTTTCATCTAATTGCATTAAGTAATGTCTTCCACATTATTTTAAATACTAGTATAAAGGAAGAGCATTTTATATTTGACTTTAGCAGAAAAGCTTTTTCTGTCTCCATAAAATAAGATAGAAGATTTTGGTTGAAAGTATAACATTTCATCAACTAATATTTTTAGTGTGTAAATTGATATTTTCCATTTTTTTGTAATTTGTAAGATTATCATGTGCTCTTTTCTTATATTATCATGATCAATTCCAATAAAATCGTTAATAGTATTGAAACTTTGGAATTTTTAATTGGTAGACAGTCAGAATTTTTAAAAATTTATTTGTTCTTTGGGATCTCTTCCTTCTCTGTTGTTTATTTAATATTTTTAAATTGAAGTTCATAAATAAATTTGGTATATGTTTTTGATTTGAGGGTACTTTTTATCAATTTTGGAAAACAATTTTATGCTGTCATCATAAAACAAATGTAGAGGTTTCCCTTCTTTTTCTGTGCTCTGGAATAGTTTGAGGTCATTGAAATTATCTGCTTTTCTAAAGTTTGCTGCATTTCTGCAGCACTCTGAAGAGTGTAAGTTTAGTACTATTAATAATTATACCAGTGTAACTGTGACATGATACAATTAATAATGTGAGAATATGAAGACCTATGGCTCAGTTTATAATAAAGTAGTTATTTATATTCATATGTATCCTTTGTAGTTTTCTTCAAAATAGCCACATTCAAAATATGTAAGTTCTGTTTTGTTATTGTTTAAGATGTTAAATCATCATTTTGGTATGCATGCAAACATAGTTTGCACGCTATTTAAAAGTATGCTCATCTATTTTTAACATAATACTTTATAAGCTAGCAGATTTACTACATTGATTATTTATTATCATTTATTTCAGTCATTAAATTATGATTACATACATTGGTTTTACATACTCTTTGCTAGTGCAATGATTGTATCATAGATATACTTAGGGTACATTTCCTTTTATCCCACATTGGAGAAATAAATAATGGTGTGATACTAATACATAGACAAGTGTATTGCTCCTAACAGCAGGTAAAAAACATAATTATACAATATTTCTGCTAACATATGTTAATCAAATGATCCTTAGGAATGTGAATTTAAGCAACTTATTCTCATGAGAAGTCCTGCTAATACCAAGTTCAAAATTGTGAGAAATCATAATGCCTTAACTTTTAGATCCTTAGCATGAGATTGAATGTAAATGGAACTCTTATTATCTCATTATTTCAAATAATGTCTTAGACGTAATTACATTATTACAAAATTTTTTGAATAAATATATTAAATCTCAATATATTACTCATAATGTATTGGATTTTAACAATTATATTACATGACAATGAACATCATGATCCCTAAATCAGTTGGCTTGAATTGTAATAAAACTTCATCAATATTAATTACTCTGAAGACTTTGGACAAGGAGTTTAACCTCTCCAAACTCCTGATTTTTAATTTTAAAAAAGGAGACACCAGTAGTATCTAGCTTATAGAGCTGGTGTAAAAATTAAATATTCCTAGTCTTTAGTAAGCAGCCAAGAGTTCATTGTAGTTTTTTATTACATAAAAAAGGCAAAATGTCTGATGAAATTTAAACTTCTCATTCTAAGGCTTATCAAAACCAGCCAATCTCATTTTCTTCTGGTTTCTCAGTAAATTCCATTGATATTTACCAAACTGTCAGAAAATGACCCGATATGGTTACCTTGGGTACATTTCCTAGTTCAAGCATCTCAGCTGGCTCATTTGAAGCAATTCTACTCTGAAGGAGATATTTCAGGAGAAGATATGATAGCATTGACTTTTGCAAGTGGGCAACGCTGATTGTTCCTAATATGTTTGTGAGGGAGCTTTGAGGTAGATCCAAACCATTCTTTCATTATTTATATTTAAGGTCTCTGAGGCAGGTATTTCTACTACCTTCCTACTCACCACCAGCATGAAGCCCAACATTGAGCCACTGGGGGCTTATTCTTCAGCTGTTTATCTGTTATAAGTGGTGACAAACAGAATAAGGATTCTTTTATCCCACAATATAGATTTTTTAATAATTTTTATCCCTACATAGGCAACAAGCTCCCCTCTCCAGCTATAGTAGATATAAGATATTTTTATTCCCACTTGAATAATATGCCTATGAAATGAAATTCTAATTAGATAGAATTCATTAGAGAGGAGGAGTAATTAATTAGGTTCCCCTGGACCTCCTATAGTGTAGAAATTAATTAAGTAACAAATTTTAAAATGCTTTTATGCATTTTCAAAATGGTATTATTATCAGCAGTAAATTACTTTCTGTGCTATTGCTTCTTTACTGTTGTACCTATAATGGAACTAAATAGCTAGACACCCAATTTCTAAAGATCTTTTAATGTAATCTTCATGACATACCAAAAATATTTATCTCCCCATAAGATACATATTACTTTCCCCTCAAATTTGTATATTATACATTTTATTGCTATAATAACTACATTAAATATGCAGTGGTGTGTTTTTTCATTCTCACTGTGTAAGCTAAATTCAAAATTATGTCTGTCAACTATTTTGTATAATAACCAACAGAGAACTATAGTACTCATATTAAGTGTCGATGTTGCACAATGATGACAAAGGACTAGAGAATATGGGCAATGGAGTTGGGGCAACACGCATTTTAGTTCTGCTCTGCCACTGAATACATCTATACACTTAGACCAATTACCTATCTTTTGGCACCTGCTTACAGTTCTGTTACCTGGGGTTTATAATCACTACCTTGCCACCATGTATATCTGTCTGCCGGCACCATGTATATCTGTCTTTTTTTTTTTTTGGCACCTAGTCTAGCTCTGTAGCCCAGGCTAGAGTGCAGTGGCACAACCTTGGTTCACTGAAACCTGCTCCTCCAGGGTCCTGATTTAAGCAATTCTCCTGCCTCAGCCTCCCAAGTTGCTGAAATTACAGGCACGCACCACTACAACCAGCTAATTTTTGCATTTTTAATAGAGACAGGGTTTCACCATGATAGCCAGGCTGGTCTTGAACTGCTGACCTCATGATCCGTCTTCCCCGGCCTCCCATTTATCTGTCTTGAAATAACGTTGTATCTGTTTTAGGATTTCAATAATTTTCTTAACTTGTCAAAAGTAAATATCTGCTTTTTTTAGATAATGAAAATGAACATCTATCCTATGAACATTTTACAGTGCTGTAATCTAGGATCATTTTACACCAACACATTTAGCATTTTGTCTGTATGGAAATTAATGTTATAATTGGATTTAAGAAATTCACTTATATTCTTCTCTACACAAATTACTGAAAGATGCAAAGTACATAAATCGCCAAAGAATAATGGACTCAGCACAATATCTTCTCTAAAGTTATCACTAACCATATGAGGATCAGATCACAAATGGAATCACTACACAAAAGTTCTTGAAAAATCTATATGTCCCTTAAATTTTTTGCAAGTAGTTATAAGCATCAGTCATGAAGAAGTCATCCACGTGACTTTATTTAGTATTTGGGAATGTTTAGTAACAACAAGTTTAACTTCATGGTAGGTATGAGGTGATGACTACATAAACTTACACATATACATACATATGCAATAGAGATATTGAGTGATTGTAGTTGTTGGACACAGGATTTTATGTTTAGTGACATAATAACCATTTTTGATATCAAATTCATACATGCTGGTTGTAGAAAAATACAAAAAAATATTAATTATAATAATCTGATTAAACCAAGAAAAATATACTCCTACACACAATACACAACATATGCACAAATGGTAATGAGATCCATACTACTTTTTAAAATTCGCCATAAACCAATAAAAGTAAAATGCCATTTTGTTAAATTTAATTATTTCGTAACACTGATTTATGAGATTTTCATTGCTTAACAAAATAGAGTTAAATTCGCGTTGCTTATCATAATAATAATATAGTTTTCTTATTAAGTTAGAAAATGATCTTGAGGAAACAATTAGTGGGTCCCTATGTTCTTAAACAATCATAAAATATTAAAAAAAAAATCCATGTACAGCAAGGATAAATTGATCATTAAAAACAGGAAAAAAATGAGGAAGAATTTCCTGTTTTGCAGGGAGTAAGGAGATAGCAGGAATAAGGATAGAGTTTAAGTGAGTCCTTTTTATGGAGGATATGAGGTGGGGAAGAGGTGGCTTGTTTTAATTCCATTATATCAGTATACGACAGTGTATTTGGAAAGGCTGGTGTGTTACGTAGGAGTAGCAGGTATATCTTTAGTCGAGGTTATGCAATACTTTATAATTAAGTTATTTGGATGACTAGGTATTTCAGGGTGTGTGTGTGTGTGTGTGTGTGTGTGTGTGTGTGTGTGTGTGTGATTTGTTTTAGAGACAGGGTCTTTCTGTGTTGCCCAGACTTTTTGTCTCTTAGTGCTAGACTCCAGTGATCCCCTTGCCTCAGCTTTCTGAGTAGCTGGGACTACAGCCATGCACCACCACACCCTGCTAAGTATGTGGGTTTTAATGGGGGGTGATATGTGGCGGTATGCTAACATTCAGAACTTAAATTAGGCTTCATTAAGAATCTACCCACCTACAATAGCCAGAAATTGATGACTCTTACACTTAAAGTTCAAACTTTAAAAATTCAAAATTGCAGGCTTTTACATATAACTAAAAGTTAAAATCTATCAAAACGTTTTCTTATGGTCAGGCAAGGGATTAAGACCTCATAACTCTCAAATGTGAGAGAGCATATCTCATCATATGCTACAGGGGAAGATAGAGTGGACCTTGAAATTTTGATATATCAAACTTCAAAGCTCTATTTGAAAGTCTTGCTAATAATGTATCAGTTATTCAGAAGTGTTAATTTGTGTGGTAAATCATTAAGTTCATATTATATTTTTAAGCATTCATTTTGTTTAAAGAAACACAGAGATTGGAGGAGTGAAAGTCTTGTTTAGTAAACATTTGCCATCTCTAGAGCAAGAGAGAGTATTTGCTATTCCAGATAAACACATCAAACCATTATTTTGATTAATCATTATAAACATGGATACAGTCGGCAATAAAATTCTAAAGGTACTTGAATTTCTAAAACAAATTAAGCAAATTCAAACAAACTTTGGGTTAATGGAACATTTATTTATGCTCTTTAGGAATACAGTTTACCCTCCTTTGCCTTTGGCTGTAAGTTAATAAATGAATTAGTTCAATAAACATATAATGGGGTACATATTATTTGACACAATGAACATGGCTTTGATTATAGAATATTAAAGAAAATACATACTTTTCATCTTCACTGTCATTACGATTTAATGGAGAATAAGAATAATTAACTTTTATAAATATTTTTAAAAAATAGTTTTAGAAAAGAAATTAACAGACTATTAGAAAATAAAGAGTGAGGCTGTAGTACTCTATCTTGATAAAATGAAAATGTAAGATTCTATAGGGCTCTCTTGGTCACTATTTATGGTGTTGACTCCAGGTTTTTATATAACTTCTATTCCTCATTGTTTTAGCTCCCTTTTGCATTCTACTTTGCTTGGCTAGGAAATAACTTTAGTTTTCCACAATGACGTATGAGCCATTTCACATATAAGAATACCTTTCTATCTGCTTTCTAAAAAGAACAGCAATTATTACAACAAAAACAAGCTTTGTGAACTTGATGGGAATAAAATAATTGTTTGATAACATTTTCCAAAAAAAAAAATAGAGTAAAAATTCTTTTCATTACTGAGATATTAATATATTATTGTTTATATGTTGGAGGCAGGCAAATTTTGAATTAATTGAAGAAAATCTCTATCACTGAAAACTTACAGGATATGTTCTTCATTCTTATGGTTCAGTATTTTGCCCCAATAGTTCTATGGAGCTGACTGTATTGGACACCTCTAGGATACCACTCAAATTCCTTCAGCCTCAGCAGCCACTGTTGAATTGACTAGTTCTGAGCCGCTTCATAAGGTCACTTTTTCCAGCTTCTAGCCTCAGGGCCTTTGCTCACAGTCTGTGGGACAATCGCCTTTCACAGGCATACCCTTTAAATGCCACTTGTGATAAAGGGATGCTCGACAATGGTTAAGTGCTCTCTTTAAAACCCCCACTGTCATGCACACTTCTGAAATTCATTTCCAAATGCTCCACAGTATGTCTCACAGGATTAAACACCAGTTACCAAATTGGGGATCAGCTTCTTCCTAAGCCTTTTCTCTTAATTTACTTAGGCTGCTATATAGCAAAATACCCTTGACTTTGTAACTTATGAACAACAAAATGTATTGCTCACAGTTCTGGGGGCCGAGAAGTTCCAGATCAAAGTGCTAGATTTGATGTCTAGTGAGGGCTCATTCTTGGCTTCAAAGGCAGCGTCTTCCAGCTGTATTGTCACCTGGCAGGAGGGTCAAACAAAGCTCCCTCAGGCCCCTTTTCTAAGGGCACTAATGTCTTTCTTGAGGGCAGAGTACACATGATCTAATTACCTCCCAAAGTCCCATCTCTTGACAGTGCCAGACTGGGGATTAAGTTGCAACTTAATCCCCAGTGAGGGACACAAATATTCCGACTATAACATGGTCCTCAATAACTCATTATTACATTGATTTTTTGTTTCTCCCTGTTCCATTTCTGCATCCCTCATTCTTCCTTCCTAGCACGACTTTGGAAATAAGCTAACTGCATTCAAATCTCTGATTCGGGTTCTACTCTGAGCCTGGGGTGAGTATAGACTGGATGATTATGGGTCAAAATAAAGTCATACTTTACAAGGTTTTTATAAAAAAAAAAACTAAAAACACTAAAATAGTTCTATTCAGAAATATTTGGTCACCTACATTTTACTAATGTTTCTTGGTCAGCTTGCTGCATCTTGATAAATTTTACTCATTATTACATAAGGTATAATAACCTCTATTCAGACCAAGTGACTAACCACAAACAAAATGAGCTGCACTTATGCACTTTAATTAACTGGCTTGCTGGTTAAATCACCTTTCAGGTCTAAAAGAAAGGACAAATTAGCACGAGTGGCTCTTTTATTTCTCTCCTTCAGTAGTTTTTCTCCTTTGTAGCTGTGCTCTATTTAAACCTTTAAGGATTAAGGTTGTCCCACTTTTCTGGATCTTTATATTTTTCTGATACTCTGTAGTTCATGAGAAACTGCAGTTCAGCTGGTATATTTATCCATTTACTTCTGAGTGTGTCAACTAGGCTTAGAACTGCAAATGTCTTCATGGAAACTACATCTTCCAGAGCCCGTTTTGCCTTTACTATTACTTTTTTATTTTTCACACACGGTTATTTTTTGACACTTGGAAATTTTCTCTGAGGTTGCCGAAGAAGACTGGCAATATAAACTTGGAATAAAGTATTATTATAGAAAAGAATGAAAGAGCAACTGCCCATCTCACTTATGACGCTAGATCTTGGAATTTTGATCTCTCTGTATAAGCTAAGGGCAGGTCTAAGTCGGTTTAGATGCATTATCACATTTCACCTCTGCCTCGTTTTAGGAATGCGAAAACTGAGGCACAATAAAATTATGTGTCTCTATATTATACAGTGAATAAAAAGAGGATCTTTGAATACATACCCTTTCTCCCTATTGTATAGGTAATATTTATTGAGGACTTATTGTAACTCAGGCACAATGTGTAACAAACAAGACTGTAACAAAGCAATTTGTTTTAGGGAATGTGTTAGACATTGAGGAAAACGGGTGAAAGTCTTCACATTCATGCTTGTTTAAGAACCATGGAACTCTACATTCAGTTCATTCCTTACCAACCCCGCGATCGCTATTCCAGGGCACCAACATCTCTCCCTTTCTTTACTGATACAGTACGCTAAGAAGAGTAAGACCTTTATGCTTCAACTCTTTAATTAACTCTCCCATCTGCAATCAAAATGGTCTTTATCAAGCACAGGCCCATGCACAAACACAATTATAAAAGTCCCCTAAAAATTTGCTATGACTTCCATTTATGACTATTTGCAATAAAATCAGATTTTCTTAACGCCATTGTTCATAAGGACTTTATAAATCTAGATTTTGTCTTTGCTTCAAAATAATATATCAATATCCTTACTCTCAAACTCCACCTTCAATCATAGTAAACTTACTGAACTTCCTTGTTTCATGCTCTGCCAAATACTGTGTTTTGGCACATACATATCTCACAGTGCACTGTGAACTTCATTAGAATAGGGATTAGGGGTATTCCTAAACCAATGTACCACAATTCCCACTACACATTAGATATCCAGTGAGCATTTATTATCTGGGAGAATAAATGACTACTAAATTCTCCCTCATTACTTCCTGGTTCATCTTTCAGATTTCAGTTTCTATGTAATTTCGTTCAAAAAAATTTAAATCATTTGACCTAGAGAGGATTACACATACTTACAAGGGCTTTGTATTTAAGAAAATTAATAATATTACCTTTGTTATTGTTCTTGTTTCTATGTGTAATGTATATATGTACATATGTACACACATGTTCATATGTACATATATACATATATGTACATATATTTTTTTTGCTGCTTAGATATTGCATGCAAATATCAACTGTTAACCTCAGTGTCAATATGTAAACACAGGATAGCATGGTTGTAAATATAGATCCAGACTAATGCAACCTTTGTCTAAAAGGGCTGACTGCTCTCCGACCCAGTAGGCCAATGTCACATGAATGTTTGTCAAATATTGTCACATCTTCCAGCTTTTCAAATAAGTCCAGAAATGCAGACTTGCCTCTTAAATATCAATTATAAAATGTTGGCAATTTGTTTTAAGTTTTAAATAATTTTAGGCAAGTTTCCCAGTTCATAACTTTCAACAATAAATGAAAGTTATGAACTGGTAAACTTGCCTGAAAATCTCTAGAGATGTCTAGATGTTCCCTCACATTTCATCCCTGTTGTTCCCTCATGTAGCATGTAAAATATAGTCTAGCATTTCAAAAAATCTCTTTTCCTCCTGGTGGACTGAATAGTTTGTAACTTCTGTGAGATCAGGGATATTTAGCCATAGATATATAGATATAGCTTAATTAAGTGTTAAGCTTTCAAGTTTAATTGTAAATGTTGTTCTGTATTACTAAAGTATTATAAATTTTAGAAAATGCAAGTCAGTAAAATACAGTTACAAAATTTAAAAAGGCTGTTTTCTCGTTATCTGACTCTGTTCCTTTACACACTAATATGTGTTCCTTCCAAACCAGCATTCCATAATTTTAAATATTTTGTCTACTGAACAGTGTATTTTTGGTATAATCAAACAATTGAGCAAATCTAGAGTGTATATTTTCAAATAATCATGAAAGCATATACTGTAAGCCATTATGTGTGTCCACAGAGAATCCTACCCTTCAAAATCTTTCAAGAAATGGGTCCTGATCTGCTAAAAGCAAAGAGTAATTCATACCTTCTAAAAACTGGATAAATGTAACACCATTCTGTGATGTGGGAAAGAAAAGAAAAATATTATTCAGTAAAATCATCAGGGGAATTTAACAAGAGCTGTAACCCTGTAATTACTTTTATGATTTTTGGATAGAAGACCATAAGTAACTTTGCTATTATTCCATCTGTTCCTGGCTAGTTTTAAAAAGTTCAAAACTTCTGGATTATATTTTATTGGAAAGGCAATATAGTTTCAATAGCAATAACTACTATTAATAATAATGCTCTCTCTGGAGGTTGATATAGAAACATAATAACAAAAGCAATACAACACACTTTGATGTATTTTATTCCCATCAGAGTTTCTCCTACCAACTATAAAAAGCTGATATTGAAGAGTTTGGAATTTATTTGCTAATTTTTTTGTATTCTATAATGATGACACTGTCTTTGAATGCAATAATTTCTCATTTATTCATTTAGATAAGAATAGATCTCTAACAATGATGCTCTCTGACCATCTTGATCTGGCAGGGAATAAGCTACCTGTAGACAAAATTACAAAGTTAAAAATGTTTTCAAAATCTCTTTTATTTCAAAATTGAAGTTATTAAATTATCTTTTAAGGAATGTATTAAAATGTCACTGGAATATTAATGTAATCTGGAAGTATTTAAGTCAACAATTTTAATTTGTGCCTTTAAATTTATAAAAATAGTTATGTGGGTGTTAATGGATAGGAGAGAAGCTGAGCCATTCAATTTTACCTGATAATGTTTATTCAAGTATACACATCAGCTTCATTTTAGTGTAAAAACCTGCTTCTTCAAAACTGGTCATCAGAATACAGCAGCCTGCCTCTTTCTATTGTAAGTAACTCTTCCCACTTGAGAATTACTGTTTTACACTATCCTACTAGATATTTCACATGGATATAAAGAATATGAGGTTGGTGTAATACTGCTACCCATTTCATTCTGCATTATGCAGTTATTTCAGTTTATGTGAATTTACACAATAGAAATATTTTAAACATTTTGATGTTGATGGCAATATAAATCATAAGTAGCTAAATACAGTGAACATTGAAAAAATAAATCTAACCAATTCCACTGGGCTAATGTAGTAACATATAGTCATTTCAAAACTTAAGTCTTCCATCATCATTGGCTAACCCAACATTGCCTCATTCTCAGATGGTGACATTAATGTCCACTTCTCAGAGAAAATAAGACACCAGCTATAAATGGAAACATTTTCTTTCCACCAAGCTTATACATTTTCCTGAATCCTCTGTCTCTCTCCCTGTAGTCCCTAAACCTAATCTTTCTGTCTGCATTATGATTTTCATATATTCCTGTTTCTTCAGCAGTGGGATGTCCCTTTTTCAATTATCAACTTTCTTCTACCTCTCCTTTCTAATTAGATTCTTTCCATAAAAATGAAATGCACTACACAAATCTTTCCTCTTCAAAAGTACTTTGAACATAGAGTCCTTTCTTTCTACTATTCATTTCTCTCTCCTTTCTTATAGGTAGACTTACTGAAAAAACTTGTCTTTATTCTATTGTTTCCTAATTCTGCTCACTCTTAAACCAAGCACATTTTGGCCACCTCCCCTAGAATAACCTTAAAATGTCTTGCCAATTATCCTGGTGAAAAATTGAATGAACATCATTTGATCCAACTCAACATTACTGGAGTTTGTTTACCATGTCAGCAGACTTCAAGCATTCTCATCCTGTGCAGCAACTCATGACATAAAATATTCATAGTTTCATCAAAATCCAGTTCTAGTCTCCTTGGCTGTCTCTATTTTCTTTCTTTTTCATATTTAACTGTTTTAGGACTCTTATTTTCTTTCTCCTCAGCTTTGTCTACAAAATAGCTCATTCAGCATGCTTCCGGTTACCAACCATAGCAGAAGATGATTATCAGTCCTATCTCTCTGATATACATTGTTCTTCTGAGCTGCATATCCTCACATACTACTGCTGTCTGGACGTTTCATGTAAATATCCAGTAAGTACCTAAAATAGAGTTGTTCACAGTATCTTTCTTTAACATTGGTTTGTTTTGTGTGTATGTGTTTTTTTTTTTCTCACAAAATGATGCAATCTGTCCAGTTTTTAAGGCAAAAGTTTGAAAATCTTCATGACTCTCATGTCTATGACCCACTTATTAAGAACAAATTGTTTTAAAGGAACAATTATATGTCTAGAATATATGCCCAAACCATATACTTTCCCCCAATTTTCAATTTTGTTAAACTTTACTACCAGTATCAATTTTTCACTCAGTGAAATTACCCTGTCTCCAAATTACTTTTTTCTGTTTGAGTATAAGATTCTCACTTACGTATTAGTCCATTTTCACACTTCTGATAAACACACATCCGAGACTGGGAAGAAAATTAGGTTTAATCAACTTCAGTTCCACATGGCTAGAGAGGCCTCACAAACATGGAAGAAGGAAGAAGGAGCAAGTCATGTCTTACATGGATGGCGTCAGGCAAAGAGAGAGGTTGTGCAGGAAAATTCCCATTTTAAAAACCATCAGATCTCATGAGACTTATTCACTATCATGACAGCATGGGAAAGACCTGCCCGGGTTGCTCCCACGACATGTGGAATTGTGGGATTTACAATTCAAAATGAGAGTTGGGTGCGGACACAGACAAACCATATCAACTGACAAGAGTAAGCCAAGTAAGTTTACAGCCCTGTGTTTCTTATTTAGCCATTTAGCATTATCTAGCTTTCCTTCAGTCATCCACTTCAACAAGTATTTATTGAGTACCTACTACATGTGCCAGCCATTATTCTGTATGATAATCATGTGGCAATGAATAAAATTATTAAGGTACATTACACTGGGTCACCACGCATGACACTATAAGAAGTAAAATATTGAGGCTTAAAATTAAAGGATGAATAGATGTTAGCAAAGTGATGAAGACAGAAGTAGGATTTGGAATGCAGAAAAAGTAAATATGAAGTCTTTTACAAAAGAAAGATCTCATTGCAGTGAGCCAAGATTGTCTACTCTACTCCAGGCTGAGCAATAGAGTGAGACTCCATCTCAAAATATCAATAATTAAATAAAAATAAATAAATAAATAAATAAAAGACCTCATTGATTTTGGCACATATACACCATGGAATATTATGCAGCCATCAGAAATGATGAGTTTGGGTCCTTTGTAGGGACATGGATGAACCTGGAAACCATCATTCTCAGCAAACTGACAGAAGAGCAGAAGATCAAACACTGCATGTTCTCACTCATAGGCGGGTGTTGAACAATGAGAACACATGGACACAGGGAGGGGAGCACTAC
>NW_022436951.1:14988394-15095032 GCF_009761245.1 Sapajus apella
TTCAATTAAAAAAACTTGCAATATTCTACACAAGTACCCAAAAGATAAAAAACAAAAAAAAAAAAAAAAGCGAAAAAAAAAAAAAACTAAAAAAAAAAAATTAAAAAAAAAAAAAAAAAAAAAAAAAAAGAAAAATCACTATGGCTTACATACCATATCTACAGTGACTGGAAAGATGTGACATTGGGAGACAGGGCCCAAATTAGTTTTCATAATTTATGTAAAAATATTAGACAACTTTTATAAATGAATTATTATCCATATATATGTATAGGGATAACATACATAAACATTTTTTCCATAGATATATAGAAAAGATCATGATGCCATGGGCCACAGTAGTGGCAGATGTATTTTTCATAAAATTTTGATAGGTCAGCCCAATCTCTTGCCATTATCACCTCAGTCTCTCTTCAATCAATTTATCTTCCAGTCATCTAAAACTACCTAAAACTTCCCTTCACTTCTCGCATTCCCTCTAGTTGGATGCTCAAAACTGTTGACCTAAATCACAAGTTCTCTGGGAAGCACCGGGTTTGCTTGTACTTATTGTTAGATAGCACTAGCTGCACACTTCAGGGCAATTGCCTATAGAGCTCCCCACTTCAGAGTAAGCTCTATACAGTCTATTCGTGGTCATGCCTAACTTCTTGTACCTAGTATCTCTAGCATCTAATAGGCTCTCCAGCATATACATATGTATCAAATCTGTATGTGATGCACATATACAGGCGGATGGAAAAATCTAATTAAAACAAGATTATGTTAACCATGTTTTTATTGCTTTAATTTATAAAAAAACTTGTAGTAAAATATACATATGAATATTTGTCATTTGACAATTTTATGTTCAATAAATATTTGTTGTGTGATAGTAAAAGACAATTTTGTCCTCTACTTTTTTGTTTATTTTATTTATTTATTTTTTAAGTGATAGGGATATTTCTGTATCTCCCGGGCTAGAATGCACTGGAATGATCATAGCTCACTGCAGTCTTGAACTTTTGAACTGAAGTGATCCTCCTTCCTCAGTCTCTTGAGTAGCTGGAACTACCAGTGTATGCCACCATGGCTGGCTAACTTTTTTGTTTTTTGTAGAGAGGGGTCTTGCTGTACTGTCCAGGCTGGTCTCTAACTCTTGGGCTCACGCAATCCTCCCATCTAGGCCTCAAAAAATGTTGGGATTACAGGCATGAGCCAGTGTACCTGGCATCTTTTATTTTTAATAAACATATCTACACACCTCTTTGATTTAATAGTATTTAATTTTTTCTCCAGTTGCATTTTGTCTGAAACTGGAGATAATTTTTTTTTTCTCTTTTCTTTTACTAAGATTTGCAAGAGTTAAATCGAGAACAGATGTATTAATGGCAAAAGCTGATTTCCATTTCGCTCATAAAGTAGATGAAATTAATGTACACCAAAAGTAAATTCGATGTGATTTACATTATAAAGAAGTATTTTTTAAAGAAATAAAGTAATGAGTTCTATATAACAAACACTATATTATCTGTTGTGAAAAATAAGTAAGTACACATCACAACCTTTGCTCTCAGATTGTATTCTCCTTAGGAAACTAAAGGACAGAGTAGATAGTGAATAAAAGATAAATACATAAGCAGACCTGTATTAAACACTACTATGGTGAAAAATGCAATCAAAGGATATACATAAGGAATAAGGAACTATTTTAATAGAAGGCAGAGAAGATCTTATTTAAATTTCATTTTTGACCATAGTCATCCTAATTGGGATAGAACGAAAATGGAAGATGAGAGAGAGGTAAATTGTGGTTGGGGAAGAAAAAAAGGAATTTAATTAGCATGTATCTAAAGAATATTTCAAAAGCAATCGATATTGGTTGGAGTGAAATGGACATTTTGAGAAAAATCAAAAAATGTCTTAAAAATTGTGAAAAGGCAACATTATAATGCGTCTGATAAAAAGAACACGTTAGATTTTAGACTGAAGGCAACAAAGTGCCATTTAGGTTTCATCATCAGTGACATTATTATTATTATTTTTCTGCTGGCAGATGGTTAGATACCTGTTAGACTACAAAAAACAATCAAACAAAAATACCCAGCCTGGACATTTTTCCATAGAAATGGAAAGAAAAAATAACAAAACTGAGGGTATTCTATGATGAAAGTATTTAGCCAAATTTAATGCAATCAAGAAACTGAAACTATATTGAACATTTTAGCTTTCACAAATAAAGCTTTAGGAAGTTGGCATCTTTTTTCTTCTATTATCTTGGAGGAGGAAAAAAAAACTCATTCTACTTTTGGGAGTGTTTTTCTTTTTTTTTGATAATTCTTTTATTTTTGTATATGGCTATTAGTCTTTTTTTAGGTTAGCCTTTGAGATAATTTATTTACTTTTTTTGTTACTGTTTCAATAGTTTTATAAAATTATATATGCTCATCATAAACTTTTCAAAGAATATGGAAAAGCATAAAGAAGAAAGAAAAACACAACCAAACAAAAATGTAAAGATAAAATCCAAAATTATACTGCTCATAAGTAACTCACAAAAAATTAAATGACATTTTTTCTAGATTGTTCTGATACACATATACAGATAGATGGATGGAAAAATCTAATTAAAACAAGATTACGTTAACCATGTTTTTATTTTTTTTTAAATTGTAGTTAAATATACATATAAAAATTTGTCATTAACTATTTTAAGTGTAAAGTTCAGTGACACACTTTCACATTGCTATGCAAATGGTAATTTTAATAATATAAAAAATGCATGTGCATGCTTAAGAATAAATAATAAAATTATTAAAAGCAACCTACAATCTCTATTATTTCTTTCCTCTTACTTCTTTGCCTGCTTTCCATGTTCCACAATATTTAAGAATTAGTATCTCAATATCTTGGGTAGTTGTTCCTTCACATTACAACTGTAAATGCTAGATTTAAAAATTCCTATTAATTCTATAAATTATGAAATTACAATCACGAAAACATGAAAATCTTACCAATTTTAGTTTTTCCCTAAAGGAAATTGCTCACAAATCTTGTGAATTCATTTCCTCTGTACATATGTGCATGCATATGGGTTTTTGTTTTATGTATTTACTCTTTAGGCATTTGGTCTCCATTTAGCTAATTCTTTAAAATAAGTCTATTTTTTTCCACAAAAAAGTTAACAATATTCATTCTTCTCTTAGTAGACAAAAAATTGTTTGCAATTTTTCATTTAAAAAGATATGTATGCATGTATACAAAATTATAGCCTTGCATATACACCATTATTAACACATTCTTTACATTAAAGGGACAGAGTAATGAAATGGCGAAGATCCTGGAATCTGAACCCTGGATGCTCTGAATCAGAACTGTTTGCATTGGTAAACTCTGTGAACATAGGTAAGCCGCTATAAGATGTCTGCCATTTCCTCATTCACAAAATGAGGCAATGTTAGGAAATATGTCATGGTATAGTTTTGGAAATCAAATACTTTATATAAGCAAATACCTCAGAATAGGATTGGCCTAGATTAAATCCTTAATAAATATTAGACATTATTATTATTCCTACCATAGATTTCTATAATTTCTTCGGAACTGAGAAATGACAGAGAAAAATCAATTAAAATTTCAAAGTATACAAAATCATAAATTGCGGAAAGGACACCTTATTTAAAAAATCATGCTAGAAACAACTTGACAAGTCACATGTAAAAGAATGAAGCTGGATCCCTGTCTCTTACCTTATATAAAAATCAACTAAAGAAGGATCAAATAATTAAATCTAAGACCTGAAAACCTAAAACTTATAGAATATGACTTTGGAAAATTTTCTGGACATTGGCCAATGCAAAGAATTTTTGACCAAGACTCCAAAAGCAAATGCAACAAAACAAATATAGATGAGACCTAATTAAACTAAAAAGCTTCTTCACAGCAAAATGAATAATCGGCAGAATAAACAGGCAACCCACAGAGTGAGAGAAAATATCTGCAAACTATGCATCTGACAAAGGGCTAGTATCTGGAATCTACAAGGAAATCAAACAGAACAGCAAGAAAAAAAACCAAATAATTTCATCAAAAATTTGGCAAACGATGTGAACAGACATTCCTCAAAAGAAGATATATAAACATCCAAGATACATATGAAAAAATGGTCAAAATCACTAATCATCAGGGAAATGCAAATTAAAATAGTGAGATACCACCTTACTCCTGCAAGAATGGCCATACTTAAAAAAAAATTATAAAACATATGTTGTATGTTTTATGTCACATATGTTTTATAATTTATAGATTATATTGTAAAACATGTTATAGGTTTACAATATAATGTTATAAAACATAAATATTTATGTTTTATTATATATTTTAAAAAATAAAATTATATATTTTATATATAATGTTCTATTAAACTGGACCAAATAAAAGAACTAGTTACTGTTCCAACTATATTCTTAACTAGGCATTCTGATTCCATAGACCAAAAGGAATATCAAAGACAAATGAAAAAGAGAAAAATAATAAAAAAGATCCTTCCATAACAGATATAAGATAAACTACAAAGTTATAAATGAAATACTGTGATTTTTGAAAAAGGCTAGAAATACAGGACATGTAACATTGTTAAAAGACAAAATGCATATTTGCTAGGTATAAAAGTTTCTACATCAAGGGTAAGATCTCAAATTTGCACAGAAAACATGAGTTATGCATTCAGCTTTGCTTAGGAAGTTAACAATACATTCAGAAAAATAATGTAGATTGATTCTCCTCTCATATAAGCAAATAAACTTCAGAAGAACTAAAAACACAAGGATATCGAACTTATCAAAAACTCAAAGAACTTTTAAATGTCATTATTTTTAGCAAAAAAACAGAGATGAATTGAATATATCCGGTTGGCTGTAAGTATTTGGCTTTATTGCTAGGTTCTTTATTCTATTCCCTTGGACTAACTGCCTGATTTTATACCTGTACCACACTGTTTTGGTTAACTATAGCCTTATAGCATCATTTTAAGCCTTGTAATGTGATGACTGTAGATGTGTTCTTTTTGCTTAGTTTCGTTTTGGCTAGATGGGTGCATTTTTTGGTTATATAAATTTTAGGATTTTTATTTCTAGTTCTGTGAAAGATGATAATATTTTGATGAGAATTGAATTGTATGTGTAGATTGGTTTTGGAAGTATTATCATTTTTACAATATTGATTCTTCCTGTCCATGAGACCATAAGAAGGGGTTTTGTTTCCATTTGTTTGTGTCATCTATGATTTTTTTCAGCAGTGTTTTGTAGTTTTCCTTGAAGAGATATTTCATCTTCTTGGTTAGGTATATTTTTATATTTCTAGATTTCTCTCTCTCTCTCTCTCTCTTTTTTGCAGCTGTTACAAAATTTATTGAGTTATTGATTTGATTCTCAGCTTGGTAGTTGGTGTATAGCAGTATACATTGAATTTTTAACCTGAGACTTTACTGATTTCCTTTATCAAATCTAGGAGATTTTTGGATGAGTCTTGGAGTATTCTAAGTATACAATTATATTGTCAGTAAATCGTGATAATTTGACTTTCTGTTTCCCAATTTTTTTGCACTTCATTTCTTTCTCTTGCCTGATTGCTCTGGCTACAACTTCTAGCACTATGTTAAATAGAAGTTCTAAAAGTGGGCATCCTTGACTTGTTCCAATTCTCAGGGGGAATGCTTTCAACTTTTCCCCATTCCGTATGATTTTGGCTGTGAGTTTGTCACAGATGACTTTTATTATTTTGAAATAAGTTCATTCTATGCCTAGTTTGTTGAGGGTTTTTAATCATAAAATGTTTCTAGATTTTCTCAAATGCTTTTTCTGTATCTACTGAGATGATCATATGGTTTTTGTTTTTAGTTTTGTTTATGTGATATATCACATTTAATGACTTGCATATGTTAAACCATCCCTGCATCCCTAGGATGAACCCACTTGATCACGATGTATTATCCTTTCGATGAGATGTTTGATTTAGTTATCTAGCATGTTTTTGAAGATTTTTGCATCTATGTTCATCAGGGATATTGTTCCGTAGTTTTCTTTTTTTGTTATGTTCCTTCTTGGTTTTGGTATTAGGATAATACTGGCTTCATAGAATGATTTAAGAAGAACTTGTTTATACTCTGTCTTTTGAAATAGTTTCAGTAGAATAGCTGCCAATTCTTCAATGAATATCTGGCAGAATTCAGTTGTTAATTATCCTTTGGGTATTAGGGTGATACTGGCTTCATAGAATGATTTGGAGAGGATCTGCTTTTACTCTGTCTTTTGGGATAGTTTCAGTAGAAAAGTTACCCTTCTTTGAATATCTGGCAGAATTCAACCGTGACTCCATCTGGTCCTGTACTATTTTTAGTTGGCATTTTTTAAGTTTCTGATTCAATCTTGCTGCTTGTTATTTGTTTGGTGAGGGTGTATATTTCTTCCTGATTTAATCTAGTATGGTTGTATATTTCCAAGAATTTATCAATTTTCTCTAGATTTTTGAGCTTGTGTGTGTAAAGGTGTTCATAGTAGTCTTGAAAGATCTTTTGCATTTCTGCAGTATGGGTTGTGATGTCTCTAGTTTCATTTCTAATTTACCTTATTTGAATTTTCTCTCTTCTTTTCTTGGTAAATCACACTAATAGTTTGTCAATTTTATTTATCTTTTCAAATAACCAAGTTTTTTTTTAAATTTTGCATTTTTTGTTTCAATTTCATTCTTCTCTAATCATTATTTCTTTTATTCTGCTGGCTTTGGGTTTCATTTGTTTCTGCTTCTTTAGTTCATTGAGGTGTAACACATTATCAATTTGTGCTTTTTCAGACTATTTGATATAGGCAATTAATGCTATAAACTTTCCTTTTCCATTTGTTTTACAGTATAGTTTATGTCCATTGTTCCTTTGTTGACTTTCTGTCTTGATGATCCGTCCAGTGCTGTCAGTGGAGTATTGAATTTCCCCACTATTATTGTGTTGCTATTTATCTCATTTATTCAGTCTAGTAGTAATTGTTTTATAAATCTGGCAGCTCTAGGGCTAGGGACATAGAAATTTAGAACTGTAATAGCTTCCTGTTGGATTGATCCTTTTATCATTATATAATGCCCTTCCCTGTCTCTTCTTTTCAGTGGTTGCTTTGAAGTCTGGTTTTTCGAATAGCTACCCCTGCTTGTTTTTAGTTTCATTTGTATGAAATACCTTTTTCCACCTCTTGACCTTGAATTTTTATGAATTCTTATGTGTCAGGTCAGTTTCTTGAAGACAGCATATATTTGGTTTGTGATATTTTATCCATTCTGCCATTCTATATATTTTAAGTGGAGCATTCATGCCATTTACATTCAATGTAAATATTGACATGTGACGTACTGTTCTATTCATCATGTTAGTTGGTAACTAGATACTTTTTTGTTGTTGTATTATTGTTTTATAGGCCCTGTGAGTTTTATGCTTTTTACCTCCTTTCAGGAGGTCCTGAAAGCATAAAACTCAAAGGGTCTATAAAACAATAATACATTTACATTCAATATAAATATTGACATGTGAGATACAGACCTATTTTGGTACATATTGAGCTTTTGTTTTAAGATTTAGAACTACTTTTAGTAATTCTGGTAGTGCTAGTTTGGTTGTGGCAAATTATCTCAGCATTTGTTTGTGTGAAAAAAGAGTTTCTCCTTTATTTATGAGACTTAGTTTTGCTGGCTACAAAATACATGGCTGATAATTATTCTGTTTGAGTAAACTAAATATAGGACCCCAATCCCTTCTAGCTTGTCAGGTTTCTGAAGAGAAGTCAGCTTTAGTGTAACAGGTTTTGTATTTTGTATTTTTTTTTTAAATCTGATACTTTTGTCTCACAGCTCTTAGAATTCTTTCCTTTGTGTTGAGTTTACATAGCCTTGCAACTATCTGCCTTGATAATCTTTTGAAAATGAATTCCCTCGGAGTTCTTTGAGTTTCTTGTATTTGGATATCTAAGTCTCTGGCAAGGCCAGGCAATATTTTCTCAATTATTCTTTCAAATACATTTTCAAAAATTTTGACTTTCTTTTCTCTCTCTGGAAAGAAGGTTTGGCTGTTTTAGGTTTGGTTGTTTTATATCATCCCATGTTTCTTGGAGACTTTATTTCTTTTGATTCTTTTTTATTTTATCTTTAATTAGGTTAATTCAAAAGCCTTGTCTTCAAGCTGTGAAATTCTTTCTTCAACTTTTTCTAGTCTATCATTGAAACTTTACACTGAATTTCCCTAAGTGTATTTTTTATTTCCAAAAGTTTTGATTAGTTTTTCTTAATGATATCTATCTCTCTGGAAAACTTTTCATGTATATCCTTATTGTTTGTTAATGTCAAAGCCAAGACACATAATCATTGCATTCTCTAAGATCGAAATAAAGAAAAATATTTTAAGGACAACCATAGAGAAAGATCAGATCACCTATAAAGAAGGTCCATCAGACTAAGGCTGGGCGCAGTGGCTGTTGCCTGTAATCCTAGCACTTTGGGACGCTGAGGCGGGCAGATTGCCTGACCTCAGGAGTTTGAGACCAGCCTGGGTAACACGGTGAAACACTGTCTCTACTAAAATACAACAACAACAAAAAAAAGGTCCATTAGACTAACAGCAGATGTTTTAGTGGAAACTGTGCAAGCCAGAACAGGTTATGGGCCAATATTGAACATTCTAAAAAAAAAAAAAAAAAAAAAAAATTCAACCTAGAATTTCATGTCTGGTCAAATTAAGTTTCAAGAGCAAAGAAGAAATAAAATGTTTTTCAGACAAGCAATTTGTCAGCACCAGACCTGCCTTGCAAGAGGTCCTGAAGTAAGAACCAAATATGGGAAGGAAAAACTGTTACCAGTCAGAATAAAAACACACTGAAGTACACAGACCAATGACACTATGAAGCAACTACATAAACAGAAAGAAAGCAAGTCTGCAAAATAACCAGCTAGCATCATGACAGGATGCAATTCACACATAAAAATATATACCTTAAAAGTAAATGGACCAAATGCCCCAATTAAAAAAAAAAACAGAATGGCAAACTGGAAAAAAGAGTCGAGATCTACTAGTGCGCTGTATTCAAGAGGCCCATCTCATGTGCAAAGACACACGTAGACTCAAAACAAAAGGATAGAAAAAATTTACCAAGCAAATGGAAAACAGAAAAAAGCACAGGTTGCAATCCTGGTTTCTGAATAAACAGACTTTAGACCAATGAAGATCAAAAAAGACAAATAAGGGCATTACATAATAGTAAAGGGTTCAATTCAACAAGAAGAGCTAACTATCCTAAATATGTATGCAAGACAGGCCAACATTCAAATTCAGAAAATCCAGAGAACCCCAGTAAGATACTCCACAATAGCAACCCCAAGACATATAATTATTAGATTCTTTAAGGTTAAAATGAAGGAAAATATTTTAAGGGCAGCTAGAGAGAAAGAACAGTTCACCTAAAAAGAAAAACCCAATACAGGAGCACCCACATTCATAAAATAAGTTCTTAGAGACCTATGAAGAGACTTAGACTTCCACAGAATAATAGTCAGAGACTTAAACATCCTAAGAAAATCAACAAAGCTGTTCAGAACTTGAACTCAGCTCTGGATCAAGTGGGTCCAATAGATATCTACAGAACTTTCCACCCCATGACAACAGAATATACATTCTTATTGTTGCCACATGGCACTCTAAAAGTGATGACATAATTGGAAATAAATCATTCTTCCGCAAATTCAAAAACACTGAAATCATAACAGTCTCTCAAACCACAGCACAATCAAATTGGAATTCAAGATTAAGAAACTCAATTAAAACCACTCAATTACATGAATATTGAGCAACCTGCTCCTGAATGACTCCTGTGTAAATAATGAAATTAAAGCAGAAATCAAAAAGTTCTTTGAAACCATGAGACCAAGAGACAATATGCCAAAATCTCTGGAATGTGGCTAAAGCAGTATTAAGAGGGAAATGCATAGCACTAAAATGCCCCCATTAGAAAGCTAGAAAGATTTCAAATTGACACTCTAACATCACAACTAAAGGAGGTAGAGAACCAAGAGCAAATGAACCCCAAAGCAAGCAGAAGTCAAGAAATAACCAAACTCAGAGAGGAACTGAAGAAGATCAGGCAAAAAATGACCTTCAAAAACCAATAAATCCAAGAGATGATTTTTTTAATTAATAAAATAGACCATTAGCTAGACTAATAAAGAAGAAAAGAGAGAAGAATCAAATAGACACACACAACAAAAATGATAAAGTGGATATCACCACTCACCCCACAGAAATGCAAACAACTATTGGAGAATACTATAAACATCTCTACACAAATAAAGTAGAAAATCTAGAAGGAATGGATAAATTCTTGGACACATACACCTTCCTAAGACTAAACCAGGAAGAAATTGAATCCCTGAATAGACCAATAACAAGTTCTGAAATTGAGGCAGTAATAAATAGCCTACCGACGAAAAAACCCTAGAGCCAGATGGATTTATAGGTGAAATCTACAAGAAATGTAAAGAGGAGCTAATACCCTTTCTTCTGAAACTATTCCAAACAATTGAAAAGAAGGGACTCCTCCCCAACTCATTCTGTTAGGCCAGCATCATCCTGATACCAAAATTTGGCAGAGATACAACAAAAAAGAAAACTTCAGGCCAATATTCCTGATAAACATCCATGCAAAACTACAAAATAAAATACTGGCAAACCAAATACAGAAGTACATCAAAAACCTTACCCACTATGATCAAGTCAGCTGGCTTTATCCCCAGGATGCAAGGCTGGTTCAACATACAAAACTCAATAAACATAGTTTATCACATAAACAGAACTAAAGACAAAAACCACATGATTATCTCAATACATGCAGAAAAGGCCTTCAATAAAATTCAACATTCCTTCATATTAAAAACTCTCAATAAAGCAGGAATGGAAGGAACATATCTCAAAATAATAAGCACCATTAGTGACAAACCCACTGCCAATATCATACTAAATCAGCAAAAGCTGGAAGCATTCCCCTTGAAAACCAGCAAAAGACGAGGATGCCCTCTCTCACCACTCCTATTCAAAATAGTATTGGAGATTCTGGCCGGGGCAATCAGGCAAGAGAAAGGAATAAATGATGTTCAAAAAGGAAGAGAGGTAGTCAAATTGTCTTTGTTTGCAGATGGCATGATCCTATATCTGGTAAACTCCACTGTCTCAGCTCAAAAACTTCTTAACTGATAAGCAACCTTAGCAAAGTCTCAGGATACAAAAATCAATGTGCAAAATTCACAGGCATTTCTAGACATCAACAACAGGCAAGCAGAAAACCAAGAACCAATTCATGAATTATCTCCCATTCACAATTTCTACAAAGAGAATAAAGTACCCAAGAATACAGCTAATAAGGGAAGTGAAGAAGCTCTTCAAGGAGAACTACAAACCACTGCTCAAGGAAATAACAGAGAACACAAACAAATGGAAAAACATCCCATGCTCATGGTTAGGAAGAATCAATATCATCGAAATGACCGTAATGCCCAAAGAAATTTATAAATGCAATCTTATGTCCCTAGCACCATCTCAATACCTAACCTATAACTATGCTCTGGATTATCTGTAGTTTACTTCGTACCATCACCTGGGGCCATCACCAGATCTTTTTCAGTAACTTTACATTAAAACATGAAAATTCCGTATCCCAGAATTTCTATATCTGTGTTTTCAGGTTAGAGTCTGGCAATGAGAAAAGAAAGTCAGGGGAAATCGGAAAGATAAACAAGAGGTAAAATTATTATTTTCTGAGGTACTTGCAGCTAGGTATGGGGACAATTTGAAATTTCACAGAGTCTTGGGGCATAATTGAGCACCTTTCATTTGGTGCTACAGACTAATGGGGGTTTTCTCATTCTTCAGTATTTTATTATTTTCTGAAAAGCAGTAATTCAGGTTGAGATTTTCAAAATCTAGTTCCATGACCTGGAGGTTGCTGCTTCCAAGATTTTTCTTAATTCAAGAAATAATATATTTTCTTCATGCATGATTTCTTTAAGCTATGCTTCTTAAATTCTTGTAAGATTTTCAGTAACCAGTTTCTCTTTACTATAAAATAAGTAGAGGGCTCAATTATCCTCATTGAACATGGGCTGATACAAATTGTTTCCCAACAGTTGTTGAGAAATTGTTTCTCAAATGTAAAAGTAAAATACTTTTACATTAACTAAGTTATCTTGATCCTGTCAAATGTTTGAACTTATCATTGGCATAGTTTGTGATTAATTCAGAGATGGTAAGGATATTTTTAGATATGTACTCGTGTATGTCACTAGACAAATATAAATAAAGGATAGATCAAAAATCTTCAAATGTTAGTTACTGATCAGGCACACAAAACCAAAATAAAATTTATTTTAGTCCATGGATAAATTGAAACATTGATGAAATTGCATAAGAAATTTTATCCAAAAATTTCTGCCATTTCCTGCCCAGACACTGAAACTCCATAATTCAGATTGAATCTAATATTTTATTTTGTTTTAAGTTCCAGGATACATGTGCAGGACATGCAGGTTTGTTACATAGGTAAATGTCTGCCATGTGATTTCCTGCACCCATGAACACATTACCTAGGCATTAAGCCCAGCATGCATTACATCTTTTTCCTAACTCTATCCCTGCCCCACCCTCCCCCAACAGGTTGGAGTATGTGTTTATCCCCTCCCTATGTCCATGTGTTCTCATTATTCAGCTCCAACACATAAGTGAGAATATGCAGTGTTTGGTTTTCTGTTCCTGTGTTGGTTTTCTGAGGATAATAGCTTCCATCTCCATGTGTATTCCTGAAAAAGACATAATCTCATTCGTTTTTATGGCTGCATAGTATTCCATGGTATATATGTACCACATTTTCTTTATTCAGTCTGTCATTGATGGGCATTTAGGTTGATTCCATGAGTTTGCTATTGCGAATAGCGCTGAAATGAACATAGATGTGTGTATATATATATATACATATATATATATATATGTGTATATATATTTATAATAGAATGATTTATATTTCTTTGGATATATACCCAGTAATGGTATTGCTGGGTAAAATGGTATTTCTGCTCCTAGGTCTTTGAGGAATAATCACACTGTCTTCCACAATGGTTGAACTAATTTACATTCCCACCAACAAACAGTGTGAAGCACTAGATTAAATCCAATAGTATCCAACTGTTTTCATTAAAAATAAAGTTGTAATACATAGCATAAAACAAAGTGTTATGAAATTATATATTATTTTCATATTATATGAAGTTGTATATTGTGAAAATCTCAATTTTACTATCAAAGCCATAATTCAAAGCACAATTATTTATTTATATTTAATATTAATGATTCTCCTTAAGACATAGTTAGGCATGGGAGACAAAATAATGCTTTTTCTCACCTCACAACATATTCACATCTTAAAATCTAGAACCAGTGAGTGTGTTAGTCTCAAACCAAAAGAGAATTAAAGTTGAAGGTAGAATCAGGATTGTTGATCAGCTGACTTTACATTGGGTAATTATCTAGGTAATGCCAATGTAATCACAGGCATCCTTACAAATGTGTAAGGCTATAGATAACATTGAGAAAGTCAGAGGCTTGGCAGCATGAGAAGGACTCTGCCTGTCTGTTTACTTTGAAAATAAGCAACAAAATATCACTGACCCTTAGAATTTGGAAAATGGACAAAAGATTATTCTCTAGAAACTCCAGAGGAAATGTAGCCCTCATTAGACATTAAATGTAGACCAGCTAGGCTCATTTTAGATGTCTGACCTTCAGAACATTTAGATAATCAATTTGTATTGTTTGTTCTAACCTGTTACAGTAACAATAAGAAACTAATAAACTAAGATTCATTCAGAGTGCATAAAATGGTATACATGAGCCATTGATAACATTTAGGTGCTTTTAAAGCCATGAAGTATTTAAGACACCAAAAATATAGTCAATACAGATCAATGAAAGGCATTATCAAATATAACACATGGTCTCTTAAGTTAATAATTTCTCCTAATGTACATAGATGGTTAAAATGATATACTACTCTCTCATATTGAAGAATGAAATTGGGTTTAGTGTGAGTGGACAAAAAAGATTTCAAAATTGCACACTGTTTAAACATACATAGTTAGAAAAATGAATAACTGTCATCCACTCTTTGAAAATAGCATGTATCTGAAAATTAAATAAACACACACTAATTTTAAATAAATTAACTTCTGCATTATGTGCCTGAAATTAATGTATCTAACTGGCATGCATTTTATCAAGTTATTGAGATACTATCATTAAATGTCCACTTTACACATGTTGCATTTGTGTGTACACACACATATGTGTATGACCAAAGTGAGTAATATTTTTGTAACTAATCCCTGCCAATCACCCAACTTTTTGGCACATAGCCAAATTTGAATTAGAGAAAAAATATATGAATGAAATAAGCAGTGTATAATTATAAGTGCTTTCAGTCTGGAAACACAACTTTGCAGAAAAAATACCAACCATTTGCATTATAAGGGAAATGTTCCACCATAGCAGCATGAGTATTTCAGAGGCATGTTCATTTCCTTAGACCAGGACAGTAAGAATAAAAATAAAAGTATGTGACTAAATAAATAGAAACAGTGCTTTCTAACTTAATAAGAGTTGCTTTCATAAACTTTATCTTATAAAGTTCTCACTGATCAATTTACATGATCTTATGAAAGCTATGTGGCAATGAACTTGGCAAAGAATCTAGCCTGTACACTAATTTTTGCACATCAGCTTTTATTATTATTGCTGTAACTCATATCTATTATTACTAAACAACATCAATTAAAGACTTAGATTATCTGCCATATGCAATTCTGTAAAAGAAGGCAAACCAGATTCATTAAACATAACTTCAAAGTTTTAAAATAATATAAAATAATGCATTTCCTAATTTAATAAGACCTAGAACTTTCTTCCTTTCTTAGGTATGATTTTTGCCACCTCATGTATTTCTTAAAAATACCATCTCCTGAACAAATTTTATTTTCAGCACTCTTGAAACTGTTTTGAATACAATGTCATCACTCTAAGATCTATTTACCTCTTCATCACAGCTCTCACCAATGTCCCCTCTCAGACTGCATTTCCTCCACCTGAATGTCTACTGGGAACCTAAATTCATGATATTCTCATTCACCTCTTACACTTTGCCTACTAAGACGCTTATACATCACTTGTATGTATTCTTTCTTTATTTATTTATTTTACTTTAATTTCTGGGATACACATGCAGATCTTGCAAGATTGTTACATATGTATACACATGCCATGGTGATTTGCTGCATACATCCCCCACTCACCTACATTAAGTATTTTTCCTAATGTTATTCCTCCCCAATCTCCCCACTCTCTGCTATTCCTCCCTTAACCCCCCACCCTCAACAGACTCCATTGTGTAGTGTTCCCTCCCGTGTCCATGTGTTGTATGTGCACTTAATTTGCATTTGCTTAGATAATATTTTTACTAACACTATAATTATATTTGTTCTTATATTTAGTCACAACAATATCTACCTATTCTTTTAATTCTTTCTCATATCTCCTAGGAGATTCTACCCTTGACACTGGAGACTCTTTCCTGATAGTCTTCCTTAAAGCTGTTTAGGAGTATTAGTCATTGATTTAATTTATGACTCTGAATATCTTGGATTGAAAACAACATAGGCATTTGATTTATTAGAAATTCTTAGTAAACTTTAATTTCATGAACAGGTTATGGAAGAGTGATTGTAAACATGCTACGAATGCTTTGAGTATTTAAAATTATAATTTAAAAATAATTTCATAAACTTCTTCCTTACTCTGAGAAAAATATCAGAAAAGCTGTTCCTAAAAAAAAAAAAGGATATGTAAGAATTAAGACCGAACCAAGTAAAATTTTCTAAGTGGTGTATTTTATCTGACTATCTTTTAAATAGCTAAAGCAATATTATCTGTACTAACAATTTTCCTAATATGTCCTACAGCACAGGATAATTCTTGGGGGATATTGGAGCATAAGCCACAAGCCTACTGGGGGAATAAAAGAATTGAGTTGGATTTATCCTTACTAGACAAGATTGAAGGAAATTTAATGAGTAGCTAGGGAGGATCAGCCCTATTTCCATTTTTATTCTATTGCCCACTAGAACTTATTTCATATTGAAACTTGCAGGGTAGTTTCACCCAGATTTTCCACTTATGTTTATGTTATTACATCAACTCTCTATAATTAATTTTAAGACAGAGTTCAAATAAAATAAAAACAAACAATAACTGTAACAAACTCCAATCCTTAGAAAGTGTTAAAGGAATGGCACATTCACATCAGTGGAAAGACAGGGGACAAAAAACAAGATATCGATTTTTATATCAATATTGACAAGGACAAAAAGATATCTCCCTAATATCTTCTCTGCTTGTTTACTATCTTCCTTTTTTTTTTTTCTGTTTTCCTTCCTCCCTCAGTCAGATATATCTACTAAATATCTGATTGAAAGAAAGCAAAATTATACATATATATATATAGTAGAGCAGAGGTTTAGGAGGCCAACAGGATTATAAGAAGATATGGTAAAAGCAAGCAAGCAGAATTGTGCAGCAAGACATCTTACCAGAAGAATCAAACCACATGTATTACGTGATGAGACGGTATGAGTAAAAGAGAAGTGCATATAAGAAAAAAACTTCTCAGGAGTTTGTTATATGAAAAGACAATATTTGCTTTGACATGGAAATCTAAACAGAGATTCTAAGACAGGAGGACAGAATCCGTAATTGAATAGATTTTCCACCCCAAAGAACTGTTTAATTTATGGATGATTTAAATTTTCTATTTCAAAAGTATATTTATTCTCCAAGAAAGTTACTTGTCTATAAAATATCCGCTCATGTTAATGAGAACAAATAGTGATCTACGAAGTTTGGTTTCATGTACAATAATTAAAACAGAGATAATTTTAATTTGATTAAAGATGGATGATTTCAGTTATGATAGTGTTAATATACCTGCAGTTAAGAATGAAGCAATAGGTATTTTTGACAATTCTAAGGGCATTTTAATAAGCATGATTTCACATCATTAATATCATATTTTTAGAGCTTAAATTGAACAAGAAATTTATAATATCTTTCTTTTAATAAACACATATAATGTGGTTAACCATATACTCAAAATATATGCCTAATTTTACTTAACTTTGATCTATATATTTCATTTTTAACATGGAGTGAGCATATTACTGGTGAGAAGTGAATTAAAATTTTTATTGTTGTAGAATAATAATAATTTTTTGTGGTACTTTTTGCCTATTTAAGGTCCTAGAGAGAAAATACTAATAGTATTCTAATAATAAATAGCAATAATTTTCTTGCAAGAAATATATTTGATTTATTGACTCTTTATTTCTATTTGTTTAGGAAACTTTTAATTAAACTAGAATATGTGTTAAGAGAAGTACATAAAACCTATGTACAGACTGACGAATTGTCATAACATAAATACACACACTTATGTCACCATTATCTAGATAAAAAAATTAGAATATTACCAGAACCACAGACACTAATGATTCTTTCTCCAAACACTTACTTAAAATTCCAATAACAAGCACTTTTCTGATTGTCATCAAAACAGATTAATTTTTGTCATTTTATTTATATAAATGGAGTCATACAGAGTATACCTTTATGTATCTAGCAGTATTTACACAATTTTATTATGTGAAATTTTTACAGAGAGAGTTTTCAAAGTGTTTTTATTAATGTGTGATATCACCTGTGTATGATTTCTTGTTCTCTCCTTCTTCATCCAAAATTATTACTTCCCATCTTTTTAAATTGTAGTCATTGTGGTAGAAACATTTCACCATGACTAAATTAAAAAAAAAAAAAATTCATGGTGAAATGCTTCTACAAGAATGACTGAAATTTAGAGAAGTACTATGTGAGACTGGGTAATTCATAAAGAACAAAGGTTTAATTTACTCACAGTTCTACCGTACTTGGGGGGCCTCAGGAAACTTACAATCATGGTGGGAGGCAAAGTGGAAGCAAGGCACATCTTGCATGAAAGAAGGAGTGAGAGAGAGTGAAGTGGTAAGTGTAAGGTCTATCGCCAAGTTAAATGAGGAAATGAGGCCAGAATAAGAAGAGTAAAAGACAATTTATTCAGCTCCTGGGTGAGGTTCTATGGTCCGGGAAAGGGGCCAGAGAAGTCGTGCTCGACTTCCCAGGGTGTGGGGTAGAGACAATTGATTGGTTATTGGGGAAAAAAAGCCAAGGCAATTTTGTTGGCTACAGGGAAACGGGATGCTGAAGCAGGTGGCTATAGGTAGGCGGGCAGGACTTCCAGTAGGCGGGCTGGTTGGGGACGTAAGGGATATAGGTGGGCAGGTGGGACCTCCGGTAGGCGGGATTTCTGGAGCACAGGCTGCCCAGGGGGAGTGGGGTCTAATGCTATTGGGCAGGTTTTGGCGGGGCTTCTTTTAAATTTTGGTGGGGTTTTTCAACAGTAGTCTTGGTGCCCAGTGCGGAATGGTGTCGTAGTTTTCAGGCACAGAGAGTGATGGGCATGTCCGAGCTCCTGGCGAGGCAACTGGCCTTACAGTAAGTACCACACATTTAAACCATCAGATCTCATGAGAACTCCCTCACTAGCACAAGAACAGCATGGGGGACACTGCCTCCATGATCCAATCTTCTCCAGCCAGGTCCCATGTGGGGATTACAATTTGAGATTAAATTTGGATGGGGACACAGAGACAAACCATATTATTCTGGCCTGGCCCATCCCAATCTCATGTCATTCTCACATTTCAAAACACAATGATGCATTCCCAACTGTCCCTGAAATTCTGAACTCATTCCAGCATTAATGAAAATGTCAAAGTCTGAAGTCTCATCAGAGACAAAGCAAGTCCCTTCTACCTATGTACCTGTAAAATGAAAAGCAAGTTGATTACTTTCAATATACAATGGGGTTACAGGCATTGGGTAAATGCTTCCATTCCAAATGGGAGAAAGTGGCCAAAACAAAGTGGCTACAGACCCCATGCAAGTCTGAAATCCAGCGGGGCAATTATTACACATAAAGCTCCAGAATAGTCTCCCTTGACTCCATGTCTCACTCCAGGGAATGCTGATGCAAAAGGTAGTCTCACAAGACATTGAGAAGTTCTACCCCTGTGGCTCTGGAGGGTACAGGCTATGTGGCTGCCTTCACGAGCTGGTGATGAAAGCCTGAGATTTTTCCTGGTGCTTGATACAAGCTGTCAGTTGATCTCTCATTCTGGGGTCTGGAGGGCAGTAGCCCTCTTCTCACAGCTTCACTATGCAGTACCCCAGTGGGTATTCTTTGTGGGACCTCCAACGCCACATTTTCCCTCTGTATTGCCCTAGGAGTGTTTCTCCATAAGGGCTCAATCCCTGCAGCAGACTACTGTCTGGACACTCAGGCATTTCCATACAACCACTGAAATCTAGGCCAAGGCTCCCAGAGCTCAACTCTTGTCCTTTGTGTATCAGCAGGCCCAACACCACGTGGAAGCTGCCAAAATTTGGGGCTTGCACTCTCTAAAGCAATGGCTCAAGCTGTACCTTGGCCCCTTTCAGCCATGGCTGTAGCTGAAGTGTCTGAGACAAGGGACACCATGTCCCCAGGCTCCATAGAGCCTGGCCCACAAAACCATTTTGCCCTCCTAGGCCTCCAGGCCTATGACGAGAGGGGCTCCTGTAAAGATGCTTGAAAGGTCCTGGGGACAGTTCCCCATTGTCTTGGCTATTAACATTCGCCTTCTCTTTACTTATGCAAATTTCTGCAGCTGGTGGATTAAATTTCTACTGTAAGTTTTTCAAACTTTTATGCTCTGCTTTCCTTTTAAGCATAAGTTCCAATTTCAGACCATTTCTTTGTGAATGTCTATGACTATGCTTTCAGAAAAAACAGGTTATATCTTGAATGCTTTGCCGCTTAGAAATTTCGTCTGCCAGATACCCTCAATTATCTCTCTCAAGTTCAAACAGCTACAAAACTCTAAGGCAGGGGCAAAATGCTGCCAGTCATCATGCTAAAGCATAGTAAGAGTGACCTTTACTCTAGTTCCTAATATGTTCTTCATCTCCATCTGTGACCACCTCAGCCTAGACTTCATTGTCCATATCACAACCAACATTTTGATCAAATCTATTCAACAAGGCTCTAGGAACTTCCAGACTTTTCCACATCTTTCTTTCTTTCCTTCTTTCTTTCTTTCTTTCTTTTCTTCCTTCCTTCCTTCCTTCCTTCCTTCCTTCCTTCCTTCCTTCCTTCCTTTCTTTCTTTCTTTCTTTCTTTCTTTCTTTCTTTCTTTCTTTCTTTCTTTCTTTCTTCTTTCTTTCTTTCTCTTTCTTTCTTTCTTTCATTGAATTTTAGGTTTTGGGATACATGTGAAGAACATGCAAGATTGTTGCATAGGTACACATGTGGCAGTGTGATTTGCTGCATTCCTACATTGAGATACCATCTCACACCAGTAGAATGGTGATCATTAAAAAATCTAGAGACAACAGATGCTGGAGAGGATGTGGAGAAATAGGAACACTTTTACACCGTTGGTGGGAGTGTAAATTAGTTCAACCATTGTGGAAGACAGTGTGGCGATTCCTCAAGGACCTAGAAATAGAAATTCCATTTGACCCAGAAATCCCATTACTGGGTATGCATCCAAAGGATTATAAATCATTCTATTATAAGGACACGTGCACATGAAAGTTCATTGCAGCACTGTTTACAATAGCGAAGACCTGGAACCAATCCACATCTTTCTGACTTCTTCTGAGTTCTCCAGACTCTTCCAACCTCTGCCTATTACTCAGGTCTAAAGTAGCTTTCACGTATTCATGTATCTTCATAGCAATGTCCCACTATTCAGGTTCCAATTTTCTGTATTAGTCTATTTGCACACTGCTATAAGAAACTACCTAAATCTAGGCAATTTACGAAGAAAACAGGTTTAATTACCTCACAGTTCTACTTGGTTTGTGAGGCCTCAAAAAACTTACGATCATGGCAGTAGGTGAAGGGGAAGCAAGGCACATCTTATGTGGTGGTATGAGAAAGAGAGAGAAAGCAAGGGGGGATGTGCCACACTTTTAAACCATCAGATCTCATGGGACTCACTCCCTATCACAAGAACAGCATGGATGAAATCCCCTCATGATCCATTCACCTCCCATTAGGTCCCTGCCTTAACATACATGAGGATTATAATACAAAATGTGATTTGTGTAGAGACACAGAGCCAAACCATATCAGTATACAAATGAAGATAAGTAACTGGCCATTTCCTTTTTTATTATTCAAATGTTGTGAAATATTCATTCAAATCTTCTTTCCTCCAGTATTCTTTTATTGGTTGTTTGTTTTTGCTGTGATTTGATGAAATTCTGTATGTTTTCTGCATACGAAAACCCTGTCAATTATGTGTATTTTGAATACTTCTCTCATAATAAGATATGTAGTTTCACTCTCTTGATGATCCCTTTTGATTAAAAAATAGTCTTAATTTAATGTAATTTATTCTGTTCTGCTTTTGTATTATAATTAAATTAATTTTGTGGGCTATTTTACAAAATATTGATTTACCACAAACTTGTAACAATATTTTTCTATTAGCTTCTGAAATCTTTTAATGTATTACTTTTCGTATTTAGATAAACAGTAGATGTTTAATTCGTTTTTATGTATGGTAGAGTAGTCCACCCTAACCTGCAGGGGATATATTCCAAGACCCTCATGGGATGCCTAAAATAATGGATGGTACTGAGCCCTTTATATATGATACACAAATTTCATTTTTCTTCTTCAAATATTTACAAATAGAAGATTAATTCTTACCATAGGGTTTAGCAACCTCTGTATATATTTTTTTTCTTTTCTTAAGTCAGAACTTTCACCTTTTTACTTAAAGAAAACACTTTGCATTTTCTCTTTGCAGTACTCAAATTGCCAGAATCTCTAATTTTGGATTTTTAGGCCATTATAAAATGAAAATAATGATTCCTTGAAGGTAAGCACTGTGATGTTCCATGACAGTCACCCTGACAACTGAGTCAGCTACCAAGCGACTCATGGACAGGGAGTGTCTAAATTGTAGATCCACCAGACAAAGAGATTATTCACATCCTGGGAGGAACAGCATGAGATTTCATCATGTTTCCCAGAACAGCACGCTATTTAAAATTTATGAATTGTTTATTTCTGGAAGTTTCCATTAAATTTTTTGATTGGAGGTTGGTCATGGAGATCTGAAATTCTAGAGGAGGAAGCCACACATAAGGAGGATTACTATATGAGGTAGAGATAAAGTTTCACATTTTCTTCATTTAGGTTTCTAGTTGGTCTCAACGCCATTGATTGTAAAAGCTAGTTCTTTCCTGACTGTTTCAATGGTGTTACCTGTTATAAAGTAAATGTCCATATACAAAGAATATATTTCTAAACTGTTTGTGCTATTTCATTCGTTTCAATTCTTGTGTCTATATGATGTCAAATGTATGGTAGCTTCATAATAATTCTTAATATCTCATCAGATTATTATTTCAAATTTGTTCTAGTTTAAATAATGTTTTTGTCCTCAGTTCTTTATACAAAATATATTTTTAAATCACATTACAAATTCTCTCTCTGTCTCTTTCTGTTTCTCTCGTTTTCTTTCTCTCATACGCACACATATATGCGCCACACACATGAAGCTGCTGTTATCATGATTAGATTTAATTTTTATCTAGCATTAATATAGCAATAATTTATATATTTACATAATTGAGTCTTCCAATGTAAGAACAGAGATTATCCCTTTATAAGATTAAGGATATAAATCTTAAAGTTTTCTCAATGATTATTTTGTGTGTATGTGTCTATGGATTTCTTACATTGTTACAGTTATTTGATTTTGTGTATAATGTTGTGAATGGTACCATTTAATAATTTTCACTTCCTGTTTCTTTGTTGCTCATATGTTAATAAACAATTGATGTTTGTATATCAGCTTCATAGGATGCCAAATTTCCTTGTCAATCCTAATAGTTTATCTGTTGATTTTGGGGTTTTCAAAATATGTAGTCATTTTCTTTGCAAGTAATTTCAGTTTTATTTCCTTATTCCATTTTATAACCTACAATTGCTTGTTATTTTGTGATTAGCTCAGCTAAGTTCTCCAGTATAATTTTGAGGAGAAATGGTTCTAGAGAGCATCTTGGTCTCATTCCAGATCTCAGGAGAAAGATTTTATTTTTCCATTGCTTATGTTTTCTGTAGACTTTGGCAAACAACCCTTTATTTGAATCAAATACTACTACTCTATTCCTTTTTTCTTTCTCTAAATACTTTTATGTTTGGGGTACAAGTGCAGGTTTGTTACATAGGTAAACTTGTGTCATCGACATTTGTTGTACAGATTATTGCATTCACCCAGGTATTAAGTCTAGTACTTAATAATTAGTTATTTTTTCTGATCATCTCCTTCCTTCTACCTTCCACCATCCAAGAAGCCCCAGTGTGTATTATTCTCCTCTAGGTGTTCATGAGTTCTCATCATTTAGCTCCCACTTTTAAGTGAGAACATGCAGTATTTGGTTTCCTCTTTCTGTGTTAGTTTGCTAGGGATAATGGCCTCCAGCTCCATCCAAGTTTTGTTTTGTTTTGTTTTCTGTTTTTAATCTTAAGTAAATGCTTGTTAAGCTCTATCTAATTTTTTTCATTGTTGATATAATCACATTTTGACCTTTTTTGTTGTTGTTTTTAAACTGTAGCTCCACCTTGATTTCATGGAATAAATGTAAACTGATCTTTTGGTATTATGTTTTTAAAGATATATATTATTTCACTTGTGCTGCACATACATTAATATGAGTACATTGTTTCATAATTTTAGTTTCCTGGAATAACTTTCTAGTTTTTGTCTATAAAAGTTATGTTGGCCACCAATATAAGTTGAAAAGAATACTCTATCTTTTTTCCAATGAAAGCATTAAATATTTGGAAGGATTCACCACTGGATCTGTTATGGGCTGGATTTTCTTTGAGGAAAGATTTGTGACAAATATAGGAGTATTCAAACTTTTTTATTGTGGTGAAGTACACATTACATAAAAGTTACCATTTTAAGAATTTTAAAGTTTACAATTCAGTGGCATTAAGTACATTCCCAATGTCTTTCAACAATTATCACTATCTAGGTCCAGCCATTTTAATCACCCCTCCAGAAAAAAACCCCCAAGCCCATTCAGCAGTCACTTCCCATTTGCTCCTCCCTAAGCCTCCGGCAGTCACTAATCTGCTCTTTCTTTCTATGAGTTTGACTTTTATGAATATTTTCTATGAATGATAGCATCATTATGTCAGGTATTTTTTCTAGTAGATTTAATTTAACACAGTGTTTTTCAGTATTATCTATGTTGTATCATCTATATATATATTTCATTCTTTTTGAGAGTTGAATACCATTCTAGCATATAGATACAGCACATTTGATTTATCCATTCACCAGTTGATGAACATTTGAGTTGTTTCTACCTTTTTGCTATTGTGAGTAGTGCGGCTCTTAAGTATTCAAATGCAAGTTTGTGTTTAAGCAACTGTTTTCAATTCATTTGAGCTTACCTACAAGAAGAATTGCTAGACCATACGGTAATTTTATTTTAACTCTATTGAGGAACAACCAATCTGTTTTCCAAAATGGCTGTACATTTTACATTCTCACCAGCCATGTGAGATGCTTCCAATTTTTCAATACTTACACCAACTCTTATTTTCCTTTTTGTTTTTCAATGTGTAACTGTGGTTATCTTAGTGGGTATGGAGTGGTTCTGATTTGCCTTGCTCTAAGGACTACTGAAACTGAAGAGCTTTCCATGTGCCTATTGTCCATTCATATATCTTTTGTGGAGATTGGTCTTTTTTTGGCCAAGTTTTGTAATTGGGTGTTTTTTTTATTTTGTTTTTGAGTTGTAAGAGTTTGTTGAAATTCTTGTATGTATATATTCATATAGTTTATCAAATTAATGTAGGTTTTTATTTTCTCGTACAATTTTGTTGAAATTTTTTATTAATATTTCCAAAAACTTTTTACTTATGGGGCTTTGTGTCTTTTACATGCTTTGGTGTGTTATTTTTTTTATTTTATGAGATGGGGTTTCACCATGTTGGTCAGGCTGGTCTTGAACTCCCGACATCAGGTGATCCACCCACCTTGGCCTCCAAAGTGCTCGGATTACAGGCATGAGCCACCGCACCTGACCTTGTTATATTTTTATTATTATTCACTTAACCTATTTTCTACATTTATTTGAGATTTTCTCTTTGATTAAGTGGCTGTTAAGAAAAGTAGTATTTAATTGCCTAGTTTTGAATTTTGATCTTAATTCCATTATGATTAGAGAAGATGTTTTATAAGATGTTCAATCCTTTGAATGGTGTTTTGGTCTTACAGTAAATCATATTTTCAATTTTGATATATATTCAATGTGATCTTCAATACTATACACATTCTGCAGTTGCTGAGTACACTATAAAATACATGTTAAGATATTTCTTAAATATTTTATAGTCTTGAAGTCCCTCTAAATAAATTTTTCAGTGAATGAGATTTACCTACTTCTCATTTTTCTATAATTTTATTATTTGTAAATTTAACAGTAATATTTCTAGATGTACCCAAATAAATATTTTGAATTGAACATAAGCTATATATATAGCCCGATTTACTCCCCCTCTGTCACTTCATTGTTATCAATTCTGTCAGAAGCTATTGATTTTATTACTACAGAAAGAGATGGTTAGTGAAATCTACTGTAAGTAAATGGTGGGAAGGATATTCTCTAAAGTTGGCTTTAAAGAAAGATTTCCTAAGTGGTTAAATGGCATTTTAAGTATACAGTCTACATGTGCTGAGTCTATGGAGAAAACATAAATATCTAATATTAATCGAAAATATTTTGATGACTCAAGAAATGTATTTAACTGATAGCTTGCACACCTGTTTTATCATTACTGGAGAGTAGGACTTCAAATAAACTACTCTAAATCTTTAGTTTGCACTTATTTTTTAAGACTGCTGCCAATCTTTGTCATCACACACACTCATGTGGTAATTTGGTTTGCACCTATACCTTGGTATGATATTTGCAATGGAAAGGTGTGGTAAAACAAAATAAAATAAAATAAACATCTGTGATGTCTTATATTAGATAATAAGTTATAGCATAAGAAGAATATTTTTCAATCGTAAACACTAAGTGGGTACTCATACTTTTTATTTTATTTTTAGTGACCAAGGTAGTAGCCATATGATTGTATGTGGCTTAAAACTTTTTTAGTTAAAATGGTTGTGATTATAGTATCTATAGAAAACCTTTGAATGCTCAGTCCCTCATTCATCTGTGCAATGTGGTGGATTAGAAGGAATGTTCAGGAGATTTTGGTCCTGCTTGCAGGCATTCACTCCAATAACCACCGAACCAGTGTCAGATAGCTTTTCTTTCAGGCACACATCTTGGCTAGACTATTTAATTTCCATAAGAGAAGGTCAACTCTATTCCAAGCTTGACTGTCTGTTAGTGCATTTAGGTCAGTATTTATCTGCCAGCATAGAATTGCTTTATTCCAATTACTTACCAGGGAATAGAATCTTAAATTCCCTCCTGCCCACTATCTATCCATCTAAGGCCCTTCTGACAGAAGTCTATTTGTGGTGCATTTCTCCAAGGCTAGTCTGTTTATCAGCTCCTCCACATAATCTGAAATCTGCTGTTCAACAGTTCAAACAATCACAAAAGCGAGAAATTGCATCATATCATGTTTTCTTTTTTTTTTTTTTTTTTTTGATTTCTCCCCAAACAATTACAGCAATTGAATTAGGAGTTTGTGTAAATTCATTGCTATTAAAAGAAACAGCCAAAAACTTTATTTATGATTAGAATGCAATAAGGATATTTCATTTGAAGATACTTATTTCTGGTTTTTAAATTTTATTTATTTTTTGTTGGGATTTCTCCTATTTCTCCTGAGCAAGTAGATTTGCCTTACTCTTATAGACACTGAACTTTGTTACACAGACCAGTTTGTTCACTTCTCTCTTGCATCTAGAAAGCTAAGGACTGAATTAAAGCTCATCTCTGGCAAGTGCATGACCCCCTGAAATAGATTTTTTATTTTATTTTTATTTTTTTAAGATGCGATTTCACCATGTTGGCCAGGCTGGTCTTGGACTCCTGACCTCAAGTGATCCACCCATCTCAGCCTCCCAAAGTGCTAGGATTACAGGCGTGAGCCACCGCGCCCAGCCTGAAATAGATTTTGAATAGTAACCACTATTTAATAATAATTCTATTTTGCAGCTACTGCAGCATAATTCACTAAACAAGAATCTTAAACTCCCTCATTATTTTAGTTAGAAAACAGTAGTACTTAGCCCTAAGCCATTATGTCCTGGGGTTGTCAATTTGGTAAATATGATATTTAAATATCTATAAATATGGGCTACTGATCTCAATACAATTATTTATTTCTAAAATTTCTTCACAAATCATATTCTAATCTTATCCACATCTTTGCTAGCTATAATTACATGTAATTTAGAAGTATATTTAAAGCTATTTATCAAATGTACAGCTAAATGAATAAATAAATGAATTGAATGTACATAATACCAATGAATTTACAGAGCTGCTCACACGTTCATTGTATATAGCTGTATTAAGATAGCTAAGACCTAAAAATCAGCCTATATATATAAAATTGCCAGATTGCTTGTGATCTTTTCATACAATGTTTGAAATACATAGTGTTTTATATTCCATAAAACCCAGTAAAAAATTTAGTAAAATTTTGACTAATTAGTGATACATTATTTCATAGCATTTTCCTAGATTAGGAATATCGACCTAATATCTTTTAAATATTAAATGACAAATATAAATACCTTACTTTCACAGTTCTTTTCAACTGTGAGAATCTGTGATTTTTCTATATTTCTAAAAAGCCATATAGTTATACCTGTATATGCAAATATATGTACATATATATATACATAAAGTATACTTGTGCGTGTATATACATAAACATATGTGCACATATGTACTTCAAATATTACATTTACTTCATTTTAAATGTATACATATTTTAATAAGTTTAATGCACCAGCTTCTCCTTTTATTTGAATTATAAGATATCATATTAAATGATTTTTGAATTCAATTTGTTAGCGCTCAAATCAGTAAGATTTGTTTGGTCAGACATATCACAGCATTGTAATCTTCCAGTAGCAAAGTACTGAAGACTAAACCATTGATTAATTTAGAGAGACGCTATTGACTTTTCTGATTTTCCAACTATATTATAGTCATATGATATTTAATATTTGATTTTTCGATAAATGTTTATACATGCTATATTTTCTGGCATGATTTCAATTAGTGGTAGCTTAAAGTATGATTTGTCTAAATTTTGTTCTACTTTCTGTCCACAAAGAAAAAAATTAAACTAGCATTCTTTCTCAAGTAAAATTTCAACAATCTTTCAGTAATATAGAATTATTTTTTAGATAATGTATGGTTTTAAAATCCCAGTTTCTGGTAGATTTTGTGATATTATGCAAAAGCAAAAATATTCAAGAAAATTCCTCCTTAGTAAAATATCTTTTGAATATTAATTTGGAAATATACTCTGAGCATTTTATGAAACTATCCTGGTTTAACCATTCAGTTATATAACACATGAAGAAACAACATATCGAAATTAGCAACCTTCTATGTTTAAAACCACATTTCCAGATTAAAAATAAACAATGGCTAGAAAAATGTATTCTCTACAAAGTGGAAAAACCTGTTTGGAAACAGACAGAACAGTGCGTAGTAGGAAATTTCCAATGGTCACAATATTAAAACTGCAGGAACTCCACTCTCAAAGTGTAATCTTTTGGTGAAAGGAAGTGTTCATTTAACTACTAAATTCAGTGTTTGCAACTGAGAGGGAAACGTGTTTTAAAATTTGCCATCAAGTTTTACTGGTTCTATATGTTAGATTCTTCAATTTGTTGTGTAAAAAATATACAGGTGAGATTCAAACTTGTGTTAAAGAAAATCTTAATAAAGTTATATTATCAATTTATATAAATCTCAGAAAGATAAAGAAGGTATTTTGTTGCCCTAGATAAGTTTATAAATAAACTGGTCATTTGATGATACAACAATGATAAATAAATGGATTATTAGATAGAGACAAGATACATAAATAGATTTATAACAACTCCTATTCTTGAAGATGTGAGATCAAATAATTACTCGGAAGTGAATGATTGCAAAGTAGAATTCATTTGAGAATGTCATATAATAAAGAATGTATTGTAAGGTTTTATTTATAAGAACATTCTCAGAGGAAATTTTCTATCTTAATTATCTATTTATTCTCTGGAATAAATAAAGTTCATAAAAATATGCACAAAGGCTGGGCGCAGTGGCTCATGCCTGCAATCCCAGCACTTTGGGAGGCTGAAGTGGGTGGATCATGAGGTTAGGTGATCAAGACCATCCTGGCCAAGACGGTGAAACCTTGTGTCTATTTAAAAACACAAAAATTAGCCAGGCATGGTGGCACGCACCTGTAGTGCCAGCTGCTTGGGAGGTTGAGGCAGGAGAATTGCTTGAATCCAGGAGGTAGAGGTTGCAGCGAGCGGAGATCATTCCACTGTACTCCAGTCTGGTGACAGAGCGAGACCCTGTCTCAAAAATAAATAGCTAAATAAATAAGAAAATAAAAATATGCACACAATAATAGTCCACAGAACAAATTGATGCCTATATTACACATGCACTAATATTTAAAAGTTATGAACCAAAGAAAATATTCAATTAGCACACTTGGACTGCGCAACATTCCACCCTCAAGTATGGCAGCCTCAAAAATTTAGGCACCAGATTCTTTGCTAACACTTGTCCTTCTACTCCCACTCCTGGCACTATCCTGTACCAGCAAGTGCTTCACACAAACATCTGTGAAAAACCTAAACATGATGTTCACTCTCCGTCCAATCTTCTGCATAAGTGACTTCCTTACCAGGCATTGAGTCTATGGATGCACACACATTGGAGCATAATCCACATTGCATATGATAGACCAGGGAAAAAGTCCACATGTGCCCTGGAAATTAACTTGAGATCATTTGGGAAGAAAATCTCATCGTCTAAGTACATGGTATGTAAATTAATAGGAGGAATGCAAGCTGTGTGTGCTCATATCCCCTTAGCTCTGTGGATTACCCTCTCTAAGTAGACCAGGGAAAAAGTCTGCACGTGCCTTGGAAATTAACTTTAGATCATTTGGGAAGAAAATCTCATCGTTCCAGGTAAGTGGAATGTAAATTTAAAGGGGAATACAAGCTGTGAGTATTCATATCCCCTTAGGTCTCTGGATTACCTCCTCTAAGTAGAGGGAATTGCCAGAATGGGGTATTTTGAACTACAGGATCCAATATACCTGCCGTTCTTTCCTGGGGCTAAGCCTAATACTGAAACTAAGGCGAAAAAAAATAATAATAATAATGTGTGTGTGAACAAATCAGTGTCAGCAGCATAAACAGACATGAACAGTTTAAAACTAATCATGCCAGAGATAATATTACTGAAAAACTTGCAAACTTGAAGTGCAAGTTCTAGGACAGAAAGAAAAAATAATATATCGACATATTTATTGTTCAATAGATCTCAAGGTATTTTTGATAATGGAACAATGGTACAATGAGATTAAGAAATGTTCTTTTATCCTGCTTCCTTATAAATGAGATGCAATGAAATGTAGTGAACAATGTCTGGAACAACATTCTAATAGTGGATATTATATTACATTGCATATTTTTATATTAACACTTTCAGGTTAGCTTGTAAATTAAAAAAAATCAGAATCATGCACTTTAGATGCAAAGACAACTTATTACATTATTTTATCCCATTCTCCCCCAGCAAGCCAGCCAATAGCAGTTGAATGCGGGGCAATGAACTCCACTAGAGTTCAGTGAACCTCAAAGGTCTCCAGGGACTAATGGTAATGGAGATCTCATCAAAACCCCAAATTCTCTCTTTAGGTTTGTCTCTTTCCCTAGTTCTACCGTTTTTGCAGGCATAGCCACATCAGTTCCTCCACACATGTCTAATAAGTTTCTCCTACATATTGTATAACCACCACCGTCCATAATGGTTTAGGGAAACTTAAAAGGTTGTTTAGACAGATTGTGTATATGAAAATAAATAATTTGAAGGTTCTAATTATGCTTAATATTTCTTTTTCCCCCTTGGGAGTGAAAGAATTAATGACAAAATGTACTTGATGTACTTTTTGTTTTCTTAGGCCATAAAATTTAGTTAAAACAGTATTTATGTCACTGAAATGCAAACACAAAGTGTTCCTAGTACGCTGTAGTGATTACTCTCAGACTCCAATTAGATATTCATTTAAATCTTGGTTCCATTGCTAGTAATTGTGCAACCGTACACAAGTTAATATTCCTTTATATTCTTAAACATCATTGTCTTTAAAAGATTATCTATAGGGTTATTTAATTTAGTATAGTTCTAGGGATACATGATTTCGTATTATATATAGCACTGTCCAAGGACAAGTCAGTAATGAACATTGACAAAAGCAACAATGAGATTGTTCGAATATTCTGTTCCTTCCAAACTCTCATGTTGAAAGTCATTCGCAATGTTGGATGGGGCCTACTGGGAGGTGTTTTTCATGTGGGAGGATCCCTCAATAATGGCTTAGTGCCATTCCCTTGGTGATGAGTAATTTCTCACTATTAGTTCCCAACACATCTGATTGTTTGAAAAGTCTGAGATCTCCCCTTCATCTCTCTTTTGCTACCTCTCCCACCATGTGATGTTCCGGCTCCATCTCTGCTTTCTACCATGATTGTTATCTTCTTAAATCCTCACCAGAAGCTGGACAGATGCTGGTGCAATGCTTATCTAGCCTGCAGAATCATGAGCCAAATTAACCTGTTCTCTTTATAAATTATCCAGCTTCAGGTAACTTTTTACAGCAATACATGGACTAACACAGACATGAAATTCTGGAAATGAATTCAGGACTATAAAGGGAAAAAAAGCACAATCTGCTTCAGTATTGCTCTAAAACAATGCAGGCAGTTCTGCAGGCAAATAGAATTTACACATGGATATTCAGCATTATGAGCCCATCCTGCCAATTTGCTTTTTTTTTTTTTTTATAAAGAATGATTTTGTCCTTCTGTGCACTATTGTAGTGTGTTGAATAGATGCCTCAGGTGGTATATTCAAGTCCCCAGACCTAGTGCTTGTATATGTGAACTTATTTGGAGGTAAGATCTTTGTAGATGTGATTAAGTTAAGGATCTCTAGAGATCATCTTTAACTTTGAATAGGCTCTAAATTCAGTGAAAGTATCCTAATGGGACACAGAAAAGAAGACATAGAAATATACAAACAGGAAGCCCATGGGAAGAGAAAAACAATGATTAGAATGACACATGCACAAGCCAGTAAATACTAGGAATTGCTGACGGTCATCAAGAACTAAGCATGGAACAGATATGCCCAAGGATTCTCTGGAATGAAGTAACCCTGACAACACCTTGATTTCTGGCTTTGGTCCTCCAGAACTATGAGAGAATACATTTTTGCTACTGCAAGCCACTAAGTTTGTAATAATTTGGTATGATATCCCTAGTCAATTAAGACAGCTATTCCTGTAATATTTTGGAGTCTGTATTAATTTTAAAATGTATATCATGCCCTATGTAAATATATGTATAAAGAGATATACCTATTGATATGTAGATATAAAATATAAGTGCTATATATAATTAATGCAAACTATTTTATATTAGTAATTGTTTACACATTTTATTTTTAAGAATCAGAATGATGTCTAATACACTTTAAGTTTTATTTTGTCTCTTTTTTTTTTTTTTTTTTTGAGACAGTGTTTCACAGTTGTTGCCAGGCTGGAGTGCAATGGCATGATCTTGGCTCACTACAAACTCCCCCTCTTGTGTTCAAGTGATTCTCCTGCCTCAGCCTCCTGAGTAGCTGGGACTACAGGTGCACGCCACCATGCCCAGCTAATTTTTGTATTTTTAGTAGAGACAAAGTTTCACCATATTAGCCAGGCTGGTCTCAAACTCCTGACCTCAGGTGATCCACCCGCCTCGGTCTCCCAATGTGGTGTAAGGCACTTTTATTAAATTACAGTGTAAAGATTACTGAAAACATTTTATTTTACAAAATGACCACATTTTTTTCTGAATTGTTTCTTTGAAAAGAGCATCATTTATCATGATTTAAGTCATGAAATAGCATCATCAGTCACGACCTTTGATATAAAATGTGCTAGCTGAGAAGAAGACCTTCGTTTGATGGAAGACTGGTAACGCTGGTGTTATCTTTGTATCTCCTTCTAGTCTCTCTCTTTGTCTATAATTAGGTGAAAGCACTTAAATTAGCTACTTTTGTCTGTTTCTTGAAAAAAAGCACAAAGGCAATTCAAATTCTGCTCATTGCCATCAAGCCATTAACAGGTGGAATTCTAAGAATGTGATGATCACAACAACTTTAAAAATGAAAATTCGACAATGAACTGTCTTTGTTGGTGCATAAGTAATTGCAGTTTTTGCTATTGAAAGTAATGGCAAAATGAAAATTTCTTTTATCAACCTAATAAGATAATTTAGCTACAGTCTAATCTTTAGCTATGACCTTGTTACAATAATTATAATATGGATTTCCCGAAGGAGAAAGTAATGAATTAGCTTCATGGGTAACTATAGTATCATGTTACTATTTTCAAGCCAAGGATGTAGATATAAGAATTTCAGTTCAGTATTATTTTTTCATGAAAACAAATTACCTGGTTCAAATGCTAAACCTATCACTAAAAACATAACTTCATTATGAAAATTACCAGAATCAACTATGTGTATTGTAAAGGATTTTTTCCCAAGTGTTCTTAGATTACATTGTGCTTACATTTATTTCCTGATTTTCTCTATTTGCCCACTGAAAGATGAACAAAGATGTGCCTTTAACTGTACACAACTATTTGTAGATGTATCTGGGATGGTAAAAACAAACAAACAAAAAATGTGTAACTGGAATTACCCGAACTCAGTGTGAAACTTCTCTTCTGCTAATAGGTAAAAAAAATTATAGTATGTACAGACCAGGAACAGCACATGTACATTAGAGAATATGTCAATAATATACTAGGTAAAATAAGCTATAAAGTGTAGAAACTTAGTGTAGCAGCTCGGCTTTCTCCTTTTGATTTTCTTGTTTCATACCTCTGTTAGGCATGAGTCATGGCAGAGATATTTTGGAATTTTAAGTAAGTAGATGCTGAGATGAGATGGGTGAATAGTTCCAATGTATCTTCCATGATGAAAATAACTCTCTAGTCATATGGAGAAGGATGCTTAAATGTGACCACTATTGAGAATCCAAACCACTCTAAGCATCAACAATATAGCATGGATAGAATAAAATATCTTTGGTTAATTTGCCCCTTTTGAAAGGTAGAAGAAGTCTGACCCAGATTTAGTAAAGACAAGTTGCCAGGGTATCCGTTCAAATAGAAGTTTTCAACTCATTGTGGTCCTACATTTACACTCTTGAAAGGCTTCAGGGATAACAGTGAACCACAGGAAGTGTGCTTCCTCACAGCTGGCAAGGACAGGTCTGAAAGAACTCATGCTGTCCCCATCGCAGCCCACTAGATTGTGTCTGCCAGCTTGGTGTAATTTGGTCATTTAGCATTGATTTCATTCTGTCAGGGAGAAACCAATCGGGAGTGATTCTTAAACTGTCTCACCTCTAAAACAGACACTGAGCCTGAAATAAGTCCAATGTTCACGTTCTTTTGCTTTGAAAAGGTGGAAAATGGTCGTAAGAAATAATAGCAATTGCTTTTTCAGTCAATTGGAGGAAATAGCCCCAACTAAAATTCTGAAACCTTTGAGGTTAGGTTACACAAAATAATAGATTCATTAAAATATTTTTAGCTGGAGCAGTTTCAGCTTAACCATTGTTATGTTTCACTTTTCTCATGTTACTTCGAGGGTGAGTCATATATGTGAGCTGTAATGCCATTTTAACCTCTTTTAAAGTGCTCAGTTATGAATGCCAGGCTACACTGTTAAAAATCTTGCACATGTGCTAAACACTGATCTTATATTCTGAGGCAACAATCAACTTTAACTCAGTCAGTGTAGTTACATCATGTGAAATTAATTCCAGAGTGTGTCTGTTAAAGGTTTATTAATTTCGTTTAAGCATTTTTACAAAGTAATCATAATTTTAACTGAGGCCAAAAAGTATGGACACTTTTAAAAATAGTTGTTTCTTGTTCAGATTGCATCTGGACCCTAGGAGAAATAAATGCAAAATTGATTTCTGCCAATTATAGAAGTGTAAGTTATTTGGGATATTGTAGCTATTCCAGTAAATAACTTGAGCTGTGCTTCCTAAGCAGAGCTTTGTCCTGACTGTGCAAGAGGATAATATTCTCTTTCTATTAACAGGTTGCTGACATCTTTTACAGCCACCTGGGGACCCCAAGATACCTCTGACAATTATGTCCTAGGATCTCGCTATTAAGTTTACAGCTGAGAATGATATGGAGATGCAATCCCAACAGAGAAGAAAACACCTTTGCAAATGGTTAAACTGACAAAAACTAGAAGACAGTTTAAAAAAAAAAAAAAAGAAAAGAGAAATGCTCTAGCGCCTCAGAAAGAAGAGTTCTAAAATTTTAAAAGCAGATAATCTACATCAAACACTTATTTTCTTCTTAGAAGCTGATGTAAGTGAGTGGAATCCTGTAGGTCCTGGAAATAACACCTTCGTTTGAATGAAAAGGATCATAAAACGTACTTTGTATGGATATTTTGAGGATTAAAACTTTTGGCTCATAGAAAATGTTGATATATTGAAGATACATAATAAATATATGTGTATGTTTATGTATATATAATATTTGTATGTATTATATTTATATATTTATTATATTACATTATTTTTCAAAATACATTGTATTTATATAACATACATGTTTGCATATTATAAATGTGTATATATGTTTTCATTTTAAATAAATGACCATCTAAACTCTAAGGAGCTCTCCTCATTTTTTTAATACAATATCTTTTTTGGCCTTACTGTAATGTCATCTTAAACTGATTTAAAGTGCTCTGAGAAAACATTACGAATATTGGTATGAGGTCCTTGATTTTCTAAGAATGATTCCTCAAATTTAAGAAACTGAGAAACATAGTCTTTAAATGGCATTAATCAACACTTCTATTTTTTGAAAAGGAAGTAGGTAATGGCTTTTCTTTCTATATAATTTTCAGCTTTTTTGGATATTTGTTTTAAAATGCAAATTTGTAATTCAGGGCTTTGAATGTTTATTTTAGACTGCTTTTTTTATTTCCAGTCTTCTGTGCTTATGAACTAAAATGTATTCAAGCCTACTAAAATTAAACAATTGATTAAATACATATTTTGATTAAGATATTTCACCATTAAGAGTTTGTTCTTTATTTGATATCATTAAAGATACCTATATATGAGATAAAGAGAAGTTGAGGACATTAAAAGAAGGCTTCAGGGGGTTAATATAAGAGTTGGAACTATTCTTAAATATTAACCAACAAAAACATTGATATGGTTTGGCTGTGTTTCCCCCAAAATCTCATCTTGAATTGTTCCCATAGGCCTTATGTGTCATATGAGAGACCCAGTGGGAGGTAATTAATCATGGGGTAAGTTACTACCATGCTGCTGTTCTAGTGATAGTGAGTTCTCCCGAGATCTGATGGTTTCCTAACAGATTCTTTCCCCTTTACTTAGCACTTCTTTCTGCCATCTTGTGAAGAAGGGCATGTTTGCTTCCCTTTGGCTATGATTGTAGGTTTGCTGAGGCCTCCCCAGCCATGTGGAACTGTGAGTCAATTAAACCTCTTTCCTTTATAAATTACCTCTTCTCAGGTATGTCTTTATTAGCAGCAAGAGGACAGAGTAATATAAACATCAATGACAGATGTGAATGTTCCGTAAGATTCTGCTGAACAAATAATCTTTCAGTTGGTGGGAGTCATTGAGTCTATTTCTAATTTAGTCCCCTTCTTAAGGGTATATGCTACAAAACACATCATCCAACAATTTAGGATATAAAACAATAGCTATTTCAGCATGCTCGTAATTTTATAGGGCAGGAATTAAGGCAGGGCATGGTAGAGACAGCTCTTGTTTATGAGCATGCGTTCCCAGCTAGGCATCTATAATGGCTGGAAATGCTTGTGATAGCTTGACAGACAAGCCTAGGGTCTTGAATCTTAGTGTTACCTGGATATTCAGTTTCTCTTTCTGAACAGTGTGCTGGGGCTAGGATGTCCAAGATGAGTTGACTTATATGGCTGGCAGCTAGGATAAGATGCCTGGAACTGATGAGTCTCTGCAGGTATCTCTCTGTCTTCAAGGTCATTGTATGTATGACTTTGTGGCTACCTTGGATTTCCTCACAGCACAGTGGTCATGTTAGCAACTGATGTGATATCTTTGTTCTTGTCTTCTTAATTTAAAAAAATTTAATCAAGAGACACACGGCAAAAGAAATACAGTATAGTATAATTTATTGCAAAAGAAAAAGAATATTTGGAAAGTTAAGTACACAACAGACAGTACACCCTGAGAGAGATATCTCAGGACAGACTACTTGTAAGAGTGAGACAGCATTGATTGTTGTTGGAGAAACCCCCTTTATGGGAGTTTTATAATACTATTCATAAGGAGGTGGAGAGAGGTGTTAACTAGGAGTCATTTTCTGAATGGTCTTCTGCGTGCACATGCACAGTAACTGTACATGCTGGTTTACATATTCCATATCTCATTAGCATCTTAAATTTCTAGCCAGGGGTGTTTTTTTGTTGTTGTTTTTTTTGTTTTGTTTTGTTTTGTTCTTACTATTATAATGAACAAGGGGTCAGTTTGAGGACAGTAAGATTAAAATGCACATGTTTTCTAGAAGGGAAAGTCCCTACTGATGATAGGTTTGTTTGAGTGAGCTCAATTACAGTGTGAATGCTAAGGCTTGTCATGTGGGGGCTATGCTCACCAAGGTCACTGCATCCCGAGGACATGGTAATTTCCTTGACTACCTATCTTGCCTCAGTCCAACTGATCAGACTACCTTTATGGAATCTGGGGATTAACTAAAATATCTAGTTGTTTTACATTGTCTTTTTATGTTCAGAAGTGAGAAGATATTAAGGCATTTTGTTAAAAATCGGGAGATTAGAAAGGAGATAACCATTAATCTGGAACACGATAAACACCAGATTTCCTTTCCTTTGTCATTTAGAAACCCATTAGAATTTTTATTTCCTTTTTATTTGGCTGAGAAGAGGATGTTTAAATGCCTGAATTCAATTCTTCTTTTTATAGGGATAGCATAAAAAAGTGTGAGAGGTGTTATTGATCTTTACACAGACTTTCAAATCGCATCACCCTGTGTCAGTTCATGTCTTTTGGGAGTTAGGTAAGATGGGATGAGACAAATAAGAGACTTAATAGAGCATATTCCCTTAAAGGATAAAAGGGGAACAAGTAGGAGTAATTAGGGAGGGGCTATGAAAGGTGAAAGGCAAGGAAGGATTAAATAGAAAGAGCCTCAGATCACAGAGAAGATTTGAAGTCTTGGGCAGACAATTATGTAAATTCCAAGGTAAAGGTGTGTTAGAGGAATACCACATTGGGCAGGAATGAATTGTTCTATTTCTAGGTCTCTTCGCTGTGTTCATTTAAGGGCTGAGAGGATCCCTGGAAAGTGTGGTGTGTCGCGAACACTGGTGAATTCAAGGTTTGGCAACTGAACATTGTGAATTAGCTGAGAAATGTTTAACATCACTAATCACCAGAGAAATCTAATCTCTCTTTAAGCAGTCTCATTGCCATTGTTTGAAAACTTTTATTTAGTAAAAACTTGCCTCCTTATAATCTGTTTTATTCTACCTCTCAAGGATTACCCGAAGACATTTTCTTTTTCTTTTTCTTTTTTTTTTTTTTGCCATGATCACTGTTTCTCTTGAAAGACATATACATGGTGTGTTCCTCGGGGTCTGATCACACAATCAACACAACTAAGAAAGGATTAGATTAAGGAATTCATTATAGAGGTAAGGTCTTTCACATTTATTAATAAACCTAAGTTTGCTGTGTTTGCCTCTAACATTGAACTTGAAGTTGATACAAATTAGCTGGAACAATTGGGAAACAAACATTGAGCATGAAATTTGTGAGAACAAAGACAACTGGTAATCATCTCTGTCCCGCTTTGCCTCCAAACTCAATGATTCAGGTGTCCTGCAGAATAAACACGTGTTATTTATCAAAGAGCTACACACACTTATACGGGACTTTGAAAAGCTGAAGGAGGAGATCTGCCCAGAAAAGAAACTAAACTGTGTGTCCTGTGACTGGGAGGTAAACTAGCATGCCAGTAACAATGCAAGTGAGTAGCTTCAGTGTAATGCCCACTGTCCTTCAGAGCATAAATAGGAACTATCCTTTACTTCTGCCTTCCAAATATCTCCCAGAATTCATCTGTTGGCCAGTTTCAACCTGGAACTACACAAAGAAAATCAGTCCTGGAAATACCCCTTGTCAACTTAGCATCTACACACAACTACCTTATTGTATTTAACTTCAAGGATAGACAAGAGTAAATTTTTCTTACACATAACATGGTAAGACATACGTATCCCGGACATCTAAAAATAAATTAACCCTCTTCCTGAAAAAAGAATACAAAGTCACTTTTGAATGATATTTATTTTTCTTCACACATTTGAATCCCTAACATGTAAATACTGATATATAAGGTTAACTACCATTAATGCATCTTATGTTGGATAATAGGAGAATGAAAGAGGATAAAATGCTATATATATATATATACACACAAACATATACATACATATATATGTATAGAGTGTATGCATATATATGTATAAATAGTATATATATGTTTTTATGGAATAAGAAATACTTATCACTATTATAATTTTTGTTTCTGCAACTTACTGTGTAGTTTCAGCTGTAATTTTAATTACTATTTTCTAAATTTCAATTTCATATTCCTTTGGTAATTACCTTCAATGACAGGACATGGCAGTATTATGAGATTTTCTAAGGGAAATCTTACATTTTACATATATTCTCCATCACCTCCATTATTTAGCAAACATCTTATTTCTCATTGATAGCCAGGCAACCAGGTCTATTATCTTTTTCTTTACCTCTACTGATTCACTGAAATGAGGAGATGGAAGTGATCAGGAGAACAGGACTGTTATTGCTTCTCATGATGAAGACTTTCTCTTTTAAGGGGGAAAACCAAGACAGACTGAAGTTTTGGGGATAGAAAAGTTCATATTGCACTAGTAGGTCAATAGCCTTAATGGTCAGAAGAGTTCTTCCCTTTTTTTGATTACTGGAACTGTAAATTGTGACTGTCGGAAAAACAACACTGTCGACATCCAAAAGTGCAACAATCCAGACTTACAATGTGTTCTTCCCATATCCAATCCAAGCAGTATTATGAATTATCTTTCCAAAGTCAATTCCACTATTTTCTTATGCCAGAGATTGGTAAACACCTGTAAATCCCAGGCATTAGTCCTTGCTGCACTTCATGTGCTATTAAATAAATGGCTTGGTCAGAAGAAATGCTCAACAAAATATCGTGACAGCAAATAAGGTCTACTGTAAGTTTACTATTCCTTTTTGAGCTCATTGAGGTATAATTTACTTACCTTAAAATTTATCCATCTTAACTTTAATATTTAATCCTTTTTGACAAATTTATACAGTTATACAGCAATCAGTACAGTTCGGTTGAAGAGCATTTGTATACCCAAAGAAGTTTCTCATGCTTATTTGTGGTAAAATCTCCCACCTCAAGCACCAGGCAACCAATGGTCTGTCCTCTGTCTCTATTTTTTTTTGGACTTTTCTGGCAATTTATGTACATAGAACTATGCAATAGGTAATCCTGTGTGTCTAGCTTGTCTCACTTAGCATCTCGTTTGTTGAGGCTCACTCATGTTGCAGCATGTATGAGTAATCTATTTAAGTATTGAATAGTATTTCATCAAATGTATAAATAAATTTTATGTATCCATTCACTGGTTCATGGACATTTGAATAATTTTCAGCTTTCAGCAATGAATAATATTTCTTTGAACATTCACATACAGCAGTTACATAAACAAGTTTTTATTTTTCTTAACAAAATACTTAGAATTATGATTGATAGGTCATATACTAAGTTTTATGTTTAACTTTTTAAGAAACTCACAGACTAATCTTCATGAAGTGTATATCTTTTAAATTTTCATGAAGGATCCAACTTTCACATAATCTCACGAGAAATTAGTACCATTTGTCATTTGTGATCGTCATTCTAGTGGCTGTGCCGGGGTTTTACTTTACATTTACATAATAACCAATGATGTTGAGTGTCATTTCATGTGCTTATTCAGCATTCATGTATATTAATTTGTAGTCTATTTATATGTTTTGCCTAAACTGAAATGTGTTGTCTTATTTTTATGGAGTTGTATTATTTATCTAGAAAACTAGTTTTTTTTTAATCAGACATATGGTTTGCAAATTGCTTCTTCCTGTCTGTGTCTTGCTTTGCATGATGTTATTGGTATTTTCTGAAAGATTCATGGTTTAAATTTGGTGAAAAATTTTTGAAAGTTTGCAATTGTTTTTCTTTCTTGATAAGGCTTTCAGCAAAGTATCTAAGAACTCTACTTCATCCAAGGCCAGAAAGAACTCTTACTTTAAGATTTATACTTTCTTTTTTTTGACCCATTTGGAGCTAATATTTCTTATTGTATGAGATGTGGGTCATTTTGTTGTAAAATGATATTGTATTGTCTACTTGTTGAAAATATTTTTCATCCCTGATTGAATTGCTCTGTCAATTTGTCCTAATGAATTCTCCACTAGGCTATATAGCAGGTAAGAGGCAGGAGGTAATGGAGGAGAAGGAGGAGAAACCCCTGTACCACATACTTAACCCACATGTTTTTTGTGCAGTGCTTAAGAGGATTCTCATGTATTTTACATCCTTTTGCTAATGGCATGCTGCAGAGTGCACCCAAATTTATGGTTGGGTGAGTCAGACCACACTCATTTCATGAGGGCAGCTCAGGTCACATGGTAAATCTTTTTCTCCAGTTCAAGAATTCATTTTCTACTACTGAAATCTGAACTTCAAAGAGCAATTATTCTGAAGTTCTAAAAGTTTTACTGTGATACTTCAATAAGGGTCAGCCAAGGTCTTCATAAATCATCCCTATTTGACATCTGTACTTTGATCACGAATCCCATCACCTGGTTCTTATGGCCAAGTGGAGGCAGCTTGCACAGAAGTCAGACCTCTGGATTCTTTCCTCTACAGTATATCAAGGAAGTTCTGACATTCCAACTTTATTTAAGTTTTCCTTTAGGTATAAGTCTCAATCAAGCAATCAATCAAACATTTAGAGTTGTCCCCAGCCATTCAAGTTAACACATTGAATCCAGAATTGGATTAGTGAATCCATATCAATATAATTGACCTGCAACATATTCCTTCTGCCAAGATTCAACATTTCTAGGCTCTGAGGCCATATATGTTTTTTAGCTATTGGTCAGTATAAAGCAGTAAAATATTGCAATTTTTTGATATGCATAGTACTCTGTACCCTGTGGGTCTTGCTGAGATCTGTAACTGAGTATAGGTCTAGGAGCAATGAGAGGTGCTAGAAGTGTGTCCCCAGAAGGAGCAGTTCCTTGCAAGGCAGCTATTTCAAGGGAGACTATTACAAATTCTTCAGGAAAGGGAAGGTCATTGTCCCCAGATAAAAGGAAGGGTGGCTTCGCTGACAAAGAAAGCTCTGAATAATTTAGAGATCTAAAGTTTAGAACTAAGAATCTTCTCATATGTCCTCAACCATATGGGTCACAGAACAGGAAGCTACATGCTGAAAGAGAAGAAATATTCAGAAAGACACAGACATAGCTAGCAGGATAGAATAAACCAGAAAATAATAAAGAGCTTCAAGGAGAAAGTGAGCAACAAAGTCGCACAGCTGTACTGAGACAAGAAAGCTAAGGACTAACACGCCCAGGTAGAAAAAAATGAAAAGCCTTTTTTTCTAAATTTTATAGCTTTTCTGTACTCCTGTTTTCCTGACTACCCCGGTCCCTCTCCTCTGAATGTTCCCCATTTCTCTGTGACATTCCATAATCATGGCATGTAGAATTAAACGCAGCCTTATGCCACTGAATGTGATATAAACTGAACTAAGAGAGAAAAAAACTATTAGCAGTGAGATCAAGATCAAGACAAATATATTTACTGAGATGCAATTCACTCATCTTTAAAAGGAGTTTGATGATTCCCAAGTGTTTTGAGGAAGATTATCTCAGAAAATATACATAAAATTAAGTCTTTTAAAAACATAAACACTAAAATATAAACTAGTGGCATCATTAAAAATATTTTAGCTAATGCTAAAAGGAATAGAAATTACATTTGTGCAGCAACATCACATTGATGTCTCATTTTTAGCATAATGTTTACTAAAACCCCTTAGTTTTTCTTAGCCCATTACTAAATCACAGATCTCTCTTCCGTACTCACAGAATTATCTCCTTAAAATATATTAGTCACTAAAATATATTTCATTTACTTGCTAAAATGATTTGGTGTCACAATCTTCCTATACAGATTGCCTCTGTGCAGGTACCAGGCTATCAGTGCCTATTCTCTACATGCGATGAACAAGTACCATTTATGCTCATATAATTGTTGGAAGAAATTTAAGATAAGAACTAATGACAAACTTTTGACACGGATGCTTATCACTATGCATAGTGTAAAATCCATCAGTTATAGTTCTATTCAGCTTTCCTATCACTCAATTAAACCTGCATCATTTGAACAAGACAGTATAATAATTTGTAAAATGCATTTTTAAAAAACATTATGTAGGTGATGAGTTTTTGACTCATTTATTTAATCCTTTTCTCATACTGGAAAAAAGTACACTGTTCATTTGACTGTAAAATATGTTTGGCTGTGGAAATAGAAATGTTTTGCATAAAAGTGCAACTTGTTTTGATAATTGATTCCCTATTGAAAAGAAACCATCAGAAAAAGACAAGAGGTTAGTCCAAATACTAAAGTTATTTGTAAAGTATATAAGAATATGACATAGGAACAGATGAAAGTAGGTGCAGTAAGTTGATACATCTTATAGGAAAGAAAAATAAACAAAGGTTACATCCTATTGATTTTCAAATTATGCCAAAAATAGCAAAATGTAAACATTTTGGAGTTTAGAGTATAACTGTGTGTGTGTGTGTGTGTGTGTGTGTGTGTGTGTCTGTGCACATGTGCATTTGTGTATGTACATAATCACACTAATTTTTAATATTAAAAATTGTGTTCTTTTATAATAATTAGTTTATTTCTGTTGCTTGTATCTACTTCTTTTCCACTTCAGCCTTTATTTCTTAGTGTTTCCATTTCACTCATGCATCCATCCTGGGTTTATCCCCTGTCAGTTTTAATTTATCGTAATTGATTGATACTGACTACTTTAGGAGGAAATTATTTAACTGTGAGTGACTTGGGACTTTTCACTTTATGGAAAAGAAACAGCAAGCGGGGAAAGGAGAAAACAAGTAAATGTCAGTAAATGTGATCATTTGTAGGAAAAAGACTTCAGACACAATTTGGCTCCTTGAGCTAAAGAAAAGCTTATGAAGATTAAATTGACATAATTAATTGAATATAAATTTTACATCTTTTCTTGTAAAATAAAACCAGAGATGAAAGACTTCTTTGAAATTTAATGAGACATGAATATATTCAGAGGCTCTATAATGAAATATACACAAAAGGAATAAAAATCAACAATATAATCATATTTTAAAACCATTCCAGAAACACTTGCTTCTGGGATATATTGTCTTTGAAAGATTTAATGAATAGAGTAGATATTACATATCATATATTTGGTATGTATGTACAGTCAGGGAAGATATAATAATAATTCACATTACTGATATGAAACCTTAAATACAATGAGTCAGAACCAGAGTCAACAAGTGCAGCTCAGCCAATCAATCCAGGTCCCCTCACTCTAGAGTTTTGTTGCTATCATTAGGGTCTTTGACATTTGTTTATCATCACATTTCTTTTGCTCTCTTGAATGTATGATGAAATGTTAATGCTTTTGATAACAACATGAACAAACTGGCTATTGAAAGTTATGAGCCAACAGCTAAATCCCTGATGAAAAATATATTCACAAAAATTGAAACAGAAGCTATCATTTCACAATCTATTGGAAAGATAAAATTTGAAAAAAGCAGAGATAAATTGAATATATTTTATATCTACTGAAATAACTAATATAAACAGATATGACATTTCTCAAAATTCTTTAAGATAATTGGTTTACAGTAATTTCAATGAAAATTTACTTAAAATTTTAGGTATTTTATAGAAGTTAATATTTTATAAATGTGGTTATATACAAGTTCTTCAACTACAATTTGTATGCTTGAAACATCTTACATCTTAAAAGTTTACATTAGTTAAGATTCAAATCTTGTTACTAAATCTTGATTATAGTAAGAAGCTCAATTGTCTGAAATGATGAAATATACAATAGGTAGAAGAAGGCCGATATAAATGTTGTTTCTACATGTGACATTTTAAATTTTATGTCTTCATATGCTGTTTTTTGCACTCACCAAAAAAAATCTTTTTTCTTCTTTCATATTTTCTGAATTTTCTTTCATAGTTTCTGAATACTTTCATAGTTTCTGTCTGTAGTTCATAGGGATTAAATCATCTTATATTGTTCCTTAATCACGCTTTTTATGCAGACTGCTCATTCATTACAGTATTTCTGCATATAATGCCATGCTAATCTCCTGTAAGTAGGAAAAATACAACATTCCATCTTGGGAAGTTGTAGGAATACCAGTAGACCACCAAGTTCATATTACTTTTAGTGTGGTTACATATGAATTATGAATACAATGACACTCTACTACAACAGGGTTATGTTTGGTATATATAGCACAAAGAATTACACAAAGCCAATATTACCATCAAATAAGGAAATAAATTAAAAGTAGAAGTATTAGAACTGAGAGTGCTGGCAGTTTTGCGTTCAGAGCAAGCTAGATTTGTTTTCCCAGCTTCATCAGTCACCGGAATATGTAACCGTGCATTTTGATGAAGGCTGTCTTTATGTGATTGGTTGCTTTCATTTTTTAGATGTTTGTAACAGTCCAAGAAACAAAATAATATATCAAATGATGCAAGAGAAAATAAATTCAGGAACTTTATGCATCATGTTTTGAATGATGAGGGCAAACTTGCTAGAATACAAAATTAGACTAGCTAATATGCAGTACGCTAATAAAAAAGAAATAATTCCCAAATACAAAGTAATACTTAGAGTTAGAAATGATATTTAGAAATATATGCATATATGAATACATTTATGCATAAATTTATACAAATATTTATGTAATAGCCATATATGCATACATTTGGTCAATTAATATCTTTCTTATTACCTTGTCTCCTGTGATAGAATTTATCCACCAATACACTCTGTCTCTCTCTACAAGCTCTACACACTTAGGAAAATCTTTCGTAAGCAGGAAACAGTAGTAAATATAATCTAAGCTGGCATAATTATTAAAATGGCCACTTGTTTTATAATTGTGTGTACATAATAATCCTAAGGATTTGAATCAGGCAATATATTCTCTTTTTTATATAAATCAAGTAAATAACATCATGCTTTAAGGCATCCGTTTTGAAATAGCCGCCTAGAATTTTCTTTTAAATTTGTAAGTTTGATAAAGTTGTAAAAATGTGTGATTTTTCAACTTCTTAATGTAATTTTAAGATCATAAAGTATCTTAGAGATCATATGGTAACACTTTTTTAAATAATGAAATAAGTATTACTGAAGAATTTGGTGACTCTCCTGTGGTCTCACAGCTTTGTAAGTACATGTATCTATTCAAAACAAGGGGGGGATATCTGTTTTGGCAGATATCAAGACAAAATTTTTAAAAAATGCTTTCTCTTCAATATCTTAATTACATGAAAGGATCATTATTCTCCTTGCAGACCCCCAAATGTGTAGAAATTCTATAAAATAAAAAATACTCTGCTCAGCGTCATTCTTAGTTAAAATAGAATTTGTATAACTTCATAATTTATTGGATAGTACATTAATCTAAAAATAAATAAGATGTTAAGAATATTCAGTGCACTTTCAAGTAATTTGGCTTCATGATATTTAAGAGTATCTCTCAGGTCATGGTTACTGAAGAGCCCCAATTTTACAAATAAGTATTTCATGTGCTTGTCTAAGGACATTATTATCATTTTTTTTTTTTTTTTGGAGATAGAGTTTTATGCTTGTTCCCCAGGCTGGTGTGCAATGATGTGATCTCAGCACACCACAACCTCAGCCTCCAGGGTTCAAGTGATTCTCCTGCCTCAGCCTCCCGAGTAGCTGGGATTACAGGCATGTACCACCATGGCCGGCTAAGTTTGTACTTTTAGAAGAGATGGGGTTTCTTTATGTTCATCATGATGGTCTCGAACTCCCTACCTCAGGTGACCTGCCTGCCTAGGCCTCCCAAAGCGCTGGAATTACAGGTGTGAACCACCATGCGAAGCCTAAGACATTATCTTAATTACCTTAAATTTTTGTTCCAGATACAGTTTTTCATTGAAGAATATCCATTATGTACTTGAATGCATACGTTTTGTAATCAACATTGTGTATTACTTAATATATAAGGCATACTGGTATAATATTTTTAAAACATAATAGAATTAAATATGCAAACAGCAAATCAAGTCCATGTCTTCTACTCTTAGGCACATGAATCAACAAACAAAACTTTTGTGAGAAAATCCAGTACAATAAAATGTGTAAAGAGTTGTTTTCATGAGCAAACATCTGTATGTTTGCGAAGAAAATCAGCTTAAATTAACCAAAACCTTCACAATCTTTACATATAGTCCCATTCCACTCAGCTTTTTTTAGTACCTGGACTGCTTATGGCCTTTAATTAGCCAAGAAAGAAAAGATGATAGCAGCATCAGCCCCAATCTCTGTGATCTGTGAACCCCTAGGGTCAAAGCAAAACAGTTTAAAGGAGTGTGCCTTGTCTCTTGGGAACCAGATGACCTGCAACAGATGTGACAGAAGTGTCCACATTTGTTTGCAGGGTGCGCTATGATTATTTAACTGAGGAAATCAAAGTATTATACCAACAACCAGGATGTGCACCAGAGCAGTACAACCCCCAAGTGGAGCTCTGTTCTTTTACAGTGTGCTGACCAAATTAAAGCGAAGTCTTCTCACTGGTTAGATACTTTAAAAAGAGTCACAACATTTTTATAAGAATATTTACTCCTAGACTTTCTCAAAAACTTTAGATTTTGATGATTACTGCCTTAACTGACATTCTCATTTAAAGCCAAGTTGGTAAGTCTATGCATTATAGCATTTTGTGTGTATGTGTGCCATGGATTGATATCTGCTAAGAGAAACCAAAACAATACAATACAAATCCTAGCAAACAAAGCAAACACATAGAAAATGTCTAATTTCGTTTTAACCACTCAAGGATAATTCAATGTTTTTTTTTTCACTGTTTCTTATGCCAAATAAAAAGTTAAACCATATTTTAATAAGTTTTGTATATGTGTATTTATAATATACTTATTTGTTTATATGAACTCATACATGTAAAAACACACATATGTGTGTGTATTTGGAATTTTTATTTCCCCAAAAATTATTTGAATTACTGTTTCTCCAAAGCATTTTTCTAAAATTTAAATTAGCATGGTTTGTAAGTAATCTTTTCATCCAGTATAATTACTTGCACGTTTACTGATAAAAGTTATATCAAGTAAAGACTAAAGAATCTAAACTAAGCATTAAAGTAGTGAGAGAAGGAAAGAAGGAGCAAGGAAGGAAGTAAGTGAGAGATAGGGATTATATTTGAATCATAAGAGATGTGCCAAAATTTAGAGGCCTAAATTCAGTGGCTTAAAATCACTCAATGATCTGTAGGTTGGCTTCAAATCAACTGTGTTAGGCTAGTCTCCAGCCTCTGATCTCTGACCTTCAGTTTCTAGGTTTCAAGCTGCAGGTTTGATTGCAGTCTGCTTTTTGGACCAACAGGTATCTGGGCTGTATGACCCGCTTTATATTATCTTATTCTGAGGCCAAGGGTGAGACAGGTTTGTCTCATGCCAGGTCGCTGAAGTATAATACAGCAAGTCCAACTTGGTGACTATATTTCAACTGTATGCTTATTTCATGCTAGCCAATATCCCGTTTGCCAAAAGAAGTCACATGTTCAAGCCCAAGTGCAACAGGGTATGGGTATGTACTTCACATTCCATAGACCACATTAAGAATATGAAGGCATAGTTTAACTAGAGCAGACCGAAGAATTGACAATAATGATTCAATAAATCACACATGACAGAAATGTCCTAGCTTAGATGTGTGCAGGAAATTTTAGAAGGGCATGTATACATTTGATCATTCATTTTGCAAACAATCTTTTGCAAAAATCACCATAGTTATTTTCTATGGTACACACATGGAAACTGAGGCTTAAATAGGAAATGCGGTTTTCTCAGCAACGCTCATTTTTGTAGATGTCCTAGTTCATTCAGGAGAGTAGAACAGATTAACATACACTAGGTAGCTTATAAATAATAGAAATTTGTTTCTTACAGTTCAGAGGCTGGGAACTTTAAGATTAAGGCATCAACAGAGTTGGGATCTAGTGAAGGGAGGCTTCCTGGTTCATTGGTGGCCATCTTCTCATTGTGCCTTTACACACTGGAAAGAATGACAGAGCTCTCCTTGGAATTTTTTTTTTTTTAAGTAAACTAATTTTGTTCACAAGGCCTTCTCCCTTCTCATTTAATCACCTACCAAATATCTCATCTCATCTCCTCATACCAGCACATTGGGGTTTATGATTTCAGCACAAAAATTTTGGAGGGACACAAACATTTAGTCTATAGCAGAAGAGCAGACTTGAGGCTTATATCAAATTCAACTGATATTGCAACATTGGCATTTTGGTGACCTGTTGTCTATGTATAGAACATGATCACAGAAATTCTATTAGAGAACTTAGCTCTTCACAGTGACTCGATGGAGGCTGAGGCTGCTGGATCACAGAAGGGTGGAGGCTGTCCTGTGGCCCAACCTACAATCTAGGAAAATATGGTCTTTATTGTATCTTTCTTCATTGCTTACTACACTCTTCCTACCATATCCTTATTGTGGACGTGGGGCAGTGGAAGGCAGGGCATGAGATTTTCCTCCTCTCATAACAGCATGAATGGAATAGACGGTTGTTTATGGGCAATGGGCACTCATCTTGAAATAAATACGATCACTCCCCTATAACATCTACATCCTGTTCATAGCTACGACTAATCTGCACCCTGACCACTCTAATCGCAGTGCTCTCCCAGTCTTCCAAGAAGGTAGGAATGGGTGCAAATGTATGACCGTCTTACACCAATTTTTCTGGAAACATTGATGAATTTTTTACTCCCACATACACACAGAGTTCTTCTAGACAAATAGATTGGCAAGGGAATACTGATTCAATGACCAGAATCATCATTCCCCAAACACTCTTGGTGCAAATAAAAATTACCACTCCACGGACTAGCAGTTTGAGACAAACAGAGGAACTGTGCAGTTTGATTGCTTCATATGTGCTGACCTGTCTTGATTTATAGACCATTTTGGAAAAATGTGTTAACCCAAAGTGACTATACTAAACCAATTTTAATAATATACGCCCTTATTCTTCAGAAACACAAATCTTATCTGACCACCTTTCATCAACTGTGAAGGCTGAAGGGTCGGCGTTAGGTGATAACCTATGATGAAGTCACTTAATCTCCTTGGAAGACATATAGTCTATAAGGAATCACAGAGAACACCCTGGTAAATATACCCACGGGGCAGTTCGCAAACGTTCGCTTCTCACGTTTTTGTGGCATTATTATTACAATATTCAAGACTGCATATTAAAAGATTGTTTTACATTTCTAAGTCAGCTATGAGGATATAACTTTGCCTGAATCTGCCTATTTATATTGGAAACTTCCTCAGTATTTCAGTAACTAACCTCAGTAAATGATGCATTTTAGGGGTAAAAATGTTACTGAAGACTGTGTTTACAAGTGTATTTTATATATAATACTTTAAACTAAATATGTAAAGTGCAGGTTTATTTGTTTGTTTGCTTAGGACCTTTCCCTCCACTCTGAGAAAGACTAGCTGCATTCTTCTACACTAACACCTTGATCTCAATCCAGGCTCACATACAGATGACTTCAATCCTTTCTGTAGTTTGAATATAAGCCTCATCCTTGGCCAGTTACAGCTTATATTCATTGAGCTACAATGATTAGTTCAGAAATCATCATGTGATCAAAGCTGGCCCAATAAGAACACACAAAGTTAAGTAGTAGTTTGTTGTTGTTGTATCTAGAGATTAGTATCATAAAATGCAGTATTATAATGGAGTGTTGTACTATAATGGAAAGGTAAGATAGAAGTATGGAGTTATGGACGGTTAACTTAGCCTCCTGATAATAAAGTAAACACAACTAAGGTAGGGCCAAGAAAGGAAACTCCCAAGTAATGTTTCCTATGTCTAGCTGTAACTGAGGATTTATTCCTTGGCCTTTATTTATTTAAATATTTAGCTGCCATGATCGTTCATTCACTTACTAGGACTTGAAGTTTAAAACACCAAAGGATATTTTTAAACATTAGAGATGAGCTTTTGATACCTGCAACCAAACTGATAATAATGACTTGTTTGTTGTATTAATAACCATAAATTCTAAAAAGATCCAATTTATGATAGTTACATGTAATTTACGCTGTTGCCTTATAGTAAAATTTGAATACTCATAGTAATAATGAGACCCATTGCATATTATAAATGAGAAATTTTTCTAGAAAAAGGATAGAGTTCCTAAGAATAAACCACCAAGTAATTAATTGTATTGACACTTTACATACGTCTTGCCAGGATGTGGTAATAGATTTAAAAGAAAAACAAATTATTAAATACATAAGATTTTTAAAAATACCTATTATATAAAATTTAGCCACTGCAAGTGGTGAAAATCGCTCAAGTGACTTGCATTAGAAACATTAATTATTTTGCTATATCAGATTCATTTAGATATAATATTGGTTAATAGACACTAAATGACAGATTATATGTACAAAGAAAAGCATTGCTTAAAATATTGTTCTTCACAATTAATGAGGAACCTCTTTAAAAAATAAACTTAGATATAAATTTGTATTTAATTAATTGTAGTGACGCTGTTACTGGGAGTTCCGCGTTGGAATGGATGCTTTAACCAAGGAGATGAGCAGAGCTGGAGCTCTGGACTAACAATCTCAGTTCTTATGACAGTGAGCAAAAAATTGCTGATGAACACCAAAGTGCAAGTTCATAGCAAAGCTTACTGAAGCACAGTAATGCACTCTCATAGGGAGAATGGGCTGATTTCTGTGAAGTGAAATCAGCACCAGTTTATGGAACTCAAAGTGCTTTTATGGGATTTGTTGAAAGAAATTAAGATTCAGGCAGTGTCTGAGTGACAGTTTGATGTTATTTAATTGGCAGTTTATGGATATATAACTAAAGTTAAACTGCACATGTTTTTACACATAATTTATTAAGAAAAGCCCACTCGGAGCAAAACTACGGGTAAAGATCATTATAATAATGGTATAATGAGCTTAGGGTTAAGTTGAAATACGGTTTTAGGTTACTGGGCACTGGCTGATTAAGGAATGTCCATCTGTACCCTCATTTCTCCTTCTACAGGATGTGCTGACCACAGACCTTACCACAAACCCCATCAGTCAGGACAGAGTTAGGGTGGTTCTGGAGCTGAACTTAGATGGGCCAGGGACTTTCTTAGTGACCCTTTCTGCTCTCTTCGCCTACCCCCTCTAGCTGCTAATGTCTATCTAACTACCTAACAATACAACTTGTGCGTCTGTATTTATATGAGCCCATCAAATGATTTTGAACACTTCCACATTTAAAGGATTAAGGATATATGCCTCCAGATGTAGGTAATAAATAGAAATATTAAACAAGAACTTTGAATTCCATATTGACAACCTATTTTCCAGTTGTACAGACATTTCAATATGCACAACTGAAACTGTTTAATGTTTGTCCCCTCTAGAATTCATGTTGAAATTATTGTCATCGTAGCAGTATTAAGAGATGGGACTTTCAATAGGTGATTAGATCCCAAGGGATACATCCTCATGGATGGGTTGATGCCAATATAAGAAGGTGCGATTGGCCCCCTGTTGCCCCCTCTGGCCCTCTATTTGCCCATCTGTCATGTGACTACAGAACAAGCCTGTCCTCATGACTTGCCAGACCCTTGATCTTGCACTTCCCACCCTCCAGACATGTGAGCCAATACATTTCTGTTCATTATAAATGACACATTCTGTAGTATTTTGTTGTAACAGCACAAAACAGACTCACACAGTGACTCAGAATTTTAAGTAACTTGATCAACAGTTTTTAAAAATAACTAAAAATATAGTAATTGTATAAATACATTTTATTCACTTTTCCTTTTGCTGAAATATACATTTTCATGATGATCTTTAATGTTTTAGAGCTGTCAGTGCTTTAATTAATATTATATTATGTTGATTGTTACCCCCATTTTTACTTGCATAATTTTTGTATCTTATTATTTCTTGTAGTTTGAGAATGTACATTTCATTTTAATTTTCTTAAATAACAAATTGAATTTCTGTGACATTTTTAAGAAATTAATATAATCGTTGTATTTCCTGATACTTTTCTAACATTTTAGGTGTGAGAATAACTTTTCTAGGTTTAATATAAGGAGATAACCATTATTCCCTTCTGAAAGAAGAATCTATAGTAGAGAAACTTTTACTATATTATCCTCTTTTTATTATTTTTTAAAGATAAGATAAAATAACAGGCGGTCTCATAAATATGAGTTTATTTCTTGGCAATAGATTTAAAACAAGTTTCACCAATTTATAATCTTGGAAAATACTTACTCAAAATGTAGTTTGTATTTTGAATTTGATTTGATTTGATAGAATTGGAAAAACATCTAAGTTTCACCTTAATACAAGGCATGCACACACACGCTCATTTCCTTCAGGCATATTTCAATTTTAACTGGAGAAAACACTACTTACACTTAAGAGTTTTTAATATATTTTAATCTTAAAGAGTTTTACTATTGTAATGGAGTCTAGAGAACTCCTCATTCTTTTATTTTACTTCTATGCAGTGCCCGTGCTAACTGATCATTTTTACTGAACACAACCCTTCAAATCAAATTGAACAGGTCATTTACACATCAACTCTAATATTTAGCAATTTTAATGTAGTTTGCTTGTGTCTTATTACTGTTATTTATGTTATACCTAGGTAAGTGTATTAAGTTATCTTTGGTTTTCAAAAAAGAAAATATTTCATTCCTCAATAAGGGCCAGTTAGATTTAGAAAATGTAAAGTGACATAATTCTCAGTGAAGTAATATATTTTGGAAATGTACTACAAGAATATATTATACTTTATGGCTTATAAACTTGACCGATAATACAAATCAACTGGGAAGTTAGCTAATAATACAGATTCCCAATACCTAACTCAGATTTAATGAAGCTGAATCTCCAGGGAAGAGGCAAGGGAATTCTGTTTTTAATAAGCATCTCAGATGATTGGTGTAATTGGCATAATCAGATGATTATAGTTGAAACTTAAGTTCAAGGTTAGAGGTGCCTCCTGACTGACAATAAGTGTAAGAGGCTCTCCTGCCATGCTAAGATACGTAGTTTCCACAGTAGACAAAGAATCATTGAAATATTCTATTAGACATGAATAAGCAAACATGTACCATCAAAAGAGAACACTTGCAGCAATGTGACAAATGGTCGTCAATACTAGGGGCAAGAAAGCCAACAAATGGCACCTGTTTTTCAGATGTTCAGTGAGATAATCCTATAATAGTGCAGTTACTGTGGCACCTTCACAGGAAGATAGACTTTGAAAGGCATGAGGAAATAGCCTTACTTGCTAATTATTAGGGATAAAAGTAATCTACTGTATTGGATTGCTGGGCCTGCCATAAGAAAATACTATGGACCATATGGCTTAAATAACAGAATTTTATTGTCTCCCAGTCCTGAAGGCTGAAAATTCAAGATCAGGCTATTAACTGGTTTGGTGTCTTCTTAGGCCTCTCTCTTTGGCTTACAGATAGCCACATTCTTGCCGTGTGCTCAGATGACATTTTCTCTGTATGCATGCACAACGCTAATGTCACTTTTAGCATACAAAGTTCGTCTTCATATAAGGACACAAGTCAGATTGGATTTGGTCACACCCTAAAGGTCCTTTTTAACTTAGTCACCACTTTAAAGGTCCTTCCTTCAAAAATAGTCATATTCTGAGATTCTAGAAGTTAAGCTTCAACATATTGTTTGGGGAGGGAGAAGGATCCTGCCTATATGTGAAGCTCAGAAGACACCAAGAACAATGTTTTGACACCTAATTAGGTGTCAATGTACTTTTCCAAGGCAAGAAATACATATAAAAGATAAACAACATGGATAATAAAGCTCATTTGAATATGTTCTGGTTGAATAGCTTATGGAAAATTAAAGCAGAGGTGCAGGTAGACAATAGATTTATGCCTATGTGTAGGAATGTGTGTGTATCTGTGTGTGTGTTCATCTTTGTAGGTTGTGTATACATAATAAGATTGCTGTATTAGAAGGAAGTAAAATAGTAGTTTCTAGGGGATGGGCAGAGGCAAATGGGGAGTTGATGTTTAATATGTACAAGTTTTCGGCCGGGCGCGGTGGCTCACGCCTGTAATCCCAGCACTTTGGGAGGCCGAGGTGGGTGGATCACGAGGTCAAGAGATCGAGACCATCCTGGTCAACATGGTGAAACCCCGTCTCTACTAAAACTACAAAAAATTAGCTGGGCATGGTGGTGCGTGCCTGTAATCCCAGCTATTCAGGAGGCTGAGGCAGGAGAATTGCCTGAACCCGGGAGGCAGAGGTTGCGGTGAGCCGAGATCGCGCCATTGCACTCCAGCCTGGGTAACATGAGTGAAACTCCGTCTCAAAAAAAAAAAAAAATATGTACAAGTTTTAGTTTGGGATGATAAAATCTCTGGAGATGGATCGTGGTGATGGTTACATAACAATATGATTGTACTTACGTCACAGAACTGTATACTTACACACGATTTAAATGGTCAATTTTATGTTATTTGTATTACGACACAATAAAAACACAGTTTCTACCACTCCAAAAAAAAAGAATAATATAAAACGAGGGGGAAAATTGGATAATGAATAGTTCTTACCTTTACTCTTCAAAATGTCCAAAAGTGTTATAATTGATTCTTTTAAGATTAATTTTTTCCCTTATGCATCCTTATTAGTTGTACAACAGACAACTTTAATTCTCTCTTGTGAAAGAAGCTTAAGTGTATACCTCATTAATTTAAGCTTCTACATGACTTAGCCTTTCTGCTTCTGTGCCTGTGTTTTTTCTTATGTGTAGCTGGATAAAGAGAGAGAGCTGTTAGCTGTGCATTTCTATGCTAGCACAGCCTCTATTACCTTCATTTTCCCTCAAGAAATTGGCTTCTCAACCAATTGACATGATTTCAAGGTTTTTACCCTTTTTTTGTGTGATTAATTATTCCTTAAATGAATTAGAATAAGTCATTTTATTCAATGAAAACAGCAGTTCCTAAACATTTTGGCAGCAGGGGCCGGTTTCATGGAAGACAGTTTTTCCATGGAACCGGGTTGGGGAAGGTTCGGGATGATTTAAGTACATTATGTTTATTGTGTACTTTATTTCTATTGTTATTACATTGTAATAAATAATCAAGCAATTATACAACTCACTATAATGTAGAATCAATGAGAGTTCTGAGTATGTTTTCCTGTGTGAAAGGAAAATGAATCCTGGGGCCCCCAAATTACTAAGCTAAAGGGAAAAGTAAGCTGGGAATTGCTTAGAACAAACCTGCCTCTCATTCTATTCAAAGTCACCCCTCTGCTCACTGAGATAAATGCATATCTGATTGCCTCCTTTGGAGAGACTAATAAGAAACTCAAGAGAATGCAACCATTTGTCTCTTATCTACCTATGACCTGGAAGCCCCCGCCCTGCTTCAATTCTCCCCACCATTGTTTCCAGTTACCTCACCTTTCAAGACTGAACCAGTGTTTATTTTCATATATTGATTGATATCTCCTGTCTTCCTAGAATGCATAAAACCAAACTGTACTCTGACTGTCTTGGGCACATGTTGTCAGGACCTCCTGAGGCTGTGTCACTGGTGTGTGTGCTAAGCCTTAGCAAAATAACCTTTCCAAATTAATTGAGACCTGTCTCAGATTTTTAGGGTTTACGCTTTTAAGGAGAATATCCCATCTGGGGGTGCAGATCATCAGGCATTAGATTCTCGTAAGAAGCAAGCGAACTTGATCCCTTGCACGTGCATTTTACAATAGGGTTTGTGCTGCTAATGATTAATTATCTAATGTCACGGCTGATCTGATGGGAGAGGGGCTCAGGCAGTTCAGGTGAGTGATGGGAAGCAGTCTCAAATACAGACAAAGCTTTGCTCACTGACCCACGGCTCACATGCTGCCATGCAGCCTGGTTGTTAACAGGCCACAGACCCATACCAGTCCAGTTTGTGGCCTGGGGTTTGGGAATCCCTGAACTAGAACATTCAAGACCATATGACACAACATCTTTTCAGTATGATTTTGTGTTACATATACATGCATATATGAGACAATAAAATTTCAATAAAAAAATTAAAAAGGCCGGGCGTGATGGCTCACGCCTATAATCCCAGCACTTTGGGAGGCCGAGGTGGGTGGATCACGAGGTCAAGAGATCGAGACCATACCGGTCAACATGGTGAAACCCCGTCTTTACTAAAAATACAAAAATTAGGTGGGCATGGCGGTGCGTGCCTGTATTCCCAGCTACTCGGGAGGCTGAGGCAGGAGAATTGCTTGAACCCAGGAGGTGGAGGTTGCGGTGAGCCAAGATCGTGCCATTGCACTCCAGCCTGGGTAACAAGAGTGAAACTCCATTTCAAAAAAAAAAAAAAAAATTAAAGAAATTAGAAAATATTAGACACATCACTTTGTGACAAGATCAAGAGAGCATATGTAAAAAATATTAAGCTGAAAGTACCCAGAAAAAAATTAAGATAATGTCCATTAACTATTTTCTCTAAAAATATGAGAGTCATACAAATTTTAAGTCACTAGTTTACAAAGGAATCCCAGCAATACAACTTTATCCACTAAAACAATATTATTTAAGAAACTACCTCTTTACACATGCATACTGGTATATTTATGCAAGAGTTTATTCACTTCAATTTAATATATTCTGTATTTATAGTAAGAACCAATATAACACTTTTCTGTTCTCATAAGTAGTTTTTTTTTTACCAGTAGAAGGTTTCCAGGCTCTTGGCATCTTGAACGAAAAATTGGACAAATTCACAAACAAAGCGAGGAAATAAAAGCAGGTATTTATTGAGAATGAAAGTACACTCTACAGTGTGGGAGCGGTCCCAAGCGAAGGTCTCAAGAGTCCTGCTGACAGAATTTTCTGGGCTTTCAATACTCTAGAAATTTCCCATTGGTTACTTGGCAAATATTATAAGCAAATGAAGAAAATGAAGTGAAACCACGGAGCCATTTACTCGGAACGCACCCTATTGTAAATGGAGAGTATGTTACTTGGTGTGTGTGATCTATGTCAGTAAATAGGATGAATGGGAAGTTACAAAGCCATTCACATTTCTGTCATTGCTGAAGTGCTTTCATTTGATTTAGTTCCAGAAGTCAGCATGGATCAGCCTTCTGTTCCCTGCCTCCACGCTCCATTTCAGAAGAAATGTTTAGGATAACTGCCTCAGTTTCACAAGAAAATGTTTAGGATAACTTATATAGTTAATTATTTCTGTTATCTTAGTAATTTACATTATTCTTAGTTTTATTTTCTTGAAAAGAAAACACTAATAATAGTACCAACATTACTACATCCCCCTCCCTCCACCAAAAAAAAAAAAAAAAAAAAAAAAAAGGAGCCACGAAAAAACCCTTCCTCCCCCCCCCCAAAAAAAAAAAAAAAAAAAAAAAAGCAGGTACCTGGAAATGGCTTCTTGATGACAGCACTCACTGGTTTAGAGTAACCTTCATACATATTGTGAATCAGTTCTGTCTATATCCCTTGCTCTCAGTTTATATAAAGTTAGTTTGAAATTTTATGTATGTGTATATATGCAGTAAATACATATGCTTATGTATCTATATACGCCTATATGTGCTTATACATATAGATACCTATATTTGTTTCCACACTTATTATTTAATGTGAATATAATTATTTACTATCTTTCCTTTGCAATATTATTTATACAATAATAAAATGCCAATTTTAGGTTTTTTTTATTAAGCATACTTTATTTTTATTCACTTTGACTTTCAGACAAGGGCAATTGATACGAATATAACAATATTATAAAGATTTTCATGCTATTGATGGAAAAATTATTTGAATTTTTGTATTTATTTTTTATGAAGGACATGAACAATTAATTATCAAAATGGAAAAAATAGCTGAAACTTCAAGAGTATCCTATAATTTTTTTTTTTAACCATGATTCATCTCAGACCATCTGTATGGTGGCAATAAATCAGTAAAAAATATGCCCATGTGTTTTTTCAAAATATAATTTAGTCTACTTCCTCCCCCAAACTGTTTTTCACCACCAGGGATAGTGATTATATTTTATTTATACAAACATGGTGGAAAGATTATTGTGTCATCCTAGCTGCAGATACCTGGAAATTGTTTCTTGATTACAGTTCTCATTGGTTTAGAGTAACCTTCTACATTTTGTAACTCAGTTCCGTCTATAACCTTTATGGATACAGTTGCAGAATACTTTTAAATGTTTTTTTCTTAGTGTTTTCTGCAGTCAGTATTCTACTTTATTTTTGCAAAACAAGAGAACAAACCCACAGAATCTAGTTGCCAGAAGCAGACCAAATCAAGCATATTTTTTGCGATTGAGTTGCCCTAATAACTGAATAACTTCTTGTCTAGCTACTTGTCTCCAAGAAGTTTAAGCCTTGTAATTCTAATTGGAAAAAATCTTATGTTTTTGTTAGCTATTCTTGCTTGTTTATTTTCTCTAGGTGCTTTTATATTACAATATAGAAGATTAAAACAAAAGCAACTAAAAAAAAAAAAAAAAACCTTAGCAGGTTAAACAGCTATTGTTTCTCCCAATGTTAGCAATGTGCATGCATTAATTGATGTTCAGAAAAATTCAGTAACATGCTCAAAGTTGTGAAGCCTAAGTTTAAAAATGTCACTGCTATATAACTTTACATGGTAATTATTTTTTCCAATATATCACACTGCCTATAAAAAAGGCAAAGATTCTTTGCTGGCATAGGTTGATATGATCCAGAATATTTTTAGTTGCCTAAGGATGCCATTTAATGCTGTTTAGGCATGTATTATTTCATAATATTATAATATTATTTGTGATTACTGTATTAGTTCTAGACTAGACCAGCACTTAGGCTTTAACTAAAAACCAACTCTTGGCCAGGTGCTGTGGTTCACGCCTGTAATCCCAGCACTTTGGTATGCCAAGGCAGGTAGATCACCTGAGGTCAAGAGTTTCAGACCAGCCTGGGGTTAAATAGTGAAACACCATCTCTGCTAAAAAATACAAAAATTAGTGGGGCAGGTGGTTCAGGCCTGTAGTCCCAGCTACTTGAGAACTGAGGCAGGAGAATCACTTGAACCCAGGAGGTGGAGGTTGCAGTGAGCTGAGACTGCACCATTTTACTCCAGCCTGGGCAACAGCGTGATACTCTGTCTCTAAAGAATTAAAATAATAAAATTAAAAATAAACCTTGCTTTTTGCTAAGATTCTTTATGCTTCAAGGTTTCAATAAATATGAATTCTTATATGAATATTATAGAGATCCAATTCAATTAAACTCAATTGGAGAAATAATTTTTGTGTTAACATAGTTTTGTAGTTATTTTCCACTCACATTCTTATCTTCAGTATACAGTAATTATTTCTATCTCCAAAAATATGATGATAAGAATGTAGTGACACCTCCTTTTATTTTGAAATTTTACAAATTTCTTATTTTACAAATCTAAAGAAACTGACCAAACATTGAACTTTTATTTAATTTTAGTTTCTATTTAATATGAAAATACAGTGATTCTCACATGAATTTATTCAAGATTAACTTTGATTTCTAGTATCATATAATGAACTGGCTTATTGATATATTCACTTAACATCTGTAAAACAGAAATGTCACTTTTGCCATCACCACCATATCACCAAAGTTGTTTTTCTCCTACTCTTCTGCAAGTTTGTCAATATCTGTTTTCTGAAGCCAAAAACTTGAGATTCAACTTTGATTCATATTTTTCCTGTTATCTTGCATTAACAACATAAATAAATCCTATGTGCTTTTGATTAAAATACATTAAAGATTTTACCTATTAAATTTTTTCCTAGCTATGGCCAAAACCCATAGCTAGGACAAAACCCATAGCTAGGACAACACTTAATTGGTAGAATCTTTGATGTATTTTAATAAAATATTATAAAAATATTATATAATATTGATATATTTTATATAATATTTTGATGTATTTTAATAAAATACTATAAAAAGATATTATACTATCTTTTTTTCTTCCCTTTAGGATTTTCATCATGGCTACCAATACGGTTTGGCTATGTCCCTACCCAAATTTCCTCTTCAGTTGTAGATCCCACAATTCCCATGTGTTGTGGGAGGGACCCGGTGAGAAGTAATTGAATCACGGGGGCAGGTCTTTCCTGTGCTATTCTTGTGAAAGTGAATAAGTCTCACAAGGTCTGATGGTTTCATAAAGGGAAGCTTCCTTGCACGAGCTCTCTTGTCTGCCACCATGTGAGATGTGGCTTTCATCTTCCGCCATGATCATGAGGCTTCCCCAGCCATGCAGAACTGTGAGTCTATTAAACCTCTTTCTTTTGTAAATTGCCTGCTCTTGGGTGTGATTTTATCCACAGTGTGAAAAAAAGACTAATACAGGGACATGCTTGAAGTAGCCTGCTGGAATTTGAGGCCACCTACAGTGCCCAAGCATGCTCAGGTAAGGCTATCTTTACAAGTGAGCCCCATCAACTAATTGAACAAGCTGAGCTTAGAAAGCCTGTGCCAGTGCAGAAGAATTGACCAGACAACTAACAGATTTACTGGAAATAAAGGTTTATTGCTTTTTGTCATTGACATATTGTGATTGCTTATTAGAAAATACTATGTGATATTAAATTAGTGAAAGTGTATGAATGTGTGTGTGTGTGTGTGTGTATAAATTTTCTTGGTCTGGGCTTGTCTCATTTTAGTAATTGAGTTACATAAGCAGGTTCAAAGGCATTAGATTAGGTAGCTTGCCATGTTTTATGTACTTTGAATAGTTTTTACAATAGCTACATTCTTCATCCTTACTGTTTCATTTTATTTTTGGTTTATTCAGATTTTTGTATAATTCCTGGAGCCAATTTTGTTTTTTGATAAGCTTTCAAAAATGTTTCCATTTTGGTCATATAAATGTGTATATTTGAATCTATTATTTCATACTACTGTATTATTTTTAATTTAGTTTAATTATGGTTCCTGTCTTATTTGATGGACTATTTTGGTGTTATTAAATTTCTGATTATTCTGTAACGTTTTATACCTTACATATTATTTATGTTAATAATATCATTTGTGATCATTTCAATGAAAAGCTATGTTCATTTAGTTTTAATCTTTCATCTAATAAAGATTTGGAAATCTTTTTTCCAGCTTGTATCTTGATTTCTAGGAGTATAATGCCAATCTTCAACAAATATTTTAATTTTTTGGTGCTTTCTATTACATATTTAAAGCTATTATACTGGGTAAATACAAATTCGGGACTGCTATGTCTTCTTGGTGAATTTTTCTTTTTATCAACATTATTACATCTTTTCAAGTTCTTTCACAAGATATGTTACCTGTTACATGATTATTTGCAAATTGTCTCCTTTATTTTTATTTATTTATTCTATCATTTTATTCTCACATTTCTATATTATTTAAAATTTTTCTCTTTTGTATAGAATATATATTTTTCTTATACTCTCTTAATTTCTATCTTTGAATTATTATAATTATCATTAATATTGTAATTATATGATATATATTTACAATATTTTTTACTCCTTCAATTTGCCTTGCATTTATTTGTCTCATATACTACTTTTTGTTTTTTTGCTTTGACTGTTTTATTTAATCATTTGTTTGTTGCTTTTTACCTTTATTAGTTGGAGAATAATATCTTCTATTCATATTTGTTTAGTGGTTCCATTAACATTATAATTTTGTATTTAGCTTTTGTTTAAAAAAAAGTATAGTGTCAACTATACATTCATATTAATCATCTTAATCTATTTTACTAATACTAAACAACTATCATGGTTCTAACACCTGCAATTTTAACTATCTAGTTATAATAAACTTTACTTGTTTTTTTTTTGATCAAACATAAAGAGACAGTGATGTCTGTTTTCCACTGCTTTCTGCATCCCGTTACTTAAAAAAACTGTTTTTTTATAGAAAAACTGTTTTTTCCTATAAACTCTCCATTTTGCTATCTGATAATTTTAAAATAAAATTTCTCTCTACTTGTTAATATCAACTCATTTTTTGTCTCATAGGTGTATTTCACCTAGCTTTCTGCAAATATACATTCTTTTTATTTTAAAGTGTCACTTCAACTCTCTTACCATTCATTTGCCCCTGAATTTTACCTCCCCCGGGAGTGATGTCTTCTCTATATTCCCCCCACATTTGATGACAGTCCTCTCATTTGTCCTGAAGTTTGTTTTTCTTTTTTGATCTGATGCCATCTTTTTTTAGATTGGCAAAGTTTCCTTCATGGTTTGTGATCTATCAGCATTCTTGCCTTTATTAGAACACTGTTGTGTATTAACTTCAAGATTTTATCATAAATAAAATCTATCAGCCTCAAATCATACATTAGTGTAGTATATCTTTTTCAAAATAATAAACAACATTAATTTTGAAATTTTCTCTGCATGACAGTCCTCCTTTCATAGAACTGTAGAAATAATTGTAAAGCTAAGAATATCACAATTCTATATTTGTACTTTGTATCTAACTTTAGAACTAAAAATAAACATTTATTTTAGATATTTTTTAACTAAAGTTGTACTTGATATGGAATATAATTAGTTTCTCTTTTTCTTTTTTTTTCTAAGTTTCAATAACTCTTTAGAGAACTTCAATAACCCAGTTTGGGCTGTTTATATAATAACATAGAGTCAAAGCTTATTGTTTTGGAAAAAAAAAAACTGTTAGTTTTAAAAGTGATGCTCCAAAATTGAATTAATATATACACAATTGATGGCTTTGAAGTAAAATCCATTTAATGTTTCAAATTTAAATATCTTTCTTGGTAAGTGGATTATGTACCTCATCACTTAGTACCCAACCATCAATTTTGCTTTCATCTTTGAACAGTAATGTCATCTATGACATATAAGCAAGCTTGCATTGGGTTAGTAAGTTGGATGAGAGTCATCTATATTTACTGTCAAAAGCAGCAGCAGAACTCTTGCATCTATGGAAATAAATTCACTTCCAGTATGAAGCTATAAATCTCTTCAAAATGGGCTTTTACAAAAAGTATAAAAAAGCAACTCTGCATCACATTTCTATATTAATTATGGAAGTGGTAGCAATTGGTCCAACTTCACATGGTAATGTGACACCTTGGAGCAGTCCATATGAATTTTAACCATTTATATAACCAAACTAGAAACTGATATCCTGACAGGAAAGATGGAGGAGAGCAGAAAGGTGATCAAAGTATTGGTTTTAGGAAATAATTTAAATATCAATGATAAATAATGATACTTCTAAATACTCTGTGTGTGTGTGTGTGTGTGTGTATTAAATGCTTCAAGCAGGATGACATGGTAACATAATAGCTGAACTCAAACCTAAATATTTACTCAAGTAATAATTTCCATGAGCATTGCAAACAAAGATATGAAACTGAGCTTATGACTGGAATTACAGAGAGAACTACGTAGGATTTTAGCTGCAGACAAAGACATTAACCTGAGATGATTACTGGAATTATAAAGAGAACTGCATAGGATTTCACATAGGATTTGACTTTGGATTTGTACAATAAATGACCCATTGAATGACATATGCAAGATGATTCACTCTGAATGTCCTACGAACGCAGTTTAAAATCTCTACAATATGCACACACATATACACATATGATATCCAGGCATTTTTTCCTCCATTAGCTTTTTGTGGATAATATTATCTTCTACTACAAGACTGAAAAAAGTCTGCAGGAAAGAATGTAATGATATTTTGTTATATAGCGGGAATAAAGGTAGATGGAGAAATGTACATAGGTACCCAATAAGGATGGTCATCTGAATGTAGAGTATAAATTTACTGATTGATTTATGCATTAACTTAATGGAGTTTGAGTTAAGTGTTTTCTTATGTAGAAATAGGAACAAAATAGAATTTTGACAACATATGCCAGTTTGAGGGTGTGATTTTAAATACTGGAATAAAAATGGGCATTATTTGTAAGTCAGCTGACCAGTTAATAGTCAACAGATTATTAAAATAATTTGACTGAAAATAATTCGAGTGAGTGAAAACAAGGCAAAATTCAGAGAGTTAATGTGACTACCAGCAATATTGTATTGTGTACCATACCTGAGATGATTGTCAAACCACATAAAGAAATAAAATATCATGGAAACATTAAAAAACTTTTGGATGTGAAAGACATACCAAAGAATGTAATTGGGCTTTTTTGAGAAATTTATGAAAAAATACTGGAACTATGAAAATGAAAACTTACCCTTTGCCTTAAATGAACTTACAAGTTCAAGATAAGTGTTTAAATTATTTGTAATTACTATGTCATATCATAAGCTCCAAGATGAAGACTTGGATTGACTCACATGATAGTTCGGAAGAAAATTTAGATTGTCAGATGTAGAACGTCTTTCCAAAGACCTGAGTGCATGCATAGTTGTACAGGAGTTCTCCTAATGAAAACATGGTGAGAGTGGAGAATGTTCCTGAACAAATGAGAAAGCATCTAGCCAGGTCCAGAGGTTTACAATAGCATTTGACATCCAAGTCACAGTCAATAGGGGCATTGCACAGAAATGGCAAAAGATGTGCTACACATGAACCTGGTCATAAACAATTTTTTATACCAGTAAAAATAATTAGAAATTTGTCATAAATGGCTTGGAACATTAAGGTAGATAACATTATCAAATTTGCTATAGAAAAACACTGCTTTACTAGTGGCTCTCACTTCAAGTCCTTATTCAGATTTTACCTTTTGGCTAAGTCCAACTCTGACCACTTCAATTACATTTTTACCCAGCAAGACCTCTGCCTTTCTAATACCCCTTAATCTGCTCTATTTGTTTACATGGCATATATACCTTCTCAACATACATCTATATGTGTATTTATTGCCTAGCATAATAACACGTAGAAGAGTAATTTGTTTTCATGGTAAGCCTATTCATTCAATATTTGTTGAAGTATTTCAACAGAGAGGATGGGAAGCTAAGTAGTCATAGTGAGACTAAATATAAATTTATCTAAGGAATAAGGAATAATTTGTTCAATGGGGAAATAGTAAACCCATAAATGAAATTTTAAAAACTCTGACTATTCTCACTATACACAGAAAAAAAATCACATTTAAGGTGGTAGTGACAATCTTTCACAGAGTATACAATGCAGTACAATTTAAGCACATGTGATTGGAAGCTGTTATATGTTTTTTGAAAACTTAGTAGGGCACAGTTGGAAAGTCTATTTCAGCCAAATCACTGGCTATATTGCTCAACTTTGGCTATTACATAAGAAAAAAAATATTGCCTTACTTTGAGAAGTCAAAGTGGGAGGATTGCTTGAGGCCAAGGGTTTGAAACCAACCTGGGCACAATAGGGAGAGACCTTATATCCACAAAAATATTCTCCAGGCTTTGTGGCCTGGATAAAAAAATTATCCAGGCTTGGTGGCCTGCACTTGTAGTCATAGCTACTTTGGAGGTTGAGGTGAGAGGATCACTTGAGCCCCAACGTTAGAGGTTAAAGAAGGCTTTGATTGTACTACTGTGCTCCAGCCTGGGCAACACAGCAAGACTCTAGCTCACTAAAAAAAAAAACAAACAAACTAAAAAACCCCTAAAACTAAAACAAACTAAAAAAAAAAAAAAAAAAAAAAAGGAAATAACCAAATGTGCAACTTTAGGGAATAAATATTTATTTAAGAAATATGAGGGCTTAGATTATGTTTGTGTATATATGTATCTATGTGAGTATGTCTGAATGTGTGTTTGCCTGTGTGCATGCATGCTTGCATAACTGCATAGAAGGGCTACACAAATAATGCCAAATAACAGATTTTAAAAAGTAGAATGAGAAACTATCATGATTGCATTTTTATATAACATCCAAGCATATACTAAAGATATTATTTTGCCCTGATCACAAACAGGTAAATGTGAAATTTGAAGGGAGTGAGAGATGTTAAAACTAGATAATAGGTAGAAAAACAACATGCTGTATACTTAAAATAAAAATTAAAAAAAAAACATATTTCAGGAAATTTCCAGTAATTCAGACCTGAAAGCAACACTTTTACCGTTGTTGGCAATTTAGTGTCTGGACAATAAAGTATTAGTTTAAAATTGTAAATCTAATGCAATATTTTGGATAAGACCAAGACTCTAGGGAACAAAATGACAGCTAGAAAATAACAATGGTGCAATATTCTATATTCTCAAGAAATGTAATTTAATAGAATGTAAATTAAAGTTAAGTAATAGTTGTAAAAATAAGTACATTACTGTAGAAATCAGCACATTGTATATTTTGCTACCATAGAGAGGTGGCACCTATTTTATAACATGCCTAGCCATACTGAATTAATGCAAACAATGTCTCTAATGTGTAAGCCTAGGTAAGTAACCTGAAAGTCTAAGACAAGATCCATTTCCCAGCAACTTCATAGTTTTCAAAGGAACCTGCAATATAATTTCCCTATAGTTGTCTTTTACTGTTAGTAGATTTTTATTAGTAGTGTAAACTTCGTATAGTGTTCTAGATGCCAGAATAAAATACAGCAGTATAATTTTAAGGCTATATTCAATAAATTTTTCTCCATTAGTCCAATCATGTATTAATACAATCCTTTTACTTTTTATTTATCAACTTCCTTCAGGAACAAGTTTTATCGTGCAATTTTTCTAATTATTTGCCATCTTGTTTGCACAATGGGTAATAAGTAATCAAATTCACTATAAATAAATAACTCCTATAACTCTAAATCATAAATGGAAAATTAGAAAAATTAGGGCTCATCTTACAGATTTTTAAATTTAGGTAACATTTTGGTAAAGTCCAAATGACTTTAGAAATTACACTAGAATAAGGGTCCCCACCTCCATGGAACAAAATAAAACTCCACATACATTATGAAAAAGAGTGACTTGTCTATTCAGATACCTTTTAAACAGAGAGGATGGGAAGCTAAGCAGTCATAGTGAGACTAAATGTAAATTTATCTAAGGAATCAGTTAATCCACTTAGTTAAGTTACTTTATTTCTGATGTAGTATGCTCAAAGTTTTACAAGGTAGTTCGTATTATATTTTGGGTATTAAATATTGAAAACATAAACCTAGAATATTTTTTAATAATTTATTACATCTACTTTCAGTGTTTCCGTTTTTCATGTTGTAAATGCTTAATAAAGTGAGGGACATAAAAATGGTGAGAAGCACACAAGACAATCACAAACAACCTCAATTCATAATGATTAGCAAGAACACTAACACTCTTGAAATATAATACAGAGAAAACAATTACAAAAATTATTTTAATTATGATGGCATTCAATATTTGGGCCTTATCAAAGTACACCACTGTGTACTTTGGTATTACTGCACCCATAAATTCTAAAATCAATAATTTAATTTTATTCAATTTACCAATGAAAAATAGAAATGCTTGCAATAATAGCAAATATTGAAGAGAAAATAAACCTATATAATTTGAATCATCATTAAAAGAAATTTTCTTGGAAGTAGTTTATTGTCCTGCTAATCTAATTAATGCCATTTAAAAAATGTCATAAATATTTTAACAATATTCTGTACTGAAGAAAAAACTTGTAAATATATCAGAAAAGTCTCTTTACTTTACATTCAATTTAGCAAGTTCATGTCTAATGCCATATGTGCACCATTCTGTGCTGATGGCATTGGAGTCATCTATTCCCAATTTCCAAATACAGGCTTTATATTGTGGACTTCTGTTAAATTTCACCCACCTCCACCCCTCAAGCATCTGTCAGTTCCTTCTTTCTAATAACATGCTATTTTCTTTTAAATAATCATGCACCTCATTCCAATTTTTGTCTTGTTGGGAAAGTAAGTCCTTCAAGCCACCTTCAAGAAGCCAAGAAAGATAAAATGATACTTTATTCCAAACTCCGTGAAAAGCATTGTGAAAGAATATTTTAATAAAGAAACAACACTTTATTACTTTTAAGATAATGCACATTCAGGCTTTCAGTGTTATAAGAGGTTTTTGCTTCTATGTTCAGTGCCCTCTGGAATTTTCACTATTCATACCCTTTCTCAATCCTGTTACGTGGCCTTCCATTAATTCATTTAAAATCCAATTTTACCTTATATATCTAGCATGATTTTCTGCATATGGCTACCAATTAACCTCAATTTTCAATTAACTAGGGTGGTCAGGCTATGCTGACCAGGTGATAAAATGTAGAAGAAAATTTCAGAAACTTTTTTGTCTGACACATGTTATGTTTTCAAGGCAGAGCAGGGCTTCTGCTCATGACAAGGGCTTCTGCTCAAGATCATAAGCTAATGAAGGCTCTACCTTCTTAAAAAGCCACTATTTCAACAGAAGGCTTCGGGGGTTGTCCAGGTGGGGCAAGAAGTCTCCCAAAATGAAGTACTTCAGGAATTTGTCTGTGTTACTCAAAGCCCAAGGGCCAGAACTGGACTCCAAAGTCCCACTTAACTCAAAGGGGATAGACGTTGGACTCTCAAGTGTCTGAAAGAAGAGAGAAACCAGACACTGAGCACTAGAATTTACCACCATATCACACATTCATAAATACAAAATAATTTACCTGTACTAAATAAGATTATAACAAAGATGTAAATATGGACTATACGTTTGTCAACTCTTCATTCTCACATGTAAAACCTAGAACCTGTACCAAGTTTATTTACTAATTTTTTTAATAACATAAGGAGTAGTATATTCTACCTGAAAAAAAAGTTAAACTCAATTCCTTTTGGAATACCATTTCCTTCCAAGTCTCTTGCTTGAGAATAAATCTGTTAGAATTTAGGGCTGGGCGCGGTGGCTCACGCCTGTAATCCCAGCACTTTGGGAGGCCGAGGCGGGTGGATCACGATGTCAAGAGATCGAGATCATCCTGGTCAACATGGTGAAACCCCGTCTCTACTAAAAATACAAAAAATCAGCTGGGCATGGTGGCGCATGCCTGTAATCCCAGCTACTCAGGAGGCTGAGGCAGAAGAATTGCCTGAATCCAGGAGGCGGAGGTTGCGGTGAGCGGAGATCGTGCCATTGCACTCCAGCCTGGGGCAACAAGAGTGAAACTCCGTCTCAAAAAATAAAATAAAATAAAATAAAATAAAATAAAATGAAAAATAAAAAAATAAAAATTAAAAAATCTGTTTGAATTTAGATTGTATCTGTAAGACTGCTAAGAAAGAGGCCAAGTAGCAGCATCCCTATTATTGGTCGTATGGTCATGCTTTCTACATAGGTCGTTTAGCCATAGTATAAATGAGGTGATTTAAATTAAAGGTTATCTAGGGTTAGCAATCCATGTCTCCAGCATGAAAATGTATAGACAGGCTATCAAGTTCTACTTACGTGTAACAGCAACATTAAAACAAAAAACTACGTGGTTACCAGATTGACCTAAATAAAGGTAAGGAAGAGTTGTATTCTTAAAATTATAACTTCAGTCAATGCCAAAGATAAAGAGCACATTGAGTAACTAGATGCCAATATCTTGGCTGTTAGTATGGAAACTGAACATCAGAAAATGCAAATATCCTATGCATCTGAGAGATTAATGAACACTGACCATAAACTGAAGATAACTCATAGGAAGGACGTCTCTCTGGTCTTCTGCTCAGGGGTTACTCTGGTCTTCTGGTCAAAGGGCAGTCTTCTGGCTGTTGTATGATCAATACAACCACTGATTTAAGTTTACACATGAAAATTTAGACTCAGTGTATAATTCGAACAGATAGCATAGAACAACAGAAATTCCAGAATTGGCTCCTGAAAAAAATATATCTTAAAAAAATAAACTATTATTGTAGGAAGGCAAGCAGACACCCTAGCCTGTATGGCATTCTAAAAATACAAATAAAAAGAAAATGACATCTTCAAGGAGAATTGCAGAGATCAATGACACTCTCAATGATGTGAAAATATAGTGAGTCCCGTAATATCCACATTTAACTCACCTGCTTGTAAAGATAGGTTAATCTTAGAGAATTACAATCAATTAGCATATTGATTGATGCCACATCCTTTACGGTCTCTTTCCTAAAAAATATCAGGATCTTCTATGCTGCTGTGTAGTTGTTGATTTCTCAACTATTTTTTTTTTTCTGTTCTGATAAAAACTGAATACAACAATGAAAGAGAATCTTTTTCAAGGCTAGTTGCCTTCATCAGCTCTATGCCACAAATCAGTCTGCAACAAACTTGTCTGTCTCACTATCCTAGTGGACATCACACTGTTCCAGCCTATTTATATCAACAAGCTAATGAGTACTGGGGAGCAGGAAGTTACAGTCACTCAAGAGGATTTGTTGAGACATATATGTGGCATGAGATGAGAGATGATGTCCTCCAAAATATGGGGGCTCTAGCCCTAGTGAAGCTTTTGCCGACCCAAGGTTTGGAGGTATATCAACGTATCCCCTGCAAAATAAAAACCGCATCATCCTGCCTTGCACTCAGTGCTTCTAAGAAAAATATAAAATGTTCTTTAAGCTTTGTCTCATACTGTGAAAATGTGTAACAAATTTGGCTATGCTACTCTGACTCTCAACGGGCTCAAAATTTTAAATAAAGCAAAAAAGTTTTCTTCTGATTCATTCAAGCCTCAGTGAAAGTAATAACTTGGCCATCATGTGTGAGTGGTTCTGATGATTTTCAAAGTGTGTGTAACAGATTGTAACATTCAATGGAGCCACACAAAGTCATGAACTGCTCACCATAGCAGAGAGCCTTAGGTTTTCAAACAAAAGAATGTATCTATAGCAATTTTGATTAATTGCCAGTACATACAGCAATTTTAGATGAATGAGTGTGTGCCAGAAGTTTCACATTGATTTACCAAAACCCAGTATGACTATTGTGATAGTAAGTGTTAATTGGGAGCCCTTGAAATTTCTTCCTCACTTCTAGCCAAGAAAATTAATTAGGATCAAAAACATCCACTGCCTTTATGAAAAACTGTAAATATAAACACCACAATCACACATCTGAAGAATGCAGTAGGAGTGGCCTCACTACATCTGCATTCAACTCACCTTGTCTGTTCTTTGCAAAAACCAGAAGAACATCTGCCATGCCTATGGCAGATGCCAGTACACTGTCATATATTTAATCATATCTTTGCTCAGACTGTAGCCACTCTTCTCAATATGGCATGTTTAAACGATAAGATTAACCTAGCCTCTGGGAATTATCTCGTGCCGATGCTTTTATGAAAGCTTTCTTCTCAATCCTCAGTCAATAAGAAAGAAGAAAAGTATGGCTTCCTTACATGGGAAGGACAGTGATAATTATACATATTTTTTTGTTTTACTTTATTACTCTTTAAACTCTCCTGTGCTCTGTCATAAAAGAGTCAACAGGGGAGGACAGCACTTTGAAACAGATTTCAGTGCATGACAAGTGATATAAATGTTTTCATAAGGCGCATGCATACTGGAGGATTGGAGATAAACCCCATGAACACTTAGGCTACTTTTACATTAGCAAAGATTTTAAAGGTATAATGGTTTGCAGCATTACGAACATCTGCTTTGAGCTAAAGAACACACTGTTGCATTTCATACCTCCTCCACTAATAAAATATAAATATGCTCAGTTGTGTAACTACGTTTAAGGATAATATATAGAGTAGAGAAACTGCCTCACTACTAATGATATCTTTTAAGGCTGCCAGTTTTACATGCATCCCAGAGCCTAAGAGCTCTGCATTAAAGGTCGGATGGAAAGTGCACTGCTACTGGGCCATACGATTCCCTGGATAAGATGAGTTAGAAATAGCAGTAAGGAGGAAAGATGTGGCCAGAATTTCTACAAAGCCAAATTGGAATTTGAGAAAAACTCCACTATGATTCTGGAGTAACCAGTTCTAAGAAATTCACTCTGTTTAGGGAGCAACATCAACAAAAATTACTGCTTGTTATTGAGTCTTGGTAGAAACAGAATATTCAGAAATGGTTCTTACATGGCTATACAACTTAAGTTGCCTGAGTCAAATGGTGAGGTTTATGTAGCTGCAAATCGTTTTATGATTAATATGTTTCCGTGATGATGCACCTGAGCAGGTCCAGAAGAGCTGAGAAACTACATGAACATGTGCTCCAGACATTCATAGTATCTACTTCTTTTGCAAAACTGCATCTGTCCAAATCCACACTTAGAGACTCTAAGCATTTCCCAGAAAACAAAAAGCAAACAAACAAAAAAAAACAAGCAAAATAGTGGGCCTTATTTATAGTGGCATTAGTGTGACATGATGGTACAGGTTTTAAGTGAGCTATTGAGACTTCTGGTTTCCACTTGACAGGTGCAGATATGGAAAGAGCATTGACTTCTCACCAGTATGCTAACAGACTTCAAACATGAAGAAACAGTGAAACATTCCTGAGAGAATTAACACACTGTGGAGAGATATCCTCTTAGGCACAGTGCATAGAGAAGACCTAACAATAGACCAAAAATAAGCTAAAATACAAATCCCTCTGAACCTTACATCTAAAACATGGCAGGAGAAAAGACGTGCAAAATTTCAGACATAAAATCTACTTACCTCAATATCTACTGTACTAAAAAAGACACCAAATTGCAAGATATGCGAAAAAGTGAGATAAACATAAACAATAAAACAAAAACACATTGTTAGCAGACAAAGAAATTAACAGGCGTTTTAAAAGTTAAAATGACTACAGATATTTTGTTAAGAGCTCTACTAGAAAAGGTGGATGACATAGAAGGGAAAATGGGTAATGGTGGCAGAGAAGTGAGAATTATAAGGAAATGTTAAAAGAGAAAATACAAATGACAGAAATAATTACTTCAATGAGTTCATCAAGGAAATAATCTGTGAACTTGGAGTAATTTGGTAAAAAATACTCAATCTGAAACAAAAATAGAAAAAAAATAGAATAGAGCATTCATGAACTCAGTGGTGGGTGGGGCTTAGGAAAGGGGAGCAAATGAAGTAATATACATATAACTGGGATTCCTGAAGAAGAGTGAGAAAAAAATTAATATTTGAAGAAAGGAAATACAAATTTTCTAAAATTAATGGCAGACACGATTCACAAAGCTCACAGAATGTCAACTGACATAATGGCAGAGCTGTACACACACACAGACATATATATTGTATTGAAAATTCTAAGAAGCAAGGAAAAAGGAAAAAACTTAAGGTAGCTGGAATGAAAGAAAACATTATAATACAGATAGGAACAGATAAAAGAAATATATCAGCCTTTTCATCAGAAATATGTAAAAGACAATGAAACAATAACTTTAAATAGTGTATTGTTTAAATTCCGCCAATGTAGATATCTGTACGTAGTGAAAATATCTTTCAAACATAAGGAAAATGTAACAACTTTCTCAGAAAATTAAAAATTTTAAAAATTCATTCTACCAGAGCCATAGTACGTAAATTTTAAAGAATTGTTTTTTTAAATACGAAGAATATAATGCCAGATAGAAATTGTATATATATATAATGTGTGTGTGTATATATATATGTATAATTAAAGAATGCTAAAATGGAATGAATGAATGAAAGTAAAAATAAAATTAAAAAAAAATTTTAATGGCTCTAAAAGACCACTGTCCAATGAAAAAAAGTAGTACATATGTCTTGTATATTTTTTAGAATATGTAAGTATAAAGAGCACAATAGTCCAACAATAGTGCAAAGATTGAGAGCAAGAAATTGGGAATATGTTTTTGTATAGCTATTCTACACATAAAGCAGTATAATATTATATAAAAGTAAAATCTCTTTAATAAAAGTGTGCACTGCAATTGTTAGGGCAACATTAACCATTACAAAAGAGGTATAAGTAATAAATAATGGGGATGAAATGGAATCGTAATAGCTTATTTAGCCTGAACTAAAGTAGAAAAACAGCAAAAAATCAAATGAAATAGACACAAACCAGCCAGTGAGGTTTAGAATTTAATCCAACCATACAAATAATCACATGTAATGTAGATTGTCTAAACCCTCAAATTTAAAGGCACATATCACCTGGATATAAAACACAACTTAAAAATAAACAAACAATATACTCTCTCCAAAAATGCCTTTAAAAGTTATACATAAAGTAAATGGATGTCAAAGGTATTCATTGCAAGCACTTATCGAAAGGAAACCTTGAGTCATTATATCAAGACAGCGTATATTGAGAATAAGCAATATTGCCAGAAAAAAAAAAAAATCACTAAATTACATTATCATCGAGGAGTCAATTCTCCATGAGAACACAAAATCCTAAATGTGTATACATCTGCCAAAAGAGTGTCAAACTTCTTGAAGCAAAAATTGATAGAACTGAAGACACACAGAACAAATTTAAAAAATTAGTAGAATATAGAAAACCTGAATTATGCTATAAACTACAATGTACTTAAATATATTATATTAATAAAACATTCTATCCAAAACTAGATTCTTTTAAAGTACACTTGTACATTCACACAGTTCATATTATGAGCCACGATAAAAAAATAAAAAAGTAAAAAACAAGCAATAACGAAATATACTCTGAATAACTGCCAATGAATGAATCGGACAAAATGTATGTGTACATAGAGATTTGTTTTACTTTTTTTTTTCGAGGCAGAGCCTTGCTCTGTCACCCAGACTGGAGTGCAATGGTGTGATCTTTGTTCACTGCAAACTCCACCTCCTGGATTCAAGTGATTCTCATGAATTAGACTCCTGAGTAGGTGGAGTTACGGACATGTGCCACTTTAATGAAACAGAATGTCAGTATTCTTCACATCACCAATTGCAATATGATAAAAAGGAAAGGTTTATATTCATTTAACATCATTATTTATGTTGACATAAAAATAATAGCACATGAATTATTTTTTAAATATATATATATCTAAAGAAATTATATAGAAAACGCAGTAAGAGCAAAAAACATTCTTTTTTCCATTTCATTTAAAAATTACATCCCTAAATTAATTACTGTTAATAGAGGGTTGTACATGTATGAATTCTTCCACAAATTAATCTATGCAATATTTGGAAGTGAATAGTTTGACATTCAGTATTATGACTTTTTTTTTTCCCTACTAATTATATGTATTAGAGAATGTCCTTGGCTAGTACACATATAGCTACCTCATCTTACCTTTGAAGAGGTGTTTAGTATTCCTTAGGATTAAAATTCCATGTTTATTATTTAACAACACATCTCTGGATGATGATTACCAGTTTCCTGCTGTTACCAATACTATACTGGAGAGATTTCACTTTACTTCTTTCTGTTCACTTGCAAATATTTTTGTTTTAGACATTACTAGAAGTGGAATTTCTATGTCGAATATTTATTCAGTTAAATACTTTAACATATGTGCCAAATTGTCAACCTCCCAAAAAGTACCATTATATCTTTTTCCAATAATATATAAATATCTATATCCCAGATTCTAGTCAACTTCCAAATTATCAGTTTGAAATATAATGTTAGGGGAAGTCTCATGGGCAGGTCAGAGAAGTCAGAGTTGTACAGAAACTCACAGGTTTGATACTGCTTGTGCCACTACTTTATACTAATTCTTAAAAGACAGAAAAAGCTTGAACATCAGGATAAGTTAGCAATGTAATGATTTTGAATGATTAGTGATATTAAGCCTGAATTTTACCTTTTAAATTCATGTATGTTTTTCATATTTTTCAGTGGTGAAGTTGTTTAGAAAATGTGTAAATTATCTCTAGCTGGCTCAATTATGTGAATAAAAAAATCAACAAATTGTTTTGCTACCACTGACAACAATAATATATATGATCACTATTCATACATATAAAACATATATATGAAAACTAGTAGGAAACATTTATATACTTAGTGTAACTAATCCTTGTAATGTTTTATATTGTGTATTGTTCCTTGAAGCATTTGCTTTCTCCACATTATGTTAGAGTCTCATTTGCCTTTTGTTTTAAGTAGGGTTAACTACAAGTCTGGCTAGAGCTTTTGTGGTCAAATGAAATCCCTCAATTCTTTCATAAGAATTAGTGTTGAATCCCTTGAGCTATACTGAAATTGCTACTTGTGTTGTACAGATATATTGTGTACATAACAACTGTGCACTGAAACTAGTTTTGCTTTTGAGTGGTTGTGGGTGGTAGAGAAATGATGTGCCATCTGCCAGTTTGCTAAGTTTAAAAATGCTGTTCAGATTTACTAAAAAGCCCTTTGCCGAAAACTCGCAGTTAAATAAATGACTTTGAGAAGAAAATCATTAACATTAATTATCAAAGAATTGTTATATCCGAACATGAACAGGGAATCCAAATAAGTGGGGAAATGAAAAAGGCTCAAAATATGTCTTTCTGAGAATACTTCCAAAAGATGGTGTTGTTGTGGCCTCAGAATTTGTGTGGATACTATCACTTGGTACCATGTCATTGTCACAGTAAACGAATGATACAATCATAATGAAACTGTAAGTGGTCACTGGTATGGAAGGGTACACCAGAGTATTTGAAAGAATTACTGGTGGGCCCAGTCTGGATGCTGCCACTCAGCTATCCTTTAGTAGCACTATCTGTGCCCATTGTTCCCGTTTCATGCCTGGGCATGAGCTCAGTCAGCAATGGCAACCCACCCCCTGGTCACTCAAGGCCTTGGCTGTTGTCATCTGCCTCAAAATACCCAGTCATTTCTAGGCTTTCAGCCTCATAAATTGGAGAAAAGAAATATAGATGTTTCTCAAAAATAATGCAAAAGACTGACAGAATAACATATGTGCTGTAGGAAATGTAATTCAGAATGCCTGGGTTTCATTACAGACACATGCCTAGGGAAGAAAATTCAGCAAATCATTTGATACAAGTCCTTTTTATATGAGGAAAACTGTAAATATCTGTATACCTCTGATTGTTATCCTGAAGAGTCTTAGGGAAAAACTGATTTATTTCAATACTGAAATCATTTTCAAAAAAAAAGAATAGTTTGAAACCTATTAATTCTGTGACAGAAGGTTTACTTATCTAAAGCACAGTCTTACTTCATTTGCAGAAATTGTTTAGTGGGTTGCATTGAAGAAAAATATGATTTTATTTAGACTTTTATACAATTGGTTGATACTGGTCTTCACTAAAGTTTACAGTGACATCACATTTCTTAGATGCTACCAAATAGATCCAAAATGATAAAGAACAGCTAATTTCAGGGCACTTTTTATCTGTGTGTGTCCTAATATTTCTGTTTCACAAGCTACCTTTAAACACAAAGATATATATTTAGGGGACTGGCTTTCTTGAATGATAAGGCAGTTATTACGTGTATATTGAGGTGGTTCTGCTCACATCACAACTGTGGTAGGCGGACAGTAGTTCATATAGTACACAGCAAGATCAGGGGAAACCTAGGGCTAAATCATTTGTTGGAAATCTGTTTCTTTGTTTACAGCAGATGGAAGCAGAGTCTGTCCTGAAATTCCCCTAATCAACTTGAGCATTTAGTATAAATTCTATTATATGTATAAGATGGAGGATTTTCAACAGCTATTTGATTTTATTCGTTTCACTAGTCATGGCAATAGGAAAATGGAGTTCAATGAACATAAGATGCCAAAGATTCATTTGATTTTGCGTACATGCTAAAATATTCATAATATAAAGTTTTATGCTATTTGGTTTGCTTTTAATGTGTGTATTTTTATGTTTCTGAAACATATGTTGTCAAAATATGTGATGTTCTTACCTGGATAAGGAGAACCAGAGAGCACAATGGGATTATTTTCTAGCAAAAGCATTTTGCCTTCAAGTACCACTCTAGCATACAGAAGCCAAGGCTCTAGCTCAAACAAACTCAAACACAACAAAATGAAAATAATGTAAAGTACAAAGCCCAAAATCTCAGCAGATGATCTTTCATTTCTCATATTCTGATCTTGCTATGATTTACATTTGAATTACATTTCTAATTTTACTGGGTGACATGAAATCTAATTAAATCCTCCCATACCAAAGACTTGTCAATTGTGTTAACACGACAACTTTATGAAATCGAAAACATGAAGATTTACAAAGGAGTATACAATTGTGATTAACATAAATATGTTTCAGTTTTAATGTAAGAATATCTTTGCCTTTGAAAATATAATGCAAACAACTGGAACATATTAGAATAACATTTATAAAAACCTAGTACACCATTTTATTAAATTGCAAAAAAAAAATTTTGGTAATTAGCAAGAATACAAGGCATGGAGTGAAAATATAGAGCAATTTGATCCTTAAAACTCATGAGAATGATTATCCATGAGCTCTGATAAGGAACAGTTACAGAGTAAAACCACATCATCAGATGAGAGCTCTAGAAACTTTCAATAAAATGTCACTAACGTTTATTTAAAACACATAAATACATTTGAAGGCGTAACTAAGAGTACCAGTGATTCTAGGAAGATAGTGAAAGCAGTACAGCACGAATCTCCATGCCTTAAACAGGCAGAAGATCCCCATGGATAATATAACCAGAAAGGCCAGGCGACAAGAAAAACTCCCTTGAGACTTATAACATGACCAAGCTGTGGCAAATCAACAACTACAAGATGTCTATACCAGAAACTCTACAGTATTAGCAAAAGAATTGGTTTGGTTTAAAAATGAATTAGGAGTTCTTTTTCTTCCTTCTTGTTTTCCTGCCTTCCTCTCTTCCTCCTTTCATTCCTTTCTTCTTAAAAAAGTAAGCCTTTTGTGAACAATTTTTAATTTACAGAAAACCACCGGCACAGCAGCTCATGCCTGTAATTCCAGCACTTTGGGAGGCGGAGGCAGGCAGATAAATTGAGGTCAGGAGTCTAAGACCAGCCTGACCAACATGGTGAAACCCCATCTCTAATAAAAGTACAAAAATGAGCCAGGAATGGTGGTGGGCACCCGTTGTACGAGCTACTCTTACTTGGAAGGCTGAGGCAGGAGAATTGCTTGAACCCTGGAGGTCGAGGTTGCAGTGAGCTGAGATCACACCACTGCACTTCAGCCTATGTGACAGAAAAAAACTCCACCTCCAAAAAAAAAAAAAAAAAAAAAAAAGAAACTTTGTGAAAGCAGGGCCGAGTTACCATATACCTACACCAAGTTTCCTCTGCTATTGACATCTTACAGTACTAGACTACAATTGTTACAATTAATGAAACAATATTGAAGCACTGTTTCTAAATTAAAATCACAGTTTATTCGGAGTTCCTTAGTTGTTAACCTAATGTCCTTCTGCTGTTCCAGGATACGAAATTCCATTCTTCCTATCTCCTTAAAATCCCCTGGGCTGTCACAGTTTCTCAGGCTTTCCTTGTTTCACCTCGATGACCTTGACAGCTGTGAGAAGTGCTGGTCAGGTATCTTGCAGAATGCCCTTCAACTGGAATTTACATGTTGTTTGTGTTCTTTTCATGATAAGCCTGTAAGATGTGTGTTTGGAAGCAAAACAACAGAGGTAAAATGCCATTTCATCACATCTTATCAGAAGCGCTATCATAAGTGTTGATGTTAACTTTGCTCACCCGGCTGAGGTGGTGTCTGTCAGCTTTCTCTATGATAGCCACGCCGTTTCTTCTTTTCATACTGTAGTCTTTGGAAGCAAGTCACTATGCACAGCCCACACTTAAAAAGTGGAGAGTTAATGCTCCATGTCCTTGAGAACAGAGTATCTACATAAAGTAATTGGAATTCTTATTTATGAAAGATTTGTCTATCTCCCCCATTTATTTCTTTACTAAATTATGCAATTTTTGTCAGTATCACCTCATGAATACATATTTTATAGTTTAGATTACAAACCAATACCAGTCTATTTTGTTGCTGAAATTATTCCTTCTTTTGCCATTGGGAGCTCTCTCGTTGGCTCCTGCATTCCTTTTAATTTTTGAGGACTTCTTTATTGTCTGTCACCACAACATGCTCCAGCGTATTATTTTTTGTCCCAGTGTTAGAATCAACCATTTTTCTCTAGTTCACCTGTTCTCTAGTTCACTAACATGGTCTGTGGAATGTTGTTTATAGTTTATTATTACTAGACATTGAAATGTCACCAAATCCTGCAGAAGAGAATATAGACGGCAGAGGCCAGAACAGGAAGGACTGAATACCTGGTAGCAAAGTGGGCCATGACTCAGTGATGGCAACGTGGAGGGAAGCCAACATGGAGGGAAGCCCACGCGAAGCCTGCACAAAACTGAGTGCCTAGGTGAAATGTTGCATGAGGTCCTGTGTGTGCACCAGCCAGATACTCATCTCCACTGGCACAGCACCAGCTGGAGGCATGTTAATTAAATATCCCAGAACAAGGATCAATTTAAGAAAGAAGGGGAGATAGAGTGAGCATACAGAATCATCAAATTCACTGTGTTTAATATATTACAATAATTGAATTTGACAGAGTCTACATGAAAGTGATTAAATTGAGTTTCTATTATTATTCAGAAGTGAAGATTTGTGATACAAATTAAATCCAGTTATATGAAAATGATATTACATGTCTGCACATCTGAAGTTGAGGTCTGTGAAAGTCATATCTCTACCCTCCATTCTGACTTTGATAATAAAATTGCTCAATGTTTGCTTTAAGTTATGCTGTAGATATTTATTTTATTTTCAGTGAGCTTGCTTTGCTTCTGCTTGCTTTGCCGAATGCTGACTGGATGTTTTTCCATTTAACCTTAGAAAAGCTTATCTCTCCAACTTGAGAATTCTTTGTGTGTCTACGTGTTACGCAGTAATATTTCTTTGTCACATTGTGGCCAAGCGAAGGACTAAATCACATTATCTCTGACAGAGAAAATCACTTCCTTATTGAGGTTACATCTCAAAATAGATCACTATGGTGCAGCTCAGGCTCCTCCCCTACAGAAAGGAATAGCTGTTTAACCACTTGCCACCAATTTTTGTAGCCATATTCTGACTTAACAGATAGCTGAGCGAACTTTCAATTTCTCTAATTGACTAATATAACTTATTTCTGCATTTAAATAGAATTCATATTTCAGGAGGGGGATTATTTAGATAATCTGCTGTATGTTAACTATACAAATAACTTTCAATGACTTATAAAATTTAGAATAAAACTTTTTATATTTATAATTCACAATGTTTAACTTGTTGAAAATACGTAAATGTTTTCTTTATTATTAAAAATTTTCATTTATAAGTATAAATTACAGAGAACAAAATTACTCAAAGCATATAAACTTAAGTCTATTGGAGAGCACAAGCCCATTAAAATCCTAATAGAAAATATTAAAATATAGAAAACAATTTATAATGCTTTTGTCAGCTTGCAGTATTATTCCAAAAAAAGACTATGATAAATCTAAAAACTAGAGTGAAACTTTATGTATTAGTCCATTCTCATGCTGCTATAAAAACTGTCCAAGACTGGGTAATTTAAAAGGAAAAAATATTTAATTCACTCACAGTTCCACAGGGCTGGGGGGCCTCAGGAAACTTAAGATCATGGTGGAAGGTGAAACAAACACCTCCTTCTTCACAGCATGGCAGGAAAGAGAAGTGCTGAGCAAAGGAAGAAAAGCTTCTTGTAAAATTATCAGATCTCATGAGAACTCACTTACTATCATGAGAAGAGCATAGGGGTGAACGCCACATGGTTCAATTACCTCCCACTGGGTCCATCTCATGACATGTGGGGATTGTGGGAACTACAATTCAAGATGAGATTTGGGTGGGGACATATCCAAACCATATAACTTTATGTATCATTTCAAAATTTTTATAAAATAATAGTAAACAATATACAAATAAACTATAGTGAGTGATTCTGATTTAAACTTTAAAAGGAGTCTTTATTGGTTTTATTACTATAAATTGAGCTCAATATCTTTATCTATGGCTTTGGTATTTATGGCAACATATCTTGTAATTTTTTAATGATGATATACTAGTCTTTTACTCATGCTTCCAGCCTGTGGCCTCTTCTGTAATTAAAGTGACCCCTTTATATGCCCTCATGAAATGCCTGTCAGAAAGTAGACACTGGTCTTTGTTTGCCCGTGCACTATAAAGCATGGGATATTTCTTTCCAAGACAATACAATGAAGACCAGCCTTCAATATTATCTCTAACTAAAATTGAGATGAAATCTAAAATGTGGATTAAAATACTTTTAACAAATGTTCAATGATGACAGAGAATGAACTATAATATGAAGATAATTTAAAATGACCACATAAGCTTATATAATTCTAGGGCTCCTTTTAAAGTCACTTTACCTTTTAACTCCACTCTGCATTTAAAAAGCAGAGAGAGTTTGGCACTGATCTAGGTTACCATAGTTAGAAATAATCTGAGTGTATTAGTTCATTCTCATTCTGCTATAAAGAACAAACTAAGACTCTATAATTGAAAAAGTAAAGGGGTTTCATTGACATACAGTTCTGCAAGCTTACAGAATTAATGGCTGAGGAGGCCTCAGGAAACTTACAATCATGGCAAAAGGGTGAAGGAGAAGCAACCACATCTTCACATGGCAGTAGGAGAGAGAGAATGAAGAGGAAGGTGATACATGCTTTTCAAACAAGCAGATACCCTAAGGCCTCTATCACAAAACAGCACTAAGGGGTTGGTGCTAAACCATTAGAAACCACCCGAAGGATTCAATAACCTCCCACCAGGCCTCAGTCCTAACACTGGGAATTACAATTAACATGGGATTTGGGTAGGGACACAGGGCCAAACCTTATCATTCTGACCCTGTCTTTTCCCAAATCTCATCTTCTTCTCACATTTCAAAATCATATCATGCCTTTCCAACAGTCTCCAGAAGTCTTAACTCATTCCATTCTTAACTCAAAAGTCGAAGTCCAAAATCTCACTGAGACAAGGCAAGATTTCTTCTGCTTATGAGCCTGTAAAATTAAAAACAAGTTCATTGCTTCCAGGATACAATAAGGGTACAGACATTGGGTAAATGCTCCCACTTCAACAAAGAAATTGGGCAAAATAAAGGAGCTGCAGGCCCCATAAAAATCCAAAACTCAACAGCACAGTCATTAAATCTTAAAGTTCCAAAACAACCTCCTTAGTCTTCATGTTTCACATCCAGGTCACCCTGACACAAGAGGTGGGCTCCCAAGGCCTTGGGCAACTTCATCCTTGTGGCTCTGCAGTGTTCAACTCCCACAGCTGCTTTTACAGGCTGGCATTAAATGACTTTGGCTTTTCCAGGTGCACAGTGCAAGCTGTCAGTGGATCTACCATTTTGGGGTCTGGAGGACAGTAGTCCCCTTCTCACAGTTCAATCAGGAAATTCTCCAGTGAGGGCTCTTTGTGGAGGCTACCCCACATTTTCCATATAGGCTGCCCTAGTAGATTTTCTCCATGAGGGCTCTGCCCCTGCAGCAGACTTCTGCCTGGACATCCAGATGGTTTCATACATCCTCTGAAATCTAGGGGGAGGCTCCCAAGCTTGAACTCTTGCTCTTTGCATACCTGCAGACTCTTCACCACATCAAAAATGCCAAGGCTTCAGGTTTTCCCCCTCTGAAGCAATGGCCTGGGCTGTACCTTGACCCTTTTTAGCCTCACCATGTCAAAGATGCCAAGGCTTGAGGCTTGAACCTTCTGAAGCAATGGCCCAGTCTGTACATTGATGCCTGTTATCCACACCTGAGGTTGGTGCAGCTGGAATGCAGGGCACCATGGTCTGAAGCTGCACAGAGCAGTGAGACCCTGGGCCTCACCCACAAAACCATGTTTTCCTTCTGTGTCTCTTGGCCCATGGTGAGAAAAATTGCCATGAAGGTCTCTGAAATACCTTGGAGGCATTTTCTCCATAGTCTTGTTTATAAACATTCCCTTCCCCTTTACTTATGCAAATATCTGCAGCTATCTTGTATTCCTCCCCAGAAATATGGGTTTTTCTTTTCTACCACATGGCCAGGCTGCAAATTTTCCAGACTTTCATGCCTTGCTTTATTTTAAATATAAGTGTGAGTTTTAGATAATCTTTTTGTTGATGCATATTAGTGTATGCCTTTGGAAGCAGCCATGTTATATCTTGAATGCTTTGCTGGTTAGAAATTTCTTTTGCCAAATACCCTAAATTGTCTTTCTTATGTTCAAATTTTAACAGATCCCTAGAGCATGGGCACAATGGGGGCAGTGTCTTTGCTAAATCATAGCAAGAGTGACCTTAACTTTAGTTCCCAATAGTTTCCTCATTTTCATATGAGACTTCTTCAGCCTGGACTTCATCACTACCAGCATTTTGGTCCCAACCATTCAACAAGTCTCTAGAAAGTTCCAAACCTACTCTCATCCTCCTGTCCTCTCATGAGCCCTCCAAAATCACGCAACTTCTGATATTACTCAATTCCAAAGCTGCTTCCACAGTTTTAGATATCTTTATAACAATGCTCTATTTCTCTGGTTGCAATTTTCTTTATTAGATTGTTCTTACATTACTATGAAGAGCCACCTGAGTCTGGATAATTTATAAAGAAGAGAGGTTTAAATGACTCACAGCTCTGAATGCTGTACAGAGGGCTTGGCTTGGAGGCCTCAGGAAACTTACAATTATGGTGCAAAGGCAGTGAAGAAATAAGCATATCTTCACATCGTGGCAGAAGAGACAGAGAACTACCGGGTGATGGGGAGCTACTAAGTCATCTCTTTAATACTGGGCCACAATAATTTCAGGACCTAGGTAAAAGAAACAGACTTTCCGTAGCCTAGTCCCAGGATTAATGATACCCCTTATGGCTGAGCATGTGACCATCCATACCTTGATGGGAAAACTGACACATGCTGAATGTATTTTAATATGCCCACAAGCTATTAAAAATATGGTTCTGTTATAGATTTAAATGAAAACATTTTGTAAAACTTGAGTAATGAGTCCTAAACATTATGAAATTTGAGTATCAGAGTCTCAGTCTATTTGGGTCTGCACAAAGCTCAGGCCAGCTTCTTTTATGTTTCTTCAAAAAAAAAACTACCAAGCTATCTTGTTTCTTATAACATGGTATTATATCTGATATTTACTTTCAAACAGGATTGAAAAGCCAAAGTAAATATAAAAAACTAATATAATCAATAATATCTAAATTTAGACTACATTGTCTGCACATGATATACCCTCAAAATCCGAAAATTTATTCCCATCTTTTTTCTGAATTAATGATGATCCATCTTGCCAAAGAAAACCTCTATCAATAAATAATAAAACTATCTGTAAAATTTCCCCAAATAGAGAACTGTACTGTACTTTTAGCATGATGACTACTAGACTATCTATGGTACTTAGCTTAATCAAATAATGCATTGGAAGTCAAACTGTCAAACAGTTTAATAATTTATTGAGTTGGCCTTTGGATATGGTAAGTGATAGTCCAGTTGACATTTCCTGAGGGCTTTTTCTTCAAACAGCAGTATTTTTTGATGGTAGGGATCATTGCTCTCCCTATAATTCTACTGTAACATTCTCTTAACCTCCTTAGGCAAACATACCTTACTTGGTTACTACAGACTTCAAATTTTTTTTTTTTTTTTTTTTTTTTTACTTTCCTTAATTACTCTTTTGAAAGGTATACTGAATCATGTTTTCATGTTAGAATCCCTTAATTTTTAGGTAAAAGTAGAGAGAAGCACGAAGAAGCATCTATATTTTGTAATTAAGCTTTGCCTAAATCACTTACCATTGACTCATGATTTGCCAAACTGCTACATTTGAGAAATCACCTTTTTTCATTGTGTACAACATTTGATTTTTATCACATTTTCTTTTAAAATCCTAGAAAAGACTTCACAATATTCAAAAGAATATTGTGAAAAGCTGGAAAAGTCTTAATTTTGTCATTGTTGTTGTTTATAGATTGGTAATTAGAAGTCAAAGAAACAACATCACTTTCATTTGATTTTAAAAAATTATGAAAACAGGCTGGAAAATCTATTTCGTTTTTTAAAACCTAAAATTCTTTGAGAGACAAAGTTTCTTCCTGTGCCTTCCTACTAAATGTAATATAATTTCTATTATTTTAAATATGTTTTTAAAGACACCATCTGGCTATGTTGCCCAGGCTGGAGTGCAGTGACTATTCACAGGCAAGATTATAGCACACTGCAGCTTTGAACACCTGGGCTCAACGATGTTGCTGCCTTTGCCTCCTGAGTACCTGAAACTACAGGTGCATACCACAGCACCCGACTTAATTCATATTTTTATTGCTGTGACAAAAATACAAGTACTCTTATATTCCCTCCTCAAAATTTAAGCCAATATAATTATACCCACCACCACTTCCCAGCCTATACTCACAAATGTAACACTTTCGTAACAGAATGGATCTTTTATCTTGTTTTGCCTGTTTTTTTTTTTTTTAACACAGCTTGTTTCAATTTTTATGCAAAATATCTTTAGAGCCAGGGAAAATAAAAAAAAAAAAACAACTTTGGGCTATATCCCTGTTGATCAACTTAAGGAAGCATGAAGATGAGACTTTTTTTTATTGTTTAACTTCTAGAGATTTACATTGAATCAGTTAAAAATCTACCTAAATTATAATATTTTCTTATTCTTACTTTAATATATCTTTTAAAGCTCTAAGAAACATTCAATCTGAGCTGTTTTTATACTTCATGGAGATTTACAACTGTCTATAATACCCTTTCCTTATATTTCTCAAACTCTTGGATCCCAGAATTTCCGTAATAAATTTACTATCTTCACTTCCACCAGCCTTTCCCTGTGTGTTCTTTATTACCCTTACATGACACTATTCACCAAAGCACTGAAGTGCTCTCTGGATATCTTACTTAACTAATCCCTTTTTCTCAATACCCGTCAGTTGTAATATCTGACTTTCTCCATTTCAAGTAATCTTTACATTGGATTTCATCAATTTCTTACCAGGACTACCAATATAATACTTAACTTTTCTCTATTACTACATTTTTTAGACTAAATACCACTTAAGTGAAAGAATTTGTCATTTTTTCCTTCTCTGAATTCATCACCTCCTATTTTTCCTTCAATAGAAATTTGATCATGTCACCAGTACTTGAATAGCTTGGATGGATTTCTTTAACTACGGGCTAAATCTAAACTCTTTTTCCATAGGGTTAAGACTCTTTTTAACTCATTTTACTTTTCTGGTTTCATCTCTGACACAAGCTCCCCAATGTCACATAGTATCACAATAATCCAAAAGTATGATTTATATTCACTAATTCAGCTCTTTGTTTTGGGGACATCCTTGGACAAAGATTAGTTAGACAACATTTTGTTTGTTGGGTTTGATAAAATTATATTTTTCAATAAGTCATTGAATGATATTCATAGCTCCAAACAGCCTATATGTATAAAAATTTTAAAGCAGATTTTCTTTTCTTTTATTCTCAAATTAATAATAAGAATATCCTGAGATCATCATGAAATTCTCAGCTTTTTTCTTGATTTTTATTTAAAAGTTTAAAAAGTAAAACTATCTTACCATTCTCAGGTGAGGTAAACCAGAATAATTTTGGGGTTCTTTTGAGAAAAATGACTTTAATCTCCTTTTATATAAAAAATGTTGAATAAGAGATACATTCAGTTACAATGTTCTCTGTTTGACCTGGGTGCCTAAGAAATATATGTCCTCTAATCTAAGAATAGAAATATTGCAGTTCATTCCATTGTAATAAATGGTGTGGCAAATTTTAAAACTTTCTTGAAAAACTCATATTTTAACTTTCTCACTACCTTTTCAAAATTATGTAAAATTTACCTAAGAAATTAAACTGTCCAAACCTTGTGGTACCTTATTTTCCTGGTGTTAATATATAAAATTCATCACTACAAAGGGAGATTTATTATATGCAAAAAAAAAAAAAATCAGGATATTCTGAGATATTTCTAGAGTTTTTAGGAACACAGTGGTTGTAGGCAGAATTTTACCTCCCATAATTTTCAACCAGTGGTATTATGCCTGTGAATGTGTTATATTACATGGCAAGAGGAATTTTGCAGATATAATTAATAAAGCTTCAAATCCATTCATTTGAAATAGAGAAATTATTCAAAATTATCAAGGTGAGCCCAATGTAATTACTTGAGACATTAAAGAGGGAACGTTGTTTTTTCGTAATTGGGGAGAGAAGAGGAGGTAAAAGAGATTCCAAGCTTAAGAGGGAATTAACTTGACATTGCTGGCAGGCAGCCCCATAGAAAGCATGCAAAGGAATGAGGTCAGCATCCAGAAGCAATGCCTGGCCTTAGGTTATAAACAGCAAAAACAAAACAAAAGCAAAAAGAGGGACTTCAACTTTGAAGCTACAACACACTAAATTTGGTCAAAGACCTGAATGATCGTGGAGTAGATTTTTCCCCAGGATCTCAGGTAAGGAACAAAGCCCAGTTGACATTGATTTCAGCTTTGGCAGCCCTTAAGCAAAGGATGCAGTTGCGAACATCAGGACTTTTGACTGACAGAAGCTGCTGAGATTTGATACATTTGTGTTGTTATTTGCGTTGTTTTAAGCTGTTAAGTGTTTGGTAATTTGTCAGGGCAACAGGAGAAAACTAGTACAACATAGCTGCTCCTACCTTGGATTCTTCTTTCTCACTATATCCACCTGTGAAAACACTATTTTTTTTTTAAGGTCCAACTCAACTGCCACGACTGATCTTCCCATTCTGATGAATTATTGTTGCAACATTGTCAGTCCTGTGTATTTGTATGACAAATATGTACATTCTTGTGTCTTTAAATTATGATAGTAGCCCTGGCTCTGTAATCACCTCTTTCTTTTGTATATATTTGTATTCCCTTTTCTAGCTAGCACAGTGTCTGGCCCATCACTGACTTCCCAAAAATATAAAGTGTGAACTGAAATAACTTTGCATATTTATCCATTCGGTCCTCCTTTTTCTTCCAAATATTCTACACATCTCCTTTTATTTTATTCACTAATATTTATTGAGGACTTATTGAGTCCCACACTATGTGCAAAAGGTGAAGGTAGTGACTAGCACAAGCAATTCTTTGCCCTAATTAGAATTCTAGTAAGTTCCTGCTGGTGAGAGCATACAGTTACCAAATGAATGAAAATGATAATTTCAGACAGTGATGATCAACTGGATGGAGTGATTAAATTTAAGGTGGCAGTCTTTGATTACAAATAAGAATAGGCTTAGGAGATGATCTTGATGCTGATGACCTTGATGGTGAGACAATCATTTTATGAAGCTGGGCATGTGGAGATCTGAGCTGAAAGTGATCCAGGCTCAGGGAATAGTAAGTGTCAGATGAAGTTGCAAATAAGCTCGGAATGTTCAAGGAAGAGAAAGATTTTCTGAGTATTATGCAGGACTTGTGCCAGAAAGAAGATATGCCAGCCTTCCTTAGTGACTTTAAAGGGAGCAATTGTATTTCCTTTATCTCTGTGCCAACTAGGCACAGCATAAGGATCAGGACATAGATTTATGCAACATCTACATTTTAGAAATAGTCTAATTGGACTCTAAATTGAGCCACTGTAGGTGAAATATCATATTATATCCGTTTGATTTTACCGTATCCTCATCAGAGTTTTGTGATATGAACACATAGCCTACATGATTTTTTAACATATTAAGTTTCTGTTGCCTTTTTTCTTTTAGTTAGAGAAAAAAAATAATTCGTAAGTTCTAACAAATATATTACCTTTAAAGTTGTCTTAGAACTACATTTTTCTTTTCTTTTTTTTTTTTTTTTTTTTTGAGACGGAGTTTCGCTCGTTACCCAAGCTGGAGTGCAATGGCACGATCTCGGCTCACCGCAACCTCCGCCTCCTGGGTTCAGGCAATTCTCCTGCCTCAGCTTCCTGAGTAGCTGGGATTACAGGCACGCACAACCATGCCCAGCTAATTTTTTGTATTTTTAGTAGAGACAGGGTTTCACCATGTTGACCAGGATGGTCTCGATCTCTTGACCTCGTGATCCACCCGCCTCGGCCTCCCAAAGTGCTGGGATTACAGGCGTGAGCCACCGCGCCCGGCCTACATTTTTCTTAAAGTATGCCATTATATACTATGAAAACATGTTTGAATGTGTTACAGTAGAATAATTAAAAAGAAATATTCTAATATCTGACACTAAGTAGTTTTGTTCTAATCATGGATTTCAGTTTCTTCATCTACAATTCAAGGGAGTTAAAGAAAGTATTCTCTGATCTCCTCTTAGCTCTGAAAAATGTGTGTTTTTTTGACCACATTATAGCAATGTCATGTTTTAAACTGTATCCATATATACACATAATAACATAAAATGCTATGTTCATCAAAGGATCTTTCATTAAAAAGGGTTTTATTGGAATGTTTTTAAAGGATTTGAGAATCACAGATTTCAACTACTGCATCCATGGTGAGAATTTTAAACTTTTTGAGTTATCTGTGTATTCAAAAGCTATGGGTCTACAAATGCCTGACCAAAAATAAAAAAAAGGATGATTTCAGAAACTTACTTGTAGCCCATGTTGACTATTCACAATTACAGTAGTTCTATCAAAAAACTATCATTTTATTTGCATGGTCTGAAGGATACAATCATAAGAAATTAAAGTAATAATATACAAGTTAGGATATTCATTCATATATTTCCATCTCTTATCTAAGTAGGTCTTTTCAATAATTTATTTATATATTCTGCCTTAATATTTCCTTTTACTGTAAAGCATAAGACTTTTAACTTTGGTGACAGAAACCTCCAGGGAACAGGAATAAAATGTTTCAAAAACTTAAATTAAGGAGATAATTTCATACCCTGATTTGGTGGCTGTCACATTTTCCTCTTAGAAATAGATCATGAAACTTTTCATAAAATAATATTTCTAGATTCTTGCTCTCCATTATCATTTGGTCCTCTCTCTTGTTTGAAATTCTCAGAATAGTTAAAAGAGTAAAAACGCCTGCAGTCTAATCCTTACTGCGTTACATTTGCTATATTTCTGTCACTGTTGAAACGTTTGTGTAAACTTCAAATTTCACCTCTGCATTTTCCAGTGGGTTGAGGTGGTACAGTCTGTGTACCACATGCTGAAATGCCTAGGCTTCATGTGGCATACCTGTTAACTGAGGAAACATGGCAATTCACCACTAGCCTGGACTCACAGCCTCGATTATATTCCTTAAAAGCATATTGTCTAAGCATAAAAAACTGCTCCAAACAAATTATTAAATAAAAATGTATACCAGGTTTCTACAGCTAAATGGTAAGCTCTCCTTTTTCCCTTTTTGACCTTCTTTCTTTCTCTTTTTTTCTCTCTCTTCTTTCTTTCTCTCTGTCTTTCTTTTCTTTCTCTTTCCTTTTTTTCTCACTTATACAAAACATAAGGATAGCATTTTTTAATTTTTAACTGAATTTTCCTGAAAATCATCAACTATTAATATTTAGTTTCCATGTCCTATGTTCTCTCAGAAAAGTTATGGTAATGCCATATTTTCATTCTCACTGTGAAGAAAGGGTTGCATGCCATATTTTATTTTTAAATACTACTTTTTAAAGTGTTCACAATGGATTGAGACTGATAATCCATGGCCATTAAATCACAAATTTTCAGCTCCCAGAAACTCTACCACAGTGAAAACTAGCAGTCAAGCATAATAACAGGGCCATCATTGCTATATGTCCATCATTTTTTGCAGTATAAAACGTAGACTGTCCTTTTACCTTAAACTAGTCCTGAAGCTTAGTTAATCCTTTACTGATAAAGGTATACTCTAATCCCAAAGTGGAATAAATGATTTCAGTAACATATTTTATAATCACAAATTCATTTTTTAAATAAGTTTAAAAATATAGAAATTAAATCACACTGGTTATGCACTTAACAATTATTTTAGCATGTAATTAGTTGTGTCTTGGTTAAGAGCAAAGAATGCAGAACCAGACCTTGGTGTTAAAATCCCAGATCCAGGAACTAAGCGTTTATATTATTCAACAATTTAGTAAACTTCTCATTGTCTCAATTTGTGGGTTTTTTTTTTTTTTTTTTGGTAAATGGGGTTTATAATTATATATATATATATATGTATATATATTTATACACACATATAATGAGAAGTGATCAGAATATATATGTGTGTGTATATATATATATTCTTATTGACACTGGGCAGATAAGATCGACAGCAGTTCAGCAGTTTAGAGGTCACATTTATTCACAGCTGGGGGAAGGAGGACATGGCTCCTTTCAGGAGCACTTGGGGGTTGCACTTGAGAATAGAGTAAGCAGGCAGTAGTTATGTGATGCAGACTTCGTAGTAATGAGAGGTGAGGTGGCTCCTGCTCACCTCTTGTTTATTTGAATAATTGTGTGTGCTGGCTGAAAGTGAAGCCCACTAGGTTGTCCAATTGATAGAGAAATTATCTGAGTAGAGAGTATATGTTAGAAATTTTGGTGTGCAAAGCATTATTAGTGATCAATGTTTGTGGAAGAATGAGGGAGAAAGCAAGATTAGACAGTGAGAGAAATCAGACTATGCTATGAGACCAGAGAAGTCTTGACCAATTCCATCCAGGCCTCTGTCACACAGGGTCTTCAGAATTCCCCCATCCTAAGCCAACGTAAGGGTGACCTACACACCTGCTATAATGAGTCTTTGGATATGGTTTATCCTAGGAAGGACGTACCCTTGTTCAAGTTAGTTGTCTACAGCTAAAGAAAATTTGAAAGCAATTGACAGTAGTCTGCTGACACTTCTAAAACCTGGCCAGCACCTTTCCTTGTGGAATAAACAGGATAGTGTAACTTTGTGTTCATAACAGACAATAGCTTACCCTACTTGGAGCCATGTGGCACATATAAGCTCCTTTAAGGTTTCACTAGGCTTCTCTTCCTGGGAAGTATGTATAAGAGGATAATTAGTAGTATGACCACAGTTTCTAGTTTTAGCTGTTCGAAGGGCCATATTCAATCCTAGCCACCTTCCACCTCTACTATTCATTCTCCATTCTCTTCACCCTTAGTCATCACATCTGATTGACTAGTGACTTATCTGGAGGGTGACCTCAGCCTTAATTATTGTTGTGATCTTTAAATACAATTTAAAATGTTTGCAGATGATACATGACTTTTTATTTTTAAAAATAGTTCCCAAACAACTGCACATATATTTCTTCAAGGTTATTTTCCGGCATCAAGGCAAAATGTGGAAAATGGAGACTCCTTAAAGAAAGGAAGGGAGCATAGGAGGAAAGAAAGAAAACCTTAAAAAAGATCATCGGATAGTCTATGTCTATAAAGCATTAGCATGTTAAAGCTTCAAATGTTTAGGGTTGTTGAGTTTCCTTCCCACAACTAAGAACTGCTTGAGCAATATACCTAATGTATGGGCAGCTTGTCACATAGTCATCAAAAAGTTTGGCATCGTTTATATATCACTTTATAAAATGGACTAAACATGGAAATGGAACTACAAAGTGTCACTTAAGCCTTTTGATCTGGGCATTAAATTCTCAGGAAAACTGATTTAGTTTTCCTAATAGAAGCCTGCTCAGTACATAAGGCCAAACTGAGAAGTGTTGGTGCATTTTTTTTATCCTCAGTGCTATATTATAGCATTCCGTTGACAGTAAAGTATCTCCTGCTGTGACAAGTATTGATCTTATTTTTCCTTTGAGACTGCTAACAAGCCAAACTGTAGCTTCATAAAATATTCAGCTGGAGCAGTGGTATGTCAGAACTATAAGCTAACAAGAAATTTACCTTTATTCTCACATGGAAAAATAAAACACAATTAGTAATATCCATATATTTGCTGATTACATAATTGTTTTATCAGCTAAGTGACTGATCTAAGAATTGAAGCCAATATTTTTTTATTTTCATCTTAAGTATATGTGTGCTTTTGTCTAGAGAAAATAATTATCAATCAACATTTTATACAATATAGTAAGACACAAAGAACAGAATTGAGAAAATTACATACCTTTAAATCTATCATGAAATGACACTTTAATGTACAGTTTTAAAGTTATTCCTATACCAAAATGTATTTGTAATTAAATATTCTGCCTAAATAATAAGAACTCAAGAAAATATATTTAAATGTTTCTTTATTTACTACTTCTGTCATTAATATTAATTAGAATATTAATAGACATTTATACAAAATTATAGTAATAGTATTTACAATGCAATTATTAGTGACATTTGGCCTAAGGAATTGTTATAAAAATAAGAATACTAATGTCTGGAACTCTAGAAATTGCTGTATTGCTTAACAAATGCATAAATATATCACCTATTCAAAGAAAATCACAAACTTCACAATGGAAACCTATTCTTTAATGACATATTTCAGTTTTCCTCAAAGTTTGCAATAATGTAGTACATTTTCACATTTAAAATTTGAAACATTTCAGCACAGCGGATCCTTTCTATGAATGGGTTCCACATGCATGGATTCAAGCAACTGCTGATGGAAAACATATTATTTTGAAAAAAGGGATTTTTGTGTCTGTACTGAACATTTAGAGAATATTCGTTATTATCTTTATTTACATTGTACTTGGTATTATAAGTAATCTAGAAATGATTTAAAATATACAGGAGAATATGCTTAGCTTATATGCAAATCCTGCACTATTTTATAGAGGATATTTAAGCATCCATACATTTTGGTATCCTTGGGGGCTCTGAAACCAATCCCCATTGATATCAAGGGACAACTGTGGTAACTCATCTCTTGAAATAACCCTGCTTATGTAACTAAATATATTCAATTACCATTTAGAAATGTTATTCAGTTGCAAATGGAAACAAACACGGAAATAAAGTAACATCGTGTGGGTTATTCCGTCCTTCCTTAGCATTAATAGAAGGAAATAGTCTATTGTTTTAGAAGCTTCCTACAGAAAATGAAAGAAAAATCCATAATATTAAGTAGCCTCAACCAATATCTAAACTGTATAATATGCCATTCAATGCTTTCATTTTAAAACTATTTTTTCTAGTTCTCATAGTTGTGAAAGTCATGGTCTGCCTTATACTTATAGAATAGAGTCTATAATTTATCAATTTATCTTTTATTGAAAATCATATATTGCATAATAAATTTGCATCCTTTGAAGAAAATCTTTTCATTTTTGTACAGATTTTCTATAGTAACACCAATTACTAATTATATTCATCCTACGAGACTCTGTATCATAAGAGACTATTCATTTCACTGAGCACTGAAAATTTCCAAAATACTTAATATTTGAATTTTAAAAGTACCATTTTAACATAAGGGTTTGCAATTTCAACCTTGATCCTAGAATAATAGAATAAAATTGCATCCGTATCAAGTAAAGCAAGAAATAAACCAGATATCAATATTTTACTTTCAAGAGAGTTTATAAGAAGATACATTTCCTTACCGGTCACCTAAACTGACATTTAGTGTAAGGAAAGAGTATCCACCTGTGTGATTATGATTCAATCACAGTGTCTTCTGTGATTTTTTTTTTTTTTTGGCAAATATAAAATAAAAAAAAATTAACTAAACATCCTTCCAACTGACTGTAAAAATGCTTAACAGCCTAAATCCCATAGAAGAAAGACAAAAGATGTATGCAATCAGTCTATTCATGGATGACAGCTCTGGCTCATGTTAGATAATAGCTTAGAAGTCTTTGAAAAGTTGAATGAAATGACCAGTAACACAAATTTAACACAATATCTCATCTACATAGCCACATATAATGTTTTGAAACCTTGTTTATAATATATGGGAAGATTGAAAATACTATTTTTATTTACTATATAGCTGAGTTTTTGAAACAGTTCCTAAGGGTGTTCATATTTCTGATTCGATGGAATTCCTAAATACAATTTCTGGCTTTTGGCACATTTTCATTTTAATACAAAATTGTGGTAAGATTAGAAAAATTTCAATGTTTTCCAGGTTTAAATAAAACAAAATTGCTATTTATTTAATGAAGATAATCTTTTACCACAATATCATTTTTTGTAACTCTTCCCCCCCATGTTATGGTGCCTGTGCTGAGGGACAACTGATTTATGCAATTTGTATTTAATAATACATATACACTTTTTAAACTGACATAAAATAAGACATTTTTCCCACTTATACATGAGAAAATGTCTGGTGCCATGTGGAGATAAATGAAGGTAATGAAATATTACCATTATGGGTTGAAATATTACATTATGGGTCTGCAAAGTTCTTCCATAAAATAAATAACTTAGATATGCCATTATATATGTGTGGTTGTATAATACACAACCCAATTTACTCCAGCTTAGTATACAAAGATATGTTAATTTTTCTAATTAAGTAGATAAAGTATATTTCCTAATATTATCAATGGTTTTCAATTCTATAAGAGAACATTTTTGAACTTAGGTACTAATACAGACAGTGATTTATATGTCAGTCTTGTCAAACCACTTCCTAAATACAAGAATACGCACTTCAAAAATATTTATGTCTTGTACTTGAAAGCATTCCAAAGCAGAATTATGCTTATCTAACTTCATGCTATTTTACAATCTCAAAAACAAGTGGGTCATGAATTATGAATAAAAATCATAATTCAATAAATTGTTAATCATATTCACTATTCAATAACTGTACTTTTATAAACATGAAAGTTACCCTTAATCTCTGTTTTGGGTCATGTTCATAATTTGTTTTGTTTTATAACATTAGATGATTTCAGAAAATATAAATTCTGATGTGAAATGGAAAGCCCGAGTTGGCATCACATGGGTATTTTTCTTCTCTGGCTTAACATACCTCAATTAACTGCCCTCCACTCATACTTTTTTCTAAACAAGTCCCAAATACTTCTGCCTGCCTACTCTCTTTCAATCTACTGTTCTAACAATGCTTCCTTTCCTTAAAGATGTTTGCAAAGGAATCTCTAAGAAATTCTATATGAAAACAGATGGACAGAACTTAGTAATAGTCTATCTTTATTTAAAATAAAAAATTCAGGGTTTTTTGTTTTGTGTGAAAACACAAATAACACCATTTTTCATCTTATCCACATTTGAATGTGCAGTGCAGTAGAATTACATGCATTCATAATGTTGTGCAACCACCACCGCCATACATCGCTGCAACTCTTTCATCTTATTAAACTGAAAGCCTACCCATTAAAAATTTACATATAAATTTAAGGGACATCATTTTACCTGTTCCATATGAGTTCATACAAAACATTAAAAAAATTTGGGGTCAGGCACGGTGGCTCATGCCTGTAATCCCAGCACTTTGGGAGGCTCAGATGGGCAGATCACGAGGTCAAGAGATCGAGACCATCCTGTTCAAGATGGTGAAACCTTGTCTCTACTAAAAATACAAAAATTAGCCAGGCGTGGTACTGGGCACCTACAGTCCCAGCTACTGGGGAGGCTGAGGCAGGAGGATCGCTTGAACCCTGGAGGTGGAGATTGCATTGAGCTGAGATCTTGCCACTTGTCTCCAGCCTGGCAACAGAGTATGACTCCAACTTAAAAATAAAAAAAGTTGAATTATGTTTTGATTTTATTTAATGTAGTAATCATCAGTATGTGAAGGCTGACTATAGAAAAAATAAACCTACTATGTACTCACAAAATTTATAAATTATATAAAATAATATTTAAATTACATGATCATATTAAAGACAAATCCTATAACAAAAAAGCTCTATACCAAGCCGTGTACTATGACTGAATTATTTTTTATATTTTAAATTATAACAATATTACTTCTATTGATATTTTAATCTAATGCCATATCAAAAGTCATAGTCAAAACTGATTCTCATTACAACTATTAGAACTGAGCAGCAATATAAAAGTCAAATATTCAGCAAATGCAACAAGATTAAATCTCCTTATGTTTATTGAAACATGGCTTGCTTAATAATAATAATGATAATAATTATATGTTTTTGGAGTTACTACATGTCAAAAATACACAAAATATTTTACTTACACTATTTCACTTGTTTTTCATCATAATCCTTTGGCAAATAAGATGAATGTCCTGAAGTTATTAGCTTCATGAAAACAAAAAATGTATTGTTACACATACAATGCATGTGTGTGTTTGTGTATGTTTTGTAAAATTTCCAAAATTCCTACTTTTGAACCACAAGATTCAATAGAATTTAGAAGTAATGTACAGTTCAAGATAAGGGTACCAAAATGAGAGAGAGAGAAAAGTGAACCATCAATGAATGAAAGAGCGAACTTAAGTAAAAACAAGGACAATTGAAATGCAGAATAACAGTATCTTTTTATAACTGGCTTTACATTTAATACAAAATAAACAGTTTAAACAGTTACTTTGTAGCTGCCATTACCCAAAATAAATTTTGAAGTTTCAATTATTTACATGTCAAATTTCTCAAATTTGTTTAATGTCTTTCACAAACAATATTGCACAAAGGCTGCATACCAATTTTATTTTTCTTTATATTTGTTAACTTATCTATCAATCTTTAAAAACATTTAAATTATGTTCATGTCTAAGATATGGAAAATAAATTGCTGAAGATCTGCTAAAATAAGATTTATTTATTAGAAAGATGTCACTATAAAACATGTAATATGACCAGAATAAATATGTATGTGGAATCTGATCTCTAAATAGCTTACATTTATTTTAGTTAAAAATAATGAATGGAACTGACAAACCATGGGTTAATGCGTATCTGATAAATGATACATACAGTTTGGTGCTTTAGCAACAAATTCCGAAATTATATCATCTAAATTTGAATCTCAATTCCTCAGTTGTTAACTCTGTTAACTTGAGCCATCTACTACACCTTTCTATGTCACATTTCTTTCATGTGTAAAATGCAGGTAATAATAGTGTTACTTCACAAGGTTGTGCTGATAATTATATGTGATAATTTATAGAAAGTATTTATAAGAAAGCCAAGCATGAAATAAATATTAGCTGTTATTATATGTGATAATAAAACATAAAAATATGCAATTAAATACAGCATTTTGATTATAAATTGACTTTATTTAAATTCAAAAAGATTTATAATATATATTTTGAAGTCCAGATAGCATTAATACTTTTAATTTATAAAACTGCCATTGACATACACTCCTCTTGGTTGTGACGATTTCCTGGGCTTTCCTTATTTTATTATGACGATGAAAGTTGCAAACTTTCTGTTATACCCTCCTATTTATTACAGTCTTAGTTTGAAATGCTAAACTCTGGCTTGGCCAGGGAATCAAGAAACAGAGGCATCAGTGTCAGGAGAATAACGTGGAATATAGTGAAGGCATGATGTGGAACTGAGGGAATCCAATAGAATTTCTACAATAATAGAGGTCTCAAGTGCACTGGTGTAGTTAATTGACACAGGTTTTCAGCTTCTGAGTAAATCCTGATAATCCATATTGAAGTAGCCAAAGCAATGATGCACAAACAGCGTCTGCAGCTCAGCTACAGGTTGAAGAGTAAACATAGAACAATATCTTTTGTTGTATAAAGAGAAATTGCCAATAAAAATGCCTCAAGAATAGTATCTGCTTACATCTTAAAAGCCAAGGATATCTTTGTTGTTTATAATTTAAAATGATGCCATTTTCAATATTGTTTTGACAATAAAAATGATGCTGAAATTTCTCAAGGACTTTATTTAACATATACTTTTAAGTAATTAATTTTCACCTTGTTCTCAGGATAACAGGCTAAACTTTATACACTTTCAATATTAATTAGCATATTTAATGACCTTTTGCTGTTGTCTGCTATTATTTTATTTCACATTCATGATACCTTCATGTAGTTATTTCATGACCGTATAACAGACGAAGAATCTGTAACTTAAAGGACTTAATGATCATGAAAATTATGCAATTAGAAGGTAGTTAACTTGCATACAAACCAACTCCCATTAAAATGTAACCACAGAATGGTGGTTATTAATTTAATACACACTAAAAATATCTAAATCTTAACTGAATCTTTATCAAAGCAATTTGTAAGCAACAGATGGACAGATGATGGCCAATGTGTCCAAAATAATTCTCCATTTTAAAATAATAACATAGTACACCCTGTTCATGGTGTAAAGTAAAAAATGTGTTTAAAATGAAAAAAATAATTTTAAGGCATTCATCAATTTCTGAGAGTATATTTTTTATCCTCAAATTTTAGCTAAAACCAATATTTAGGTAGTATGATTGTCCTTCTTTCTAGACAAGGACTTCGCACACTGAGCAAGAGTGAGAAAAGGAATTTAATGATCATAACTCCATGTCATACCCAGACATGAGATGTCCATTGTCCTGCAGTTATAGAACATAGCATCAGAGCTACATAGAATCAAGCAACAACAAAATCAGAAAAAGTATCATTCAAATGATCCATCTAGAAAAATAAAACATTGTTCAACATGGGATTAAGAGAGATATATGGAAAATTTAAACTAAAACATAATAGAAGTAAGGAAGGAATACAAAGCCAAGTGTTATTTTGAGAAAAGGCAGCGCTTGGTGATTTTTGAGTTGCTTTAGGCCTCTTACATGGGCTGAGAAAACACTGCTCTACCAGACCAGGCATGGTTCATCCACAGAATCCAAATAATATTTGGCTTGGATTTAGTTTCTTCACCACTTAGGTTTAAGCTGATGAAGTGTTCTGGAGTACATCTTTCTGACAAAATGGTTGCATGCAATTGAACTGTGAATGATAAGCTTCTCGGGTTCAGAAATACATCAGGCACATTATCATTGTTACAATCTATTTCACTGCAAAATTTAGTGGATGTATTACTGCCTCATAATATTTACTTAAACTTCAGGGAGCTTAAGAGTTCTATAAGCTACTGCGACTACTGGGAGGGTTTATTGGTTCATTCTCCTGCTGCCATGAGGAAATACCTGAGACTGCATAACTTATATAGAAAACAGGTTTAATTGACTCACAGTTCTGCGTGGCTGGAAAGGCCTTAGGAAACTTACAATTATAGCGGAATGCACATCTTCACAAGGTGGCAAGAGAGAGAATGAGTGCAAGCAGGAGAAATGCCAGATGCTTATAAAACCATCATATCTCATGAGACTCATTCATTATCAGGACAACAGTATGGAGGAAACCAGCCCCAAGATCTGATTACCTCCACCTGGTCCTGCCCTTGACACACGGAGATTATGGACTTTATAATCATGATAAGATTTTGGGTGGGCACACAGCCAAGCCATATCAGGGAGTTTGATCCCAGCTTTATATAAACCCTTCTAGTATGTCAGCTTATATTTTTATTGCCCCTTGAGTCATCCGAGCTGCTGATTTCATATATCTTTATAAACTTTTTTGACATGAACTTAAATTTCAGGTCTATTTCCAATTTCAACAAAAAATAAAAATCACTTACTAAAACAATTGTACACTTAGTGAATTTCGATATTTTTTTCAATGAAGCTCTTGCTCTTTTTTCATCTATATTATTCGAAGTAATTCAACATTTTGTTAATTTAGCTCGATAGAAAAAGAGATCATCTATTTAGTAGAAAATACCTTCTGAAGAAGATCACTATTGGTTGTAGATGCTTACACATGCTAAGTGATTAAATTGGTCTTGTTGATTTCCAGGTTGAAGGGCATATGAAAGAGCAAGGGAAGGTTGAATAGATCCACTTGAAAAAGCATGTTAGCATCTCACTTACTTCAAAGGGTCTGTAATAATCTATCCCAGCTGGCATCACTGACTCCGTCTTAGCTGTAAACTCCAACCTAGCTTCCCCCTCCCTACCACAGCCCACACTGACGCTGTGCGTATGTCAGCTGTGCTTATGTCACGGTGACTCTGTGCTTATCCTACCATATAACCGATGTAACTGTGTCCTGCTTAGCAAGCACACACGCTATTGTGTATAACTCTCTTTGAACTCCCTTTGGTTATTTTATGGAAATACCCTTAGCAACCAACAATCCTGGGAACCTCCTGTCCACTGGTTACCAGCTTCCTTATATAACTCGCTTGTTCTGCTTCTGTAAAATTCCACTTCAGCTAGGTATCCCCCTCCCCTACCTAAATCAAGGTATAAAGGGATATCTAACACCTTCCTCAGGGCCGAGAGATTTTGAGCATGAGCTGACTCTTGGTTGCTGGCTAATTAATAAAAGACTCTTAATTTGGAGCTCAGAGCATGGCACATTTCCTTCTAACTCGCTCGGTTACTACAGGTCAAAGGTAGTCATCTTTCAGGTTCTAGCACATTTGTGTCTAGTACATAGGAAAAAGTACCAGACTGTGATACCTAATAAGATACACTTTCTCCAGGTATAGTACTGTTCAGTTTACTTAGCTTACATATCTTCCTTAGAACACCAGAATGACATATTAAAAGTTTTAATAAGTGTTTTAAATCCTCCTTAGGTATGATAGTATGGCCAGTATATCATTTGCAGACACACCTATTTGGAATTAAAGATGGATCTATTATTAAAGAAAATATTCTTGGTAAAGATGTAAGTTGTAAGTAAATATAAGGATGGCAGGTTAATGTGTGTGTTTTTAGTTTTTTTGTTTTTGTTTGTTTTTTCTTTTTGCTATTGTTTGTTTTTTAGAGATGAAATCTACTATGTTGTCCAGGCTAGACTTCAACTCTTGGACTCAAGTAATCCTCAGCCTCTTGAGTAGCTGGAACTATAAGTGCAAATGCCCCAACTCTGAGTGGTGTTTTTAATAGGAGAAAAAGTGAAAAAAGTTGTTAAATTTTTAGATTTATTTATACTTAAAGTAGTACTATCATAGAATCCAGCAATCCAATAATGGGTATTTATCCAAAGAAAATAAAATCGATATATCAAAGAAATACCCACACCCTTATGTCTATTTTGCAGTGGCACAATTCACAATAGCCAAGACATAGAATCAATATAAATGTGCATCAAGAGAAGAATAGATAAGGCAAATGTGGTATCTATATGCAAAGAAATACTGTTCAATCATAAAAAATGAAATCCTCTCATTTGCGGCAACACAGATGGAACTGGTAGTCATTATGTTAAGTGAATTCAGCCAGGCACAGAAAGACAAATTTCACGTGTTCTCACTCATATGAGGGAGCTAAAAGAATAATTTTATGGAGGGAAATAATAGAATAATACTTACTAGAGGCTGAAAAGAGTGAGTGTGGAGAAGGAGAGGAGTCAGTTGAAGAGAAGTTGGTTAGGGGAAACACACATACAGTTAGAAGGAATCAGTTCTAGTGTGTGATAGCACAGTAGGGTGACTAGTGAACAACAATTTACTGTGTGTTTCAGAATAGCTAGAAGATGTGAAATAGCCCCAACACAAAGAAATGATAAATGTTTGAGGTGATGGATATTCTAAATACCCCGATTTAATCATTACACATTGTATAAATATATAAAATAACACACGTACCCATAAATATGTACAATTATTATAAATCAGTAAAATCTTTTAAAAGAAATGTTTGTTTGCCAATTCATGCCTTGAAAATTCAATTGAACCTATGTGTTCATGAGTTCTGCAGGTGTAGATTCAACTGACCATGAATGAAAATTATTTTGGGCAAAAAGAATACTGTGTATATACTGAACATAGACAGATTTATGTTCTTGTTATTATTTCCTAAACAGTATAACAACTATTTACATAGAATTTGCATTGTATTTGGTACTACAAGTAATCTAGAGACTAAAGTATTATAAAGTATTCTAAGAGTATTATAAGAGACTAAAGTATTATGAGAGGATGCATGTAGTATTATATGTAAATACTACATCATTTTATGTAAGGGACTTGAGTATACATGGATTTAGGTATCCACCAGTCATTCTGAAACCAATTCCCCACAAATACAAAGGTTTGACTGTGGTAGGCACTCAAATAATTTTAAATTTAACTATTCCCCTTTGACACAATTGATGACTAATAGGAGCAAAAGACAGGGAGCATACCTTGACCTCTGATTTTACAAGCCATGGAATGCAAGAAGCTATCATATGGAATACAAGGCTACCAAGAGACAATGGGACCTCTTTAATATTTTTAATGTTCATAATAAATTGATAAGGATGTTTTACAATGCAGGCAAACATATTTTAATGTACAACTCGATAGCTGGACTATCCATTATGAAGTTATGGAATTCTACACAGATCAAGACTGCCTCTAGGTGTGTTAAATTAAGATTTGAACTATTTTGTGTGTATTACTACCCATGCTTGATTTTTTCAAGTTGTAAACAAGGCTGGAGAGATAAAGCAATTGGGTTTGGTCAGGTGTGGCTTAAGCCTGTAATCCCAGCACTTTGGGGGATTGAGGCAGGCAGATCACTTGATCTCAGGAGTTCTAGACGAGGCTGGCCAATATAGGGAAACCCCATCTCTACTAAAATTACAAAAATGAGCCAGTCATGGTAGCATGGGCTGTAATCCCAGCTACTTGGGAAGCTGAGGCAGGAGAATCACTTGAACCTGGGAGGTGGAGTTTGCAGTGAGCGGAGATGACACCACTATACTCCAGCCTGGGTCACAGAGTG
>NW_022436951.1:15095132-15112120 GCF_009761245.1 Sapajus apella
AGAAAGAAAGAAAGAAAGAAAGGAAGGAAGGAAGAAAGAAAGAAAGAGAAAAAGAAAGAAAGAGAAAGAGAGAAAGGCAAAAAGAAAGAGAAAGAAAGAGAGAAAGGCAAAAAGAAAGAGAAGAAGGAAAGAAAAAGAAAGAAAGAAAGGAAGGGAAGAAAGAAAGAGCGAGCAAGCAGTTGGGTTTTATTGTGTTAAGTGTTTTTCCCACTGGTTTCACCGTCTGATATTCTGGTTTTAAAGATAACTTGCTCTCTGTGGACTTTTCTGCTTGTACACAACATGATTAAATTCCCTAAATGTGTTGATTCTGATAGAAGCAAGATTATGTCTGTGCCTACTCTTGGCTATGTCAAATCTTGTCTACCAGTAATAGTGTAGAGAGGTATAAAATATTTTCAGTGCAGAATTTTGGAAAAGAGGGTCATCTGTTTTATCTTTGATAATCAGATTTCAGAGAAATAGACTTCTTATCTGCAGTATTTAACTGCGTGGTTCAAGCCACATAGCTCCTTGAGATAGGTCAGCTCCCCAAAGCTATGGTTGCTGATACATCAGTCTTGCGATGGTGAATCTTTCTCAAGATAGTTTCTATGAGCATCAAAGTTGACATGTATAAAGCCAGTTCTCATTCTGAAAATATATATTTTGATTTAAAAAATTACTATTGTCCTGAAGTTACAGAAGCTGCTCTTGACAGAATATAGGGACTTCAAGGTATGGATAGGTTTTCATGAATATTTACATCAAGTCAGAAATCATTGAGGGCTAAGGGTCATGACCATTTCTTCATGCTCTTTTACACACATAATTTCTATACTTCCTGGCCTAGAATAAAGGTCATTTTTTTTGCATAAGAGTCTCTTGATAATGCCAGTCAGAAACCATTAACACCTCCTCTATAATTCAATCTCTCTATCCTATTTTGTATTGCTATCATAATAATTATCATATTCTTACAGTTATAATTATTTGGTGTATTAGCCTCTTTTCCCTTCCCACTAGGCATATAGTAGGGATTTACTTAACAATTGACACCCACAAATTGTGGCCTTCCCTCTTCTACTAGTATTGCAATCTACTTTTAAACTGCAAAGGCCAGAATCATTGTTTATATGTAATACCCATCTGATAAACAAAATTAAATTGTTGTAACACAATTGTAATATATAAAGATGCCATGAATTTAATAGATCAATATTATATACGTAGTAGGTACTATTAAATAAAATGCCAACAATTTTCCAGGTACTTGATAAAATGAGTTGCTCTTGTTTTTGACAATCTTTGGCTTTGAATATGTACAGTAGAAAATTTCTAATCCTAGTTGGTATTTATTCAATAATTCACAAAGAAATAAACCTATCTTCTGAAAGTAACATATTCAAGAGTCACATAGATTTCTTTAGAAATCATAAAGAACATAATTAGCAAAGATAATATGACTATCTATATTCAGGATACAGGGAAGAGTTAGGCTTAATCTACCGTTACCTAAATGAAATAAATAACAATGAAACAGACCAAACCCTCCCATTTCCAAATATTATATAATTGAAATTTTTGTAATTTTAAATATATGACCCTGACGTCCTGAGTTTGTATATTATGTGTAATTAAGAAAGCATGCCTGCAAATGGCCCTGTGCTTCGTGCCAATGAGCATGCTGCAGGGTAGGTCATGTCTGCTTTGTATGAATAAGGAGCACTGTTAATAACGCCAGGGGGTGAGAAAAACAGCACATTCAAAGTCACTTTTAGACCATATCAAATTGTCAGGTAGGCAAATAGAATGGCTATAATACATCTAAAAATCATAGATATCTAAAATATAAAAATGCCTTAAAAGGAATTTCAATCTGAAAAAATGGTAAGTAATGCATCTGTGAAAAATAGTTATTCAATCAGTAAAACCTGAAACACCTGGATTTTGACAGCAATAATGAACAGAAAACTCATGAAGAGTTTTCAGTGTTATATATGACACTACTCTGGGGATACATATAACATCACCCTCTTTAGGAAGTTTCATGTGTCTTATTGCCAAGATTTTGTTAAACTGTAACTACCCTGGGACATAAGTATGAAATGTTAGTATATTAGATTGAAAGAGATTAACTGATTTACCTATGCTTGTAGAACTGGAAAAACCCGACTGTCTACTGGTTTTCGCTCCTTTGAACTAAACTAATGCTTTATAACAATTTTCATTCTGGAGTACAAATATTTAATATAAAATATATTGTTTATCACAGCACATCTAAAATTTGAAAATCCTAAAGGGACATTTTATGAGTATATACGAATGAAGATAACTATGAAGTAAATCTTTTTAAAAAACAATTTTGTTACGTTATTTTCTTTCTTATTACATTACTTTCAATGATTTTCTTTGTCTATTCCTTTAGGTCTTTTATACTTTTATGTTAGACAGAAAGCTGTAGATGTGAATAACTGTATTTATGTGTCTATATTTATCTGTCTTGTAGAGAGACGTAAAGAAAGTAGAGGCAATAATTTGTTCCTAATGTATTTAGATGCATCTTTTGTCATATGACTATAGATTTTAAATGCATATTGTTGATGTCAGGAAAAGACATGAGGGGTATTTCAGAACACTAATGAAACATATGACTCATAGAATGTAGCTTTTTGTTTTTTGTTTTTTTTTAAATTTAATTATCTTCCCTTCACTTTCATCATCTAGTTTTTATTTCCATTGTACTGGGCGAACTTATGTAAGATTTTTCAAGTCATTGTAAAAATAATACAAATACTAAAGTATAAGTAAATAAAATGTAAATAATCAGCTGAGTACAGTGGCTCACACCTGTAATCCCAGCACTTTGGAAGGCCTAGGTGGGTGGGAGTTTGAGACTAGCCTGGCCAATATGACAAAAAGCTGTCTCTACTAAAAATACAAAAATTAGAGTGTGGTGGCACACACCTGTAATCCCAGACACTCAGTTGGCTGAGGCAGGAGAATTGACTGAACCCAGGAGCAGGAAGCTGCAGTGACTAGAGATTATGCCATTGCAACCCAGACACAGTGAAAGAGTGAGACTGTCTCAAAAGTGTCAAAAGAAAAAAAAAAATAAAAGTAAAATATACGCTAATGCATGTGTATATACGCATGATGTACATAAAATTTCCACAGGAGCAAGGACAATATTTGATGTTTGATTTTCTCTTCGCTATATGCTTAATGCACAGCACAGGATAGGCAGTCAATACATGTTATTTAATAAAAGACTGGATGAATAAATTAATGGATGTAAACATTTTTTAATGTTTCTTTTTTCTTATTCTTTTTTTCAGAGTTGCCATATTTTGCAATATCTTTCATGAAAAAACAAATTTCTAACCAATTAGGATTTTTTAATTTTAATTTTTTCATCTTTATTGAGGTATAACTGACAAATAGAACTCTATATATTCATAGTGTATAATGTGATGTTTTGATATACCTATCCACTGTGAAACAATGATCACAATCAAGCTAATTAATATATTCATATTCTCAGATTGTTATCTGTTTCTGTGCTTATATGATGAGAATACTTAAGATTGACTGTCTTAGAAAATTTTGAGCGCACAATACATTATTAACTATAGTCACTATGCTGTACCTTAGGCCTACAGAACTTGTTCATCTTATAGCTGCAAGATTTCACCTGTTGACAAAGGTCTACCTTTTGCCATCCTCGACACCTAGTAACCATCATTCTATTCTGGTTCTATGAGATTGACTCCTTTAGAGTTCAAATGTAAGTAAGTTTATGCAGTACTTGTCTTTTTGTGTCTGGTTTATTTTACTTAGCATACCGTATTCCAAGTTCATTCATGCTGTTACAAATATTAGCATTTTCTTGTTTTTGAGAAGGAATAATATTTTTTTATCTGTGGGGTATGTATTCTAAACAATTTTTTAAAATGTCTGTAAAAATGTAAAGAGATTTTAATTAAAACTGCATTAAAGTTGTAAATACATTAGATAAAATTTCCAACTTTAAAATGTTATCAATTTTAGAACATGACTGCATTTTCTTTTTTCTAGATACTTAAATAAATGATTTTAATAAACACAAAATTTTTAAAATTGTATTTATTTCTAGAACTTTAATTTCTCAATTATCTAATAGTTATAATTTATTGGAAAATTATTGAAAATTTTTAGATATCTAGGTATTTGCTTATAAGGTGATTTTTTATTTTATGTTTGTTTATTCTTAAATTTACTAAATTGACAAAAGTAACAAATGTAATATTGATAAATTAAAATATTTAAAAAATTTTTAATACTTTAAGGGCTAGTACAATTATTAACATTTCCAAGACAGTGTAAAATAATTATATGATAATATAATTTACTATCTCATTTTGATTCTGATTTTATTAAGAGAGTTTTAAAACATGTTATAATTATAAGGTTATTTATTAAAGATAAAAACTAAAATATTATAGAGTTTGCCTTCTTCTATTGCTGTTTTATAATTAATTTTATTTCTAAAGTATTATATTTTAACCAAATTATATTTTCACATTGTTTAAATTTTTTTCCAAGCAATTTTCTTCATCAATTTTGATGGGAAAATTAAATAACAGAAGTTATATATATATGTGTGTGTGTATATATATGTTTGTGTGTGTATATATATATATATATATATATATATGTATGTATATATGTATATCTGACCTCTCATAGTCTAAGATAAAACTAAACAGAAACATCTTAGCAAAAGTAAATTTTAACTGAAACCTCAGGGTTTTCTGAAAATATGGTCACAAGAAAAGATGAGCTGACAATACAAAATCACACCACATAGTTGAAAGGCCATCATTGGCAATCATAGTAAAAGAAGAAAAAAAGCATTAAATTTAGATCCCCAAGACATTTATATAAAGAATGTAAACCAAAAATAAAATTCTAAGGTGTCCCGTTTATCTAAATGAACCCCTCCTCTCAGCCAAGGTCATTCCGGAGTTAACCTGAAAACCCAGTCCAGGCTATGATAGGAGAAGGGGTTGGACATGCTTCCTTACACCCTCCATCATTAACATCGACACGGACTCCAAGTCTGATAATAAACATTAATCTTAATGCATAGCATTAAGATCTATTCTCTCTGAATCCTGCTACTTGGAAGCTTCAGCTTCATAATAAAACCTTGGTCTCCACAACTCCTTATTATAATCCAGACTTTCCTTACTATTTATAATACCTCTTTCAATCAATTGCCAATCAGAAAATTTTAAAATCCACTAGTGACATGAAAGGCCCTCCAATCCCTCCTTCAAGATGTCCTGCACTTCCAGATCAAATCAGTGTAAATCTTACATGTATTGTTTGATGTATTTTGTATCCCTAAATTGTATAAATGCAAGCTGTACCCCAACCTCCTTGGGCACATATCATCAGGATATGCTGAGGCTGCATCATGGATGTGTCCTTAACCTTGGCAAAATAAACTTTCCAAATTGATTGAGACCTGTCTCAGACAGATTCAGGTTCATAACAATTATAAGAAAATGTATACTATGTGTGATTTAATTCCAGGAAAAGGAAAAGAACTATCATAAATTCAATTCAATCAGAAAGAAAATAAGTTGACTTACAAAGGGTACAGATTATCTGATAGTGAAAAAGAAGCAGAAAATTTTAGTCCCACTACATCTGAGGAAATTTGCATTCAGTAAATTATCAGTGAATTAATTTCTAAAAAATATTTTTCAGGAAAAAAATATAACCCCCTCCAAAAGGATTTTGTATACTATTAAAAATAAATCGAGAAGTGAGTCTATAGTAATGTAAATATCATAATCTTTTCAGTTTATGTGTTCAGTTGCAATGGTATTTGTATTTCTGAGGTTCCAGGAAGATATTATCTTTTTTCAAATATAATTAATCAATTAATGATATAATAAATACTATGATCTATAATAAAATACCACATGACTTTAGAGAAGCTATGTTCCAGAATTATTGTATCTGAAAATAAATTCAGAGTTAACATGGAATGCTGTATTTTGTTATAGTCTTTCAGAGAATATTAAATTAACAACTTAAACTATTCCTGAATTTAGATAATTCAAAATAAGTTTAGTTCTTTCAAATCCTGGCCTATTTCTGGTTTAATCATTTCTAGGTTGTGATGTATTCAGGTCCCTCAAAATGACCTAGAGTGTTCATGAGACTTCCAGGTTCATAAAGACTCACACTTCAGTCTCCAAATTCTTTGTTTAGCTCTGTTCAGATTCTCTTCTTCTCCAAGATTACTTTGAGAATTGTGGAAACACCAGGCTTACCTCTGAATTTGCCTTCTCTTCTCAATTTTATTATCATAAATCATAATTTTCTGGGTAGCACTCCAATGCCTTCTATAACATTTTCAATATATATTTATCCTTTGCCCTACATGTTTCCAGAACAACTCTTCATCTCCAAATGTAAGAAACAGAGTCTAAATTGATTTAATTCTTAAAAAAGAATTTTACAAGATGATTCAATTTAATTTTAAATCTGTGAGCAAGGTTTCATTTACAATCATTGAAGTTCTATCTTTTTGCTTCCCTGATAATTACAATATTTCGAACTTTTAAAATAGTTGTAAAATTTAAAATAGCTTTGTAATATGGAAGAAATGCCTGAAAATTTTATGATAGATAGTAATTCTAATTGTTATGAGAAAATGATAATACTGAGTTTCTACTATATGTGAAGAGTAAAGCTACTACTTCCAGTTATATGCTTCTTCTGATGGTATAATCATAGTTCATTAGAAACAAAACAGTGACAAAATAAGTAATCAAAATATCAGCTGCCTTAGAGATTAACCAGAATTTATGCTCAAATAAAATAATTATTTACAATTGTAGTAACAATTTCTCAGGGAGTATTCCTATTATTAAATTGTAATGAAGAGACAAATTATGCAAGCTTTTCAAGTGAAAAATCGTTCACAAAACATTCAATATTCTTGTTTTTGAATCATTGCAAATTATTCATCACTCTTTTTATAATTTCAACTCCCTGTCAGGGCAAGTTAAAAACAACAGTAATTATTATGACAACCACAGTAACATGTAAATAGTTTTTTAAAAGAATATGAAAAATCTGACTTTTATTTTACTGTCTACAAAGTATAACCAGAAAAGAGGAGAAAAAGCAACGCTCATTTAGTTCTTTATAACTTTTTACTAGTCAAAATTTCAAGAAATTTTGCTAGGTGACTATTTTACGTAACTATTACCTGGTACTAAACAGTAGAGCTTACCACCATTTTACTGATGAAGAAACTTATTCGCTACATTAAAATGCAGTTTCAGAGCAGTTGAAAATTTAAAGTCCAGGGTCTTAAACTCTTGAAGATGATTCTAGAGCCTATCTTCTCTTCTGCTATGAAGTTATTTTCTAGCGATCATAACAAATATTCATCTTTCCTTTAGGAAATCGTCTTCCTTGAAGAAATTTACTTTGTTAATGTTTCCATTTATTAGATATAGCTTTCTTTTATTATACAAATAGTTGAATTCCAAAAATCTTATTCAATCTAAATTTTACGTTTAGCTTTTGATTATTTCAGAATCATTTCATCTTATTTTTTCTCTTAATATGGTCAAATACATTACTTTTTTATTTTAATTAACTTTTAAATGGCAGGCAGGTGGCCTTCCTGCTTAGGAAAAACAAATATAACTAGATTCCACATGGTAAGCAAGGGAGAATGATGGCACTACCATTCAGTTGGTTTTATAGCAGGTCTTGATAAACACCCACATTTTGTTTTGAACACTTCAAAACACCAAACCCAGGCCCACAGTATTAAAATCTCTACTGGATAATAACAGTGGTGCTTTGCTCACATCTCATATAGATCAATTTCTTTGTCGGGAATCACATATTCTAAAATCTATAACATTTACTATCCATACTTTCTATCCCATGTTTTTGCCTTGGTATACCAGAAGACTCGGATCACACCTGGGCTTAGATAATTCATGGAAGGTTTTTTTGGGTTGAGGTAGCTCGGGTAAAGTCAGAAAAGGATGGAGTGGAAAGGTTTTCCCTGAAGTCGGGTTGTTCAGCAGCCTGGGCTCTCTTCCGACTGCTTGCCGCAGCTAAACCTCACAGCATTCTACTTGTCATGGTCGGTGGCCTGCCAGGGTGCCGGTGCCGGTGCCCCTCGATGTGTTCCTCTCTATGTCCAGATACCTGTCCTGTGTGTTCCTCCGCTGATGTGCTCCTGTCGACATCCAGCTGCCTGTGTATCTGTCTGCTAGGGTCTCCGGGGTTTTTATAGGCAAAGAATGGGGACGTGGTAGGCCAGGGTGGTCTTGAGAAATGCAACATTTGGGCATGAAGGCAGGAGTGCCTGTCCTCGCCTAGGTCTGTGGGGTGGAGCCCTAGCCAGGGACCACAGCCTTCCTCCCTTCCATATCATTTAGAGGGACCACACCCTTCTCTACCCAGCACTTCCATATCAATATTTTAAAATAAAAGTGAAGGTATCCATCTCCTTGAAGTTATTCAAAACAGCTCTAATCAATCATTAGATAATGAATTATATATGCCATTAGGAATTGGCAAATATTTAAAGTATTTATGACTCATAACATGGTGCCTAATTTTGAGGGTCTCATAGCTCAGCGGTGAGTACAAACGTGTAACTAGAACACAATGGACCGTGATACAGAGATTACAATTCATAAGACACTCTTTTTTTTTTTTAAAGCTTCCAGCAAAGTGTCAACATTTTGTTAGTCTATGAAGACTGATTTTAAAGTTGACAGTGTATGTGACTTGTTCAAAAAAAAAGACTTCTTTTAAAAGCAGAGTTTCATTAAGCTGTTTTTTCTTTTAAAAACAAAATAGAACAAAACAAAACAAAAACTACACTTACCGGATTCAACGCACCTAAAAGTTTTATCTGGAGGAAGATTTTGATAGAGAATGTTTAAAAAGGACAAAAACTTAAATTGAAAAGATCTAAAAGAAGGGAAAACAATGAATTACGCAAAACTAATATACAAAAGTTAAAAAATTAACAAATAAACAAACCAAACCATCACCATCAACAATGACAAAAGCAATAAAAAGCTCTGTTATAAGATCTAATCACTGCTAATAATCCAGCTACTCAAGATTCCCAGCCTTCATAGCAATTCTAATTTTATCCAATATGTTATGCAAAATCCTGCCTGTTCTTAGGCAATGCTGCATATTTCTATCCCCCTCAATATCTGTGTTACAATTTCTCATGCATATTGCATCTGCTACTGTAGTACAACTCTTCTGCCCAGTGTGGTAACTGAGGTTTTAGAATTCCAGTTAGAAAGAAATGCCCTCTGCTTGAGATACAAGCTTGGAAAAAATTTCCTTCTTGCAGAGTTTCGTGCCCAATTCTCTGCGGAAAAATTAAAAACCTCACTAGCTGCAGCCGTACATCAGCCACAGTAGACTATTTTAAGACATAGAGGACTCATGTTCTCTGTGATGAAGTTGAAAGAACTTCCTAGTGAGAAGCAAGAAACCCAGGCTTTTGTGCTGTTCTGACAGTGGCTCACTATTCAGACACTTCTTTGGAACATACTTTTCTGGTCTACAAATAAAATAATAAATGAATTTTACTGCAGAATATTTGCAATTCAGGAATACTTACAGATAAATACGTAGATTGACAGATAGATGATAGACACAGATAACACACAGGTTTATATACATAGACATACATAAGATATAGATGAAAATAGGTACAGATATATTTTCCAGAAAAACAATTTATATTATCACCTGAATAGCACATTTTCTTCAAACCTATGATTAGAACACACCTACATTTGCAAAATGTGTAACTTTAGATAAATACTGTCAATGATGGAAGCTCTAATTTTTACACAAGCTACATAGAAACCATAACATTACTTTCCTAATTTTGAACAGCAAATAAACAAATATTTAGAATTTATTTAGTACACAACCTCCTTCCTAATTATATTTCAACACATGGGTAATAATAATAGTAAAAACAGTATTTTTTAAAGTCTAGGCCAAATTATCATCTTCTTTATTACAAGGTACAATTGGAAATTAAAAAGTAATTTGAGTATCACTTAAACTAAATAATTATTTATCTACTGTGTTTGAATATTTGTGTTCTAACTTTACTTTCTAAGCGATTCATCATTTCAAGTCTGCACAGTAATTCCCACCTGATACTGTCTTCCTTTTCTTCCTCTCAGATGTAATTGACTTTGATGTACCCTCTTCTAGAGACTCATCTGGCCTATTTTTCATATTGAAACTTTTATTAATAACAAAATGGACAAGTTAGATTTCCTCCAAATACGGCTCCCTGATTTTTGAAAGGCTTATTGTTTTATTTTGCCTACCAAAATTATTATTTTATCCTCACCTCATTTTACTTGAGCTTCTCTGCCTGGCCTATTGACTTTCTGAGATGAACTGCTTTTCAATGTAAAAGTTGACAGGGCTTTGGCTTATATATTTACGAATATGGCAGAAGATGGTTGTAGAAGCTTTTGGAGGGATGCTTAGTCTGATCATTTGTAATACACCAATGAGAGAAATGTTAGGTAGAAAACAGGGTACTTAACATCCCATATTGATCTTCTCAAAGCATTTTCTCTGAGAAATATGGTATTATTAAGACTGAGCAGATAAGTTTTCTTTTGAGTATTGAATGTGATCACTTATTTCCATAACAATAAAGCTAATATTTTCTCAATGACCCTTCTTTTCTTTAACATCCCATATCTTACTACCTAAATTACATGTCTAATATACATATGGAATTTCTTCATTTTTAATATCGTTTTTATCTGACAGTTAACCTTTGGCCATATGATAAAGGCACTATCTTTCATCATCATTCTTTCCATACTTCTCTCACCAACTTGAATTTTTCTGTAATGCCAGTTAGGTCTGTTTTCTTAGTAGCACTGTGTCTCTTTGAAATGTCTGCATGACATCTTCATATTTTGCTTTTTTATACATAGATAAAATTTAGTGGCCAGTTTGCATTTTCATTTTTATATTTTCTATGATTATATTTGTGAGAACTCTGAAGATTTGTTCAAAGTTACAAATGCAGATATCGTAAAGACAACAAGAGTGCAAGTGTTTCATTAACATTATGTTCATACCATACACTTTCAAATGTCCTAGCTTATAAAGCTTCTCTACCAGTGTACTACATATCTTTAAAATCTATATAATTTTTCTTTTTATAAAAATTAAATAGGGATCTTACTATGTCACCCAAGCTGGGCTCGATCTCCTTCTTTCAAGCAATCCTTTTGCCTCAGCTTCTCAAAGTGCTGAGATTACAGGCAGGAGCCACATTCCCCAGCCTATTTTATTTAAAAAAAATGAGTAGCTATGTACAGTATGTATTGCTTATGTAGTCCGAGAAATGTATTAACCATTTATGAGCATGTCTTCTGTTTTTCTTCATAAATAAGTGTGAGTATATGGAACCTTGTTTTACAAGCGAAATGAGGCTGACATTGGTTGAGAAGTTTCCTTAACAATTCAAAGTGCCTTAAAAATAGAATTGAAATTAGAGCTTAGACAATATGAAGCCTGAATGCACATTATAAACTACCATGTCTATAATCTCCTTGGTGATGCTACCATGAAATACACAGGGCTTGGAACAGAGTGAAATAAACGAAGCACTTGCCTCAGGCACAAAACGTAAGACTGTGCCACAAATCTCAGTAATCAAGATTAAAAGATATTTCAATTCAATATGTTTATAATCAATTTTAATTTTCAAAATGAAAATTTTAAAATCTAATTTTAATTGAAGACTGGCAGATTACTCATTGTTCCTTTTGCCTCAGTTTCGCATGTGGCTTGACATGGAGCTATACACTCATCTCAGATTTACTCAACATTTGAATATCTGTTCATCATAGATTTTTGCATTAATTTTGAGTTTTCAAAAAATGTTACATCACACTATTTTATTATTCAGTGTGGACAGTCACCCTAAATTAGCACTTTCTCCGTCCACTTTAAGTCTAGCTTTTCCACATGACTTGCTTTAGCCAATAAAATGTAAACAGGATTTATATGGTTTGGGTTTGCACCTCCACCCAAATCTCATGATGAATTCTAATCCCAGGTGTTGGAGGAGAGAATTGGCTGGAGGTGATTGGAACATGGGGGCATATTTCCCCCTTGTTCTCACGATAGTGAGTGAGGTCTCACGAGATCTGGTTTAAAAGTGTGTAACATCTTCCCCTTCACTCTCTTCCTCCTGCTCCGGACATGTAAGACATGCCTGTCTCCCCTTCCACCGTAACTGAAACTTTCCTGAGGCTTTCCTAGATATGTCTCCTGTACAGACTGCAGAACCTTGAACCAATTAAACTTCTTTTCTTTATAATTTTCCAAGTTTCAGGTATTCCACTATAGCAGTGTGAGAACAGGCTAATACAGGGATAAATATGTGACACGTGTTGAAAACCTTGACGAGTTGGTTCACAATTTGCTGCATTCTCTTCCATTCATTTTACAGATGGTAGAGGCTTTGTCAGGCTGTTACCAGATTAGGATGAGGTAGTATAGAGCTTGAGGTCAACCTGCAATAGTCAGTAAACTAGAATTAAATTGTTTTGATTTTGAATCTCTGTGATTTGGATCTTTATTGTTACTGTAGCATAACCTAGACTATTTTCACTTATATAATCCTTCGGCAAATTGAAATATTTGCTAAATGAGACTTCCTGTAATATTATTCCTGATTTCCTATTGGAAACTGCAAGCTAAACGAATCTCTCATCCCTTGTGTGTTTGATGTTTCATTACCCAATCTCAATCTTTTCTGTAGCATTCTGTAATTCTATATTACCCCAGTTTATGACTCTCTGTCTACAAAAATTTAATGTTAAGCTTAACAGGCTTATTTCTTAATAGCCATCAAGATAAATTATAAACTTCATTCAAATTGGCCCTATAGCAATAACTGGAGTTGACCTTTTGGATTCACTGGTTGAAGCAAATAGAAGAGAACACAGAGCTCTGTGTTTTCCGTGCTTTATGATCAAGGAAATCCTTGAAGAGATGCTTGGAACCTTGAACTACTTGATGATTCCCAAAATGGATGAGTTATTAATGAGTGTCAAAATAGTTCTTATTAATGCAATTTTCATGTCAAATGATGACTGAATATTTGGCTTTTTATCAGCATAAATTCAACTGAGGGTCTCTCCCAGGGATGTTTCGCATACTTTTTCAGGTTGTCAGGTTGCTGCAGCCATATTAATTTTCTGTTATTTGCCTTGGAAAAGACTTGGAGTTTTGGACGTTTAAGAGAGCAGAATCTCTCTCTTAATAAACCTTATATAACTGACTTAGTGGATTAAATTTTCAGACAAAATGCATGATGCATTAAAATTATACATCTAGGCGGCAGGATTTCAGGACACCCACTTACTACTTCTTTACCAACAGTCAATAGTGAATGTTGTGTGTATTTTGCTATTTATTTTACTGAATTAAATTGATTGTATTATCAACTATGTAAAATAATAAAAAGTATATGTAAAAATACATTTGTCTTTTTATATTTTAAAGGTTTAAAAAGGACTCAACAATAAATATCCTCAAACAATTGTTTTTCAATTTATTATTTGAGAAATAAAAATATTAAAGAAAATATGACACAGCAAGGATTCTGCACTGAGATTATGAAGAATATCTTAAAATTTTATTTACACTTTAACACCAAAATGCTGTGTTGTGGGTGTGATTTATGAAAGAACGAATATAAAAAAGTTCTTTGCAACACACAAATTTTTGAATTAATTCACATGTATATATTGTAAAGTATAAGGATAATTTAAAATATAAAATATAAGGATAAGTTGTGGGTATATCATTTTCATAGGTTATCATTTTAACGGAACTTTTCCATTAACCTATACTATATAAGTTCTAATGGCATTTAATAAAAGGGTTTCTAGCGTATAATTTTTTTTGAAGTAGAGCACATTTTACAGATGATCTATTCTTACTATCCTCACTCCCGCTTTTTTATTATTATTTTAAGGAATTTATTGTCAAAATAGTTGAACGGCTTGAAAAAAATTGCATAGTAACTTAGTGCCAAAAAGGACTGGTAAACGTCTTCAGATTTCTAGTCTAGATATTATTTATACTTAAGGTGATTTTCTACTTTTTCCCCCTCTTTTAATTGCATTGACAAAAACAAATAAACAAAAAGCAAGCATTTTCTTCCTTGGTATACAAACTCTACTTTCTTATTCAGTTTGTCCTAAAAGGAGAACCTCGGAGAAAGATTTGTGTGCATATAGTTTGTTTAGAGGTGATCTCAGGAAATACAAGAGAAGAAGCAGAAATGGGAGGTAGGGAGCTCGACAAAAAGTGTGCCGATGAGTGGATTGCTGTTGTGAATTTTTTGGGAGCAAATCTTTTAGGGATATTCTGAAAAATCAAGTGGTTCTTATTTAGAATATTCTCATTTTAGGATGAGAAGATTGGGAGATGTATCCACTTTCTCGTGCTTCTCATTGGCTGATGGTTGCCCTTAGAAAATCACCTCTCTTAGATTTCCAAGTTGCACTTCTTCACCACTAATTACTTTGTTTCCTGAGAAAACAGACACATGCCATAATGAACCTGGTGCTGTCTGCTTTCCAGAATAGGTATACGACACCTATTTATATGTGAACTCAGAGGTGGGCTGAAATGACACAGAGCATTGCATCAACATTATCTGCTACAATTACGTGATACACACCAATAAGTGGGTCAACACTCTAGTTGCCAGAAGATAGGCATCTGAAATTCTTTATTATTTGTTTTTTTATAAAACTTCATTTATAAACTATGCCTGACTCATTTTTCTCATTATAATTATGGACAGCCATATTCTTAAAATCAACTAAGTTATTTTAACTCTTACATACTGTTTTGTTTAAAATGATTACTGAATTGTTTCCATCCTATGAGTAATTTATTTGTTACCCTGGTAGGCAGCATAAGCTCTTGAAGAGTCAATATTCCTCAAGTTTTGTGTATATAACTGTGCTGGTAGAGTTTTGTTTTAATAGTAAATACATAACTGTCACAGAATTATAAAACACATTTGGATCTTTCCCAAGATGCTTTGCAGCTTGTCATTCTACCCTTGAACTATAGTTTGCATTGCTTATACGCAGATTATTGTGTAGAACACAAACTAATGTTTGGTCAGTGGTTTTACTGATCTATTCTTTTATACACAACTTCCTATCTCAAATTCTTCATTTTCTTCTGTTTTTCTTTGGAGATTCTATTACCACTTTGGTATAAAAACCTTGGGACCCTTTTTGACCTTTGTTAAACCAGCACCAATAGACCAGGCAGGAAACAAAGACAAGTGGCAACGTTTCAAGAAGACACACTCTTAATAATGTTTAAAGCAAAACCTGAAAGTTCTAGATGGGAAAATCGAATATACATACAATGCCCCTGAAATCATTATTATATTCTTATTGTTGCATTTGTTTGTTTGTTTTCTCCTTTTATTCCAGGCTTAAATTTTATGAAAATCTGGGGCACAACTGAAATAATTAATAAATAGTTGATCATCTTTTTAAGTATTTTCCACTTCATTAAAGTAGAAGTGCATATTTCAACTTGAGGTCAGGTCAAAATAAATCTAGTTCTTAAATCCAAAACTGGAGTAAAACTTTGTGTTTACACAGTGGTTAAAAATAACACTATGACTCAAAACTTGATATACAAAGTTACAGCAGTGACAGCTGAGTGATTTCTAGCTTTTCTATTGCCACTGTATGTTAAGAGGTAGGAACCTTCGGGCTTTATTGGATTTCTATTGATTGATAGCTTACATTTTACAAACTTTGCTAAGATTATTTTTTAAAATTTTCATTACTTGTGAGTATACATTAGTAGTTATTTTATGGAAACAGAGAGGTTTCTCTTTTATTAGTTTTGGTTCCAGCTATAATCCTAATTTGATTCAGAAAAACAGGAAGCCGTCACTGTAATAATAAGCGTGGTATGTAATGTTCCTTCATTTGAGACAATATTATAGACAATATCAAGCTTCAGACGCTGTAATTCGTCTCCAGGCAACGTCTTCTCTTCAGCACACTAGCAGTTTTCAGATTACAAAATTCTGATTTTGCTAAATTTAGTTCATCCAGAGTTAATGTACTATGTGTTTTTACACTATTACTCATGTAAGTAATTATCGGTAATACAAATAAATAGCCACTAAAAGAATAGTTCATTTTCTTCTTATGTTTTAGTAAGTGGTTTCACTTTCTTTTATAATTTATACCTTGCAAGTTCAATTGAAGCATTAAATGTTCAATTCCATCAGAGTAAACACTTGAATTATAAGCAAATAGAAAACACAATATCAAGCAATTGGCTATAACGGCAGAAACGAGCACATGCTTTGCCTCATGGTGATAAAATTTAGGAGCTAGAAGGAAGTCTCTCCTATTACAAGCGAAGAAATTTAGGCCTAGGCATATTAAGTGACTTAATTTAGAATATGTAAAGATTAAGTCTTAGATTGGGACTAAAATTTATATTTTAGCAATGAAACTTCATGTTTATTTTAGTATTTTCAAAAATAAAATAGGTAACTAGATGCCTATAAATGCACCCTTAATGGCTACACAATGTTTCAAATAAAAGATTATTTATTTTGTGACTCACAGCTCTCTTACATGCTACACTATAATTTCCAAACTACTGTCTTCTGATTAAGTGCATGTCTTTACTAATAATTTTTTCACCTCATTAATTATCTGTTTAGGTGTACTTAAAATAGTCTTTTGAATTTTAATTGTATTTAGTGATTACTTCAAAAATTTCTGAAATTTTGAAATTGTAGTTAGATTATATATTTTTATTTTGTTGTTCTCCATTCAAATTCTCTAAATGTTTTTTTTTTTTTTTTTTTTTTTTTTTTTTTT
>NW_022436951.1:15112220-15288814 GCF_009761245.1 Sapajus apella
CTCGGCCTCCCAAAGTGCTGGGATTACAGGCTTGATCCACCGCGCCCTGCCCAAATTCTCTAAATGTTAAATATTTCTTGGACATGTTAATCACACATATTTGTAGTTCCAGTCTATAACTTGGCTTTTCTCTGGGCTTTGTGTAAAACCTTTTAAAAACAATTTTTATAGAATTTTTATAATCTTATGTAGCACACTACAGTGATAATATATGATTGTTATGATTTTATCTAACTCAAAAGACAATGTGTTTTATGTCCAGTTGTAAAACTAGAAAATTACATTATTTCAATTATTTGAGTCAATGTTGCTGGTTCTATGTATTGCTAAGTAACTGTCTTTAAAAGATAACTGAAACTTGTTTATATTAGCAGTGTCCATTCTTTTTTGCAGGACTTACTCTTCATTTCTTTTTTTTTTTTTTTTTTTTTTTTGTCCTGGCTCAGAGAAATTGCTAAATTTCTTAGGATCTCCACCTCTACTTTAGATTTGGCAATTTTGTCTTGGATAAATTAATACCAAATGTTAGGCTCCTATTTCTAGTCTTTTCTTTGTTCAGGGATTATGGTCAAGGATCAGAATTAATATGGTTAGGCTTTGTGTCACCTCCCAAATCTCACCTTGAATTGTAATACTCATAATCCACGCACGTCAAGGATGGAACCAAATGGAAGTAATTGAATCATGGGGGCAGTTTTCTTCCATACTCTTCTCATGATAATGAGTAAGTCTCATGAGATCTGATTGTGGCATGAGCATCAAGTATTTCCCCTTCTTGCACTAATTCTCTCTTGCTGCTCTGTGAAGATGTGCCTTCCACCATAATTGTATATTTCCTGAGGCACCCCCAGACATGCAGAACTGTGAGTCAACTAAACTTTTTGTGTTTATACCTAGTCTTGGGTATTTTTTCATAGCAGTATAAGAATATACTAATACAGTAAATTGGTACTGAGAGTGGGGTACTTCTGTAAAGATACCTGAAATGGAAGTGACTTTGGAACTGGAGAAAACGCAGAGATGGAAACAGTTTGGAGGGCTCAGAGGAAAACAGGAAGATGTGGGAAAATCTGGAGCTTCCTAGAAACTTGTTGAATGGACTTGAACGAAATGCTGATAGTGATATGGAAACTGAAGCCCAGGCTCAGATGGAGATGAGAAATTTGTTGGGAACTAGAAAAAAGGTGACTCTTGCTATGATTTAGCAAAGAGACTGGTGGCATTTTGGCTCTGCCCTAGAGATCTGTGGAACTTCAAACTTGAGAGAGATGATTTAGGGTATCTGGTGGAAGAAATTTCCAATCAGCAAAGCATTCAAGATATGACTTGGGTGTTCTTAAAAGCATTTAATTTTACATTTTCTCAAAGATGTGATTTCGAATTGGAACTTATGTTTAAAAGAAAAACATAGCATAAAAGTTTGAAAACTTTGCAGCTTGACGATACAATAGAAAAGAAAATCCATTTTCTTAGAAGAAATTCAAACCAGGTGCAGAAATTTGCATAAGTAATGAGGAGTCAAGTGTTAAATACAAGAAAATAGGGTAAATATCTCTAGGGCATGTCACAAATCTTCAAAGCAGCCCTTTCCATCACGGATCTGTCGGACTAGGAGGGAAAAATGGTTTCATGGGCCTAGCCTAGTACCCTGCTGCTCTGTGTAGCCTTGGGACTTGGGGCCCTGTGTCTCAGCTGCTTTAGTTCTAGCCATGGCTAAAAGAGGCCAAGGTACAGCTTGGGCCATGACTTCAGAGGATGCAAGTCCCAAGCCTTCTTTGGTGGCTTACATGTGGTGTTGGTCCTGTGGGTGCACAGAAGTCAAGAATTGGGGTTGGGGAACCTAGATTTCAGGGGATGTATGGCAATGCCCGGATGTCCAGACAGAAGTCTGTTGTGTGATGAAGTCATCATGGAGAACCTCTGTTAGGCAGTGCGGAAGTAAAATGTGGGGTTGGAACCCTCACACAGAGTCCCAACAGGGGTACTGCCTAGTGTATCTGTGAGAAGAAGACCACCATCCTCCAGAACCCAGAATAGTAGATCCACTGAAAGCTTGAACAGCGTGTCTGGAAAATCTGCAGACACTTAAGGCCAGTCTCTGAAAGCAGCCAAGAGGGAAGCTGTAGCCTAAAAAGCTACATGCTCAAGGCCATGGGAGATCACCTCTTCCATCAGCATAACCAGGATGTGAGACACAAAGTCAAAAAAGATCATGTTAGAACATTAAGGTTTAATGACTGCCCTATTAGGTTTCAGACTTACCTGGGGCTGGTAGCCTCTTTGTTTTGGCCAATTCCTCCCATTTGAAATGGATGTATTTACCCAATCACTGTACCAACATTGTAACTAGGAAGTGACTAACTTGTTTTTGATTTTACAAGCTCACAGGCAGAAGGGTCTTGCCTAGACTTAGATGAGACTTTGGTCTTGGACTTTGGGGATAATGCTGGAATGAGTTAAGATTTTGGGGACTGTTGAAAGGACATGATTGTGTTTTGAAATATGAGGATATGAGATTTGGGAGGCACCAGATAGAATCATATGGTTTGGCTTTGTGTCCCCACCCAAATCTCACCTTGAATTGTAATCCCCATAATCCTCATGTGTCAAGAGTAGGACCAGTTGGATGTAATTGAATCATGGAGATGGTCTTCCTCATACTGTTCTCATGATGAATGAGTCTCACGAGATGTGATGGTTTTATCAGCATCTGGCATTTCCCTTGCTTGTACTCATTCTCTCTCCTGCTGTTCTGTCAAGAGGTGACTTCTGCCATGACTGAAACTTTCCTGAGGCCTCCTCACCCAAAAGGAACTGTGAATAAATTAAATCTCTTTTCTTATTTATTTATTTTATTTATTTTTATTGTATTTTAGGTTTTGGGGTACATGTGAAGAACATGAAAGATTGTTGCATAGGCACACACATGGCAGTGTGATTTGCTGCCTTCCTCCCCATCACTTATATCTGGCATTTCCCCCCATGCTATCTCTCCCCAACTCCCCACCCCTCACTGTCCCTCTACTGTTTCCCCCCGACAGACCCCAGTGTGTGACGATCCCCTCCCTGTGTCCACGTGTTCTCATTGTTCAACACCCACCTATGAGTGAGAACATGTGGTGTTTGATTTTCTGTTCTTTTCTTTATAAATTACTCAGTCTTGGTGATAAGACTCTGTGTCCCCACCCAAATCTCATCTTGTAGCTCCCATAATTCTCATGTTTTGTGGGAGGGACCCAGTGGGAGATTATTGAATCATGGGGGCAGGTCTTTCCTGTGCTGTTTTCATGATAGTGAATAAGTCTCATGAGATCTGATGGTTTTAAAAATGGGATTTTTCCTGCACAAGCTCCCTCTCTTTGCCTGCCACCATCCATGTAAGGCATGTCTTGCTTCTCTTTGACTTCGACCATGATTGTGAATCCTTCCCAGCCATGTAGAACTGTAAGTCCATTAAACCTCTTTTTCTTCCCATTCTTAAGTATGTCTTTATCAGCAGCATGAAAATGGACTAATACACTTGGGTATTTCTTGATAGCAGTGTGAAGATGGACTAATACAATTGTATTTCAGCTTCTTACTGGCTTTTCAAACTTCTGATGCTTTTAAGAAAAATTTTTAAGGTGTGCTTACCCCAGGACAGGTGCCGTGAGTGATGCCTGTAATCCCAGCACTCTGGGAAGGCAAGGCAGGTGGATCACCTGAGATCAGGAGTTTGAGACCAGCCTGGCCAACAAGATGAAACCCTGTCCCTACTAAAAATTCAAAATTAGCCAGGTGTGTTGGTGCACACCTGTAGTCTAGCTACTCAGGAGGCTGAGACAGGAGAATTGCTTGAAACTAGGAGGCAGAGGTTGCAGTGAGCCATGATCACACCAAGGCACTCCAGCCTGGGTGAGACAGAGTGAGACTTCATCTCAAAAATAAAAAGAAAGATTTACTCCAGAGTTTCTAGGTTTCTTTGATTTCTTTGAAAAGGTTATTCTGAACAAGCTGGCCCACAATTACAAAGAGAAGCATAATATTTTTAATAGTTTTATAGCTCTAATGTGAGTAGATATTACATTGAAGGCTAAGATTGAACCCCTAAACTTTTTTCAATCTTTAAAATATTTAAGTGCTAGCCATATAATCATCTTATATTAATTTAATTGAACTACATCTCAACCTTCTGAAGGGATTGTTCATTAGGTATGGACATTATAGGTATTCACTCTAAGTCAGATCATGTTTAGAGATAAACATTCAACTATCATTCTCAGTAAAACAGAATCATTTGCATCCAAAACAAAAAAAAGTATACAATTGATTGTGGATAATAGTTCTGCACATAAAGCCAGATCGTTTTTTGGATGCACAAAGAAACTTTAATCCATATAGTTGATAAGTGACCAATTAAAAATGTCAAAAATAATAAAAGAAATTTTACACTTTGGCATAATATAACTATTTCTTGCAACCCTAGAAATGAAGTATATTTTGGTATAAAAATTGCATCATTTTAAAAAACACACATATGCACACAAATTCTATACTTAGTGTAGCCGCTAACTAGCTGTATGTAGAATAGACACAATTACTCCAGTGTGATGTAAATGGCACTAAATACATTACTAAATAAAATATCACCCTCACTGAATCACTTGAAAGTCTGAAATTGCCCTTCTTAAGTGTTCCCATATTTTAGTTATATTGTCATATTATGTTACCTGCAAGGGGCAACCCTTTGCAAGTTAATATCATTGGAGGAATAGTTACCTAATCAACAACATAGTTATTCATTTTTTGTGTGGTATTGACAATAATAGTGCCTACCACTTGTCAAATGCCTGCTTTGCTCCCCAGTGAATACATATCGTGCCAGTGATTTAATGCATAAACTCACAAAAATGAATCTGTGTGTGTGTATGTGTATATGTGTTCCTTTTTCTGGGATTATAGCCTTTCTAATTTGCCCTGTCCTTTTCCATTTATCATGTGCGAGTGTGTGGGTGTTTGTGTGTGCGTGTGTACACACATATATTTGGATATGTATGTATAAATATGTATATAATATGTATATATACACTATCACTCAAAAAGGATATATATATATATATATATATGTATATATATATATGTATATATGGGTTACACACACACACACACATATATATATAGTAACCCACACAGCAAATCTAAATTTGTAGTTACTATGTTCTAGATTTCATAAACGAAGAGCAAGAGGCTTAAAATGTTAAGGAACTTATGTATTATAACCCAACTAAGAAATAGCAGATCTCAATTCCACATCATGTTTTACAGGTGTGTGAGATAGAGCCTTCAGATAGAATTATCTGTGAGTTATACAATATTTTTATCTTCAATTTCTAGTTAAATGCAATCCAAAATAAAATAATTATAGGCAGAGTGTAGTGGCTCATGCCTGTAATCCCAACACTTTGAGAGGCTGAGGTGGGTGGATCACCTGAGGTCAGGAGTTAGAGGCCAGTTTGGCCAACATGGAGAAACCCTGAATCTACTAAAAGCACAAAAATTAGCCTGGAATGTGGTGGGCACCTGTAATCTCAGCTACTCAGGAGGCTGAGCAGGAGAATTGCTTGAACCCAGGAGGAAGAGGTTACAGTGAGATTGCAACCTGGGTAACAAGAGCAAGACTCTGTCTCAAAGAAAAATATATATATAATCTGATAATCTATGTTACAATCTCATGACAATTTCTGACATTCTCTTAACCAACTGCTTAAGTATTTATTTACAACTGTGTTGCACTGTGTTGTACTACATTACTTGAGTTAATGGGAAAAGAAAATCAGGGTACTATATATTAATTAAATAATAAATATGATAAAACATATTAGAAATGATTGAGTCATAGATATAAGGTTGTACAAATATGGCAAACTTAATAAACCTTTATGTGTAAGTCAATATTACATTATTATTAGGACAAGCAATTAATTTCTGAAATTTTCATAAATTTTTTACATAAAATTAATATGTTAATATGTAATTGTATTGGTTTGCAATTGATTTGTAATTAAATGACATTATTTAAAAGTATAAGAACTATTAGTATTAATATTTTCTACTTAGTTTTAAAAGTACATATATTCAATACTATTTGAATGAAAATAATTTAAGTCAATTGAAGTGTCAGTGAGAGTTATTGTATTATAGGATGAATTAATTGTATTATAAGTTGGATTGATATATCACTCTTGTTTTAGAAACACTGAGCTAGGAATAGTTAAGTTTTTATGAAGTAAGAACATTAAGGGCTTAAAATACTCAGACAGATGGAGAATCTATTAAGTTAGAAATTGTGAGGTCACATGCATTTATCACGAGAGACCTCAAGATAATTCAGTATCAGGAAGGTGAAAAAAGATAGTATCATGTACATTTACCACCTTCTTATTTTTCCTGAATGTTTTATCTGCACAACAGACTCCTCCACAATATGATAATTACCCCAAAACAGAGTAAACTCAAAATTCTACTCATCTTTAGGGTACTTTGTCTCATAAAACTTAATTTTTTAGAAAAACACATCTTAAAATTTTAAATGATTTTCTTTTTTTAAAAAAAGCAATAAAGTTGACTTCTAAACATATGGCAATCTAAAAAGAAAATAGGAATACATATTCATATAACTAGAGAAAGCCAAATATCAGAACCAAATACACATGTCTGTATAATATGCACCCTTTTCAGTACATCCCAAATTACCCTACATTTAAAATATTGAATTCTAAAGAAGTGTCAAAGAGGTCACTTTGCAAGTCATTTTACATTTATGGCATATAGAAATAAAATTTTAGTGTTTAAAATATATCATCTTCTAACCCTCTTTTTAACTGCCCTCTAAGTGGCAATCCCTTCATCATTTTAAGTAGGTATTCAATATGAATTATAAAAGTTCACATGTTATCGATCAGGATGAGTAAAACTAGATTTTATTTATTTTATTTGAGAAATGAATATTAAACTCTGTCAGTTTAATGAACAAGCTTATTTCTTTTTTTAGAGTCATTCAAATAAGGATTTTCTTTATAGAGATTTGTGCTTGTAAAGAACCAGATGAGAGTATCAACCAATGAGTATAAGAATCCTAACACTGGGGCCATGATATGATTGTCTTTGCATGAAAACTGCCTGGTGTACAGGTGGCAGATGCAGTGAAGCTGAGAAAAATGGAGCAGAGTGTGTTTTGTTAGTTGGACGACTTGCATTTAATTTACTTACTGAAACGAAATGAGCATCAAGATACATTTATATCTCAAAAATATTTACATAATAGATACTAAATTCAATAAATACTATCCATTTTGGAAGCAACACACAAAAATATATAATTTATAAACACATAAGGAAAGAATATAAGAATTTCATTAACCCCATAAAATTGGGGGAAAACAGAGCTGACAATGCTGCATCATCGTTGAAAGAGATGTCAATGGGTACAAAGTTACAAATAGTAAGGAAGAATAAGTGTCTCCCTTCTATGACATTGTAGGGGGACTGGAGCCAATAACAAATGTGTATATTTCAAGAGAGTTAGAAGAAAAAGTTTTGAATGTTTTCACCTCAAAGATATGATAAATGATTAAAGTGATGGATATGGTAATTGCCCCGATTTGATCATTATAGTGCATACACATGCTTTAAAACATCACATTGTACCCATAAATATTTGCAATTATTAAATATTATGTGTTGATTATAAATTAAAAATTGAGTAGAGAAAGAGAAAAAGACTGTAAGTTTCAGCTTGTAATTTTCTGCAAAGAATAAAAGGCATCTGAGCTTTTGACAGGGGTGTCATTAAATGTGTTTCATCAGTTAGGAAGTATTAATATCTTTATAAGAGTAAATCTTCCAATCCACTAATACAGGATCTCTTTCCATGTGCATAAATATTTTTAATTTCTTTCAGTGATGTTTCATATTTTGGTGTATAAGACTTTTGCTTATTTTTCTTTATTTTATTTTATTAAATTTATTTTAATTATTTTAAACCTTTTGATATTATTGTACATAATGTAGTGCTATTAATTTCATTTTGGATTGTTACTTGTTACATATTCGTATGTGTGTGGATATGTGTACATTATGTAATTACATATATTATATAATATATATTATATATTATGTATATATAATATATATAATATATAATATATGTATATATAATATATAATTATACATGTATATCACATAGCATTATACATGTGTACATTATATAATTATATATAACATAATTATAAAGTTACATATCAAATATTATATAATGTTTTAATATAATATATTAGACATCATATAATGTGTACCCATTATATAATATTTTATAATATTTTTAGACAATTTCTTGCCCTGGGATTAAAACTAACCTAATAATTTGTAAGAATGTAGTTTATATGAATATCAAATTATTTTTTATATTTTGTAAAACCTTTGATCCTATATAGCTCATTCTCTCTCTCTGCCTTTATTTCTGAACAAATTTTATCATTCTATCTTGTATGCTTATCAGCATAGGTGTATACCTATTGCTTCATAAAGTTTTTTAATGATATGGAAGAACAAAGTACTGTATTATAAACAAAATTTATTTATTCTTTCTTTCTCATAACCTGTGTAGATACCATTACCAGTGCTATTTAGATTTTTATGTGATTTGATTTACTAGCTAGTTTGCTTTCATGTTAACCTGAAGGACTTCCTTTCATAGTTATCATAAGGGAAGTCTGCTGGTGAAGAATTTTCTGGTTTTGTTTATCTGGGGGTGGCTTTTTTTTTTTTTTTTTTTTTGGAAAAAAATTTTGTGGGGGTAAAATTTTTTTTTTAATTTTTTTTTTTTTTCAGCACTTAGAATATATCACTTTACATCCCCTGGACTCCAGGGATTCTGATGAGAATCAGTTGTTAATCTCATTGACAAACTGCAGCGCATGATGTGATGCTACTTTATTCTTACTTTCAGGTTCTTTTGTTTTATTTTATCAAGCCTGATAATGATGAGACTAGTGTGACTCTCTGAATAAATTCTACTTGAAGTTTGGTGAGTCTCTTGACTGTACATATTAACATATTTTCACTATATTTGGGAATTTTTTTATCCACTATTGTTCATATTTTTTCTCTGATACATTCTCTCTTCTTTTGTGACTTTGATATTTTTATGTTAGTATGTGTGATGGTTTTCCATAAGACTCTAAAGCTCTGCTCATTTTTCTTCGTTCTTCTTGCTTTCTGTTCCTTAGACAGTAAGGTCTCAATTTACCTATTTTTAAGTTTTGTAACTGTTTTTCCACCACTTCAAGTGTGCTGTCAGTCTAATAATTTTTTAATTTGAATTATTGTCTTTTTTAACTTCAGAATTTCTTTTTTTCATAATTTTCCTTTAACATTCTCTATTTTATGAAACAACATTATCCTACTTTCCTCTAGCTCTACAGACATTATTTCTTATAATATATATTCAAATATGTTTAAAATAGCTGTTTTAATGTCTTTGTGTAATAAGTTCAATGACTGGGCAACAGAGATGGTTTCTATTGACTGTTTTTTTTTTCCTATGTCTGGGCTGAATTGTCTCATTTCTTTGCGTATTTCATGACATTATGTTGAAAACTTTACATTTTAACTAATATAATATAGCCACTCTGGAATTCAAATTACTCTACTTTCCTGGGTTTATTGACTGCTATCACTGTTTTGGATGAAATTAGTTTAGTGACTTTCCTGATCTAATTCTATAATCCCGTCTCGTGTGTGTGCCCACTTAAGTCTCTGCACAGATTTCTTGATGGTCAACTAATGATTCATAGATATTCAAATTTAACTGGTTCTTTGAATTCTTAGAACTAATAGGTCTTCCATCCTTTGCTGAGGAGCTCTGCACACATGTTATGGTGCATCTTTAATGCCCAGGTTTTTTACATGTTGGCTTAATCTTCACTTCCTGGTTATACAGAGTCTCAAGGTCATCTAGTGTTGAGATCTTAGGGTGTTTTTAGGTCTTTCCTGAATACACACACATTACTGAGCACAAATACACAGCCTATGCTTATGTGCACTGCTCAGGAATTTATCAAAGCTTCACAAATTCAAAGAATATATGAGAGGTCTTTATGAAAAGAACATTCCCAAGGTATTTCTTTAACATGTATTTTAGAATCAGGGTCACATGTGCAGGTTTGTTATATTGGTAAATTGTGTGTCATGGGGATTTAGTGTGATAAGATTATTTCATCACCCAGGTGATAAACATTGCACCTAACAGGTTGTTTTCTATCCTCTTCCTCTTCCTACCCTTCACCCCAAAGTAGACCCCAGTGTCCATTTTTCCATTCTTCGTATCCATGTGCATTCAATGTTTAGCTTCCACTAATAGGTGAGTACATGTGGTATCTGGTTTTCTGTTCCTGTGTTAGTTCACTTAGGATAATATCCTCCAGCTCCATCTATGTTTATGCAAAGGACATAATTTCTTTCTTTTTTATGGCTGTATAATATTCCATGGTGTATATGTCCCACATTTTCCCATTGAAGGGAATTTAGGTTGATTCTACGTCTTCATTATTGTGAATAGTGCTGCAATAAACCTATACATGCATGTGTCTTTATGGTGGAACAATTTATATTATTTGGGGTATATACCTAGTAATGGGGTTGCTGTTTCAAGTTCTGTTTTAAGTTTATTGAGAAATCACCAAACTGCTTTCCACAGTGGCTGAACTAATTTACATTCCTTCCTGTTGTATATAAGTGTTTCCTTTTCTCTGCAAACTAGCTGGTATCTGTTATTTATTTATTCTTTTTCCTTTTTAATAGCAGCCATTCTGACTAGAAAGAACGGTATCTCATTGTGGTTTTTATTTGCATTCCTATAATGATTACTGATGTTGGGAATTTTTTCATGTGCTTGTTCACTGCATGTATGTCCTCTTTAGAAAAGTGTCTGTTCATGCCCTTTGCCTATTTTTTCATGGGATTGTTTGGTTTCCACTTGTTAACTTAAGTTCCTTATAGATTCTGCATATTAGCCGTTGTCTGATGCATATTTTCTCTAAGACTTTCATTTAGACTCTTTGATAAGCTTGTTTCAGACAACTGATATTGCTGCCTTTGGTAGCTATAATGTTTAACAATTGCTGTCAATGGTTTTTGACAAATACCCCCAGGGAAAAGATATTTAGATTGAGCAAACTGTGACTCAGGTCAAATGTAGACCAGTTTTGCAAGTTTCATTTTCCAAAGATGTTTTATTTTCTATATAATTTTTTGAGACAGAGTCTTCTCTGTTGCTCAGGCTGGAATGCAATGGGGGTTCTCAGGTCACTGCCACCTCTGCCTCCTTGGTTCAAGCAGTTCTCCTGCCCCAGCCTCCCAAGTAATTGAGATTTCAGGCACATGTCACCACGCCCAGCTAATTTTGTAATTTTAGTAGAGAAGGTGTTTCAACATGTTGGTCAGGCTGGTCTCGAACTCCTGACTTCAAATGATCTGCCTGCCTGGGCCTCCCAAAGTGTTGGGAATACCATCATGTGCCACCATGACCACACCAAAAAAGTTTTAGACAGGTCAAATTATGCCAATGATTTCAGAAGGAGAATTTGGAATATCTCCTGCCATGTGCTAGATATCACTGTGAGTATACTGCTTTTGGTCTTCAGCATAGAGCTGAGGTGAGAAGATGCAAATAACGCATGATAAAAAATAAAGCTCACCGTTTCAACCTGAGATTCCGTTTTTCTTGAATAAACATTACCTGGATTGTTGCAAGGCTTTCATTAATTTACGGAGTTCAGTAAAAAATATAGACAAACCATTTTGAGGACTTTTTTTTCTTTTGAGACAGGGTCTCGCCTTGTCACTCAGGCTGGAGTGCAGTCGCATGATATGGGCTCACTGCAACATCCACCTCCTGAGTTCAAGCAATTCTTTTGCCTCAGCCTCCTGAATAGTTGGTATTACAGGCATGTGCCACCACATCCAGCTGTTTTGAGGACTTTTAAAATTTCATTTTACAGAGAAGATTTTCAAAACTACTCTCCTATTTCCATTTTTAGAATATATTTTACAAATGGCTCTTAGAGAAAATTTATGGTCTGAAATGTGTTTAGCAAAGACAATATAAATTAAATTTCCTCTGAAATATTAAAACAAGCATAGCAAATCAAATTTACATTTCAAAAGTAAAAACAGAGAGAAATATGTAACTTTGTAAGCAAAAAGAATGACAATTCACTCTCATTTAAATTATATAGTAATACAAATTAAAAAAAATTATGCTAAAAGCTGCATTATTTGTTAGGATAGCAGGCTGAGTACTTGCTCTGGCTGGATAAAAGTGTTTTATAGCATATCTTCTTTGCTAGCATCACAGACACACACACACACACACACACACACACACACACACCCCTATTCATGTACACAAATATAACACTCACCCTACATTATTTGCTGGTAGAAAGTAAAAACTTCTTTTCAGCTGGAAGTTAGAGAAATGCTAATCTCAGTCTATGACTCTTTTGTAATGATTCGCTGGTCTGTGTTATTTTGTCATTTATCCAAAATTTACAAGTGATTTGATAATGGCCAAATTGATTAAACCCTAAGTTCAATTGTCTGTCAGCATAATTTCCAGTTACATTCTGTTTTGACATTAAATCTTTAATATATTTAATACCAATAACATTTAGAACACAGTTACTAACTTACGTTAAGGTATGTCCCCAGTAGGGCTTTTCTGTGGGTCTCTAATTCAAAAAAGTGAAACAAAACCCTCAAACTTCAGAGCAGTTATGATTTAACAATTTTATAGTTTCATAGTATTATTTTAATTATAAAATAAATTGTACTTGATCAAACTATAAAATAATGTTTAACAGACTGCTTTCATGGTAGCTAAAATATAGGGAGGAGGATTTAAGTATCTTCGATACCATTTGGTTTCATATCTCTTTACTTCTGTACCCTCTATGTCTGATCAACCAAAGAACTTATTTATGATCCACATTACTTCAACAATGACAAAGGAGGGGTTGAAAAATTGCTTTGTGTGTAAGTCTGTTTCATTTGAGGAAGCACTATATGAAATAAAGAGAACCTCCTCTGGATTAGAGAAGGCAAATAAAAGTTTTAAGTTTAAGAAATGTGGATTCATTTAGCTATCATTTGCATTCTCTAATACATGGACTCATTAGCTACATAATAATAATTGTGTTGCCTATCTTCTTGTTATTAAAAGGCTAGAAAAAGCTACCTCTTTTGAAATTAATCTATGTCTGGCACATAGTAGGTCTTAAAGGAATTTGTTTGACATTGGCTGTTATGTAGGTTTGCTTTTCCCTATAGATCAGCTGTTGAGTATGAACTGTAGAAAGGAATTCATGTTCTAATTCTCACCTCAATCCTAATGCTTGACTTAAACATTTAGTTTACATTTTTCATTTCTCTCTTCTTCTCATGAATATTTAATTAGAGTTTGTGGCAATGGTCATGTTGGGATCACCACCTGAGATGTTGATCACCACCTGTGGGGGTCTGTTCTGCAAACCCTGACTCTGAGACAGATGAATAAATGCACTCACATACAGGATACAGTCAACGAGTGAGCTAGGGAGGTCATCGGCTGCTTTCAGAGGGCAATTGCAGCTACCCAACCCCCACTTCCTCACTTTTTTATTCAGTATAGATTTAACAACAAAGGCTTTGAGTAAACACACTTGTGGACAATTAACATAGTTAAAACAGTGGTCGTAGGAATGATAAAAGATTTGGCTTCAGGGGCCCAGAGCAAACACCATTAACGGGTAGTTTCCCTGGTCGACTTCCCTTCAAGGGGGCCGTTTGGCACAAAGTTTACATGAGTAAACAAGCTAGTTATAGTAGAGACAAAGGAATGTGTGGTAAACAGACTTAAGTGAGGAAGCTTCTATTATCCCTATCTTTACCCTGTGACCTAAGGCTCTAAGGTAAGAACCTTCTGCATTCAGCCTGTTCCATTATTACAAGCTATGAAAAGCTTTTGGCCTTCCAAAAGGTTTGAGACTGTATCTTATAACTTTCTCTAATATTTCCCTTAATATTTTGCCAACCACCCTGAGTGAATACCAATAAGAGTTAATTTTTTTTTCTACATTTTGCAACTAGTTTTCTTTTTGTATTTTAACATTTTATTTTATGTTCTTCATATGCCATCATTGCTAGTGAGGTTTGGCATAAATCAATATTCAAGTAAGTCTAATAACCCTATCACTATTAAGTATTACTAACCTGATTTTACAGATGTGAAATGATAAGTAGACAGGTATACTAATTTGTCCAAGTGTGTACAGCATTTGCGCAGTGGATGTTGGATTCAACCTGAGGCAATTAATCAATATGCTGTACAATCCTACAAAAATATGAACAATTACAGTCTACATGTTTTGCCAGAGAAAAATGCTGGAGGATAAAAATAAATATAAAATGGAGATGATAAGTTTAGTTGTTGGGGACTGTGCATAACTATAGACCATGAAGCCAGGGAAGATCTCACAATGTGGTGTAAGTGACATTTGGTAAAAGCCTAACACGGAGGCAGCAGATATGTGAAGAAAGTTTTCCAGCAGATGCAAAGACTCTATGCAGACCTAAAAATCGTAGAAAAGAAAGCAGGGAAGATTAAGTGAAAGAGGGGTTGTTCTGAGGTGACAGAATATGTTCAAGCATAATGTATTCAAAATAGAAATCCTGATCATAGCATTAAAACACCCTCCACTCATGGCCTTGATGCTCCCTCCATTTGCCCAGGGCTGCAGTCAATACACTTGGATTTATTCTTGACTCCCTTCCCCTCATAACCTACAGTCAGTGCATCAGCAAATCATGTTACCTCCAAATTATACCCAGAAATGACACACAACTCTCTTCCTCCACTGTTACTCCAACCACCATTAAGTTGTTCTATGCTCCTGAACAGGTCACTCAAAACCCAGTGCCATGTGGTCCTGTGAGGTGGATCTGTTCCTTCGCTTCTCAGAGCTGTAATGGCCCTTGCTTTCATAGATAAATCCCTTCATTTGTTCTTATTGTCACTTTTGTGTTTTAGTCATTGATTTGTTGCCTTATTCTTAAGCCTGTCCGCACCAAATGAATATAATCAATTCAACAACAACAACAGAAAATATATGTCAATACTGTGAAATGTTCAGCCATTTACTTTAAATTCACTAATTAACTCTTCAACCGAGTGCAACCTGCTGTGTATTATAGCATGTGTGATGATTACAGATTTACAAGTCAACTTGGCCAGGCTATAGTATCTACTTATTTAATCAAACACTAATCTAGGTGTTGCACTGAAAGTATTTTGTAGATGTGGTTACATCTACAACCAGTCAATTATTACTGATAACGAGGGGAGGCCTCATTCAATCAGTTGAAGGCTTGACTAGCAAAACAAGTTTCTGGAAGGAGAAGATATTCTGCCTCAACACTTCTGAATCAAGGAATTCTGCATCAAGTCCTGCCTGATTTCCAGCTTGCCAATCTGCCCTACAAATCTCAGACTTGCCACCCACACAATAACATGAGTCCATTCCTTTAAAAAATGCCTCTCATTTTACTAGTTCTTGTTCTCTAGACCACCTGAGTGACATGTCAACATATTTATTTCATTTGTTTTCACTTCCTTTCTCTTGAAGTTTCTTCCCACTAAAGTGTAGGACTTTCTGTGTTTTTATTCTTTTGTATATGTTTGCCAATTTTTTTTTTATGTTTTAATGATATTATATAAACAAATTTGGATTACTTTTTTCTGAATGTTATTTAGACTTTGTTTCCAGATAAGTGAGTCTGAGAGTCTCTATTCTAATATTGACTGTCTTAAGATATCTGAACAATTTTAGAGAGGTATTCACTATCCTGTGTTTCCCACATTTCATGATGCATGTGTTCAGCAACTGACAATTCTATCTCAAGAAGGAAACATGCAAGATATGTGAGACCTAATACAGAGCCAAGTATATGTGCCACAACACTAGATTTTTTTGTGATTATTATTTTTTGTTATTTAGAGACAGGGTCTTACTCTGTTGCTCAGGCTGGAGTGCAGTGGTAGGATCACAGCCCACTGTAGCCTCCATCTCCCAGGCTCAAGGGATTCTCTGTCTCAGCTTCCCAAGTAGCTGAATGACAGGTGATTGCCACTATGCTTGGTAATTCTTTATTTTTTGTAGAGATGAAGTCTCACCATGTTGCCCAGGCTGATCTAAAACTCCTGACCTCAAACAGTCCTCACCATCTTGGCCTCCAAAAACATTAGGATTACAGGTGTGAGCCATGGTACCTGGCCAACAGTAGCCTTTCAAAGACGTCCTACCTGGAATATTCATTTTCTTATTATGTCTTGTCTTATAAAATATTCTTGTCTCAGAGAGCTAGTTTTTAATGACACCAACACCCACGTATGCTGAATGCTTAAGGAATGCCTAGAAATTTTGTTGTTTTTCCTGCAAGGAAGTATAATCCAACAAGAACAAAACAGACATTAGAATTTGTTATACTGCAAGTAATGGAAAGCCTCATTCAAACTGGATTCAGTAATAAAGATGATAAAATGACCCACGAATTTAAAAAACAAGGCAAGATTAATGTAAGCTTTTATCTGCCAATTCAGCTGTCACTGAGAATCTCTCTTTCTTTCTCCCTCTCACTCTCCCCCTTCCCTTTTCTTCCTGTTTATCAGCTTCATCTTGTAGACGTAAGATGGCCTCTAACATTGTAAAGAATACATGTTTATTTATCTTTATCCAGTTGAAGGACAGTTTTTCTTCCAGCATTACAATGACTTGTAGATTGTTGTAGTCCCAGTAGAGATAATTAGCACTAATTGTGATGGCTCAGGTTACTTATTCCTATTCTAATCACAGTTGGCAGGGATATGAAATGTACTGTCTGGCTTAGCATGAGTCAGATATTCTAGCTAGATCCATTTGGTGAAATCCAGTTTTCCCAAAATCAACGACAGGGACAGGAATAAATGTTGAGAAGAAGAAAAAAACAATAACAAAAACAAAGTACCTTTACCCTGAGAAATAAAAAACAAAACAAGACAGAAACCACACAAAAATACTTGAGATAAAAATTTGTCTCAAGGATGAAATATACCACAAAATAACAGAGAAATGAGAGTTCATTCAAAACAGTGGAAATGAGACATTAAACTACCAAGAAGAATCATCTGAATTTCTTCTAATCTTTCCTTTATTTTCTATTCTCTTAGTTATGACTAGAATTTTCCAGATAGAATAATTCTCAGCTCCTCAAAACACAGAACTTTAAAAATAAAATTTTACTAGATATCCATGTGAGAAAGCTATGAAAAACCTTAGACCACGCATCTTATGACTGCTGCCCTCTCTGTTCCAATCAAGTGAGGTCATGGGAATTGGGACATAAAGAAATACCTTCGAAAGGAACTTAATGGTCAGACATGAAACAAGCTAGTAATTGATTAAAAGAGACATTACTGGACAGAAAATCCAAAATGTGTCCACACTAACCTGGTTTTGATTGTAGTTTACCTCAACAACTTTATTCTAAATTAAAAAAAAAAATCTGTCTATGATCTCTCCCATTTTATCCATGCCCTAATTTTACTTTCCACTCTAGAATTTTATACTAATATTAAATCACATAAGACTCAGAAATGTTTAATCATCTCCCAATTTTTTCTTTCATAGAATAAGCACTTTAAATATATTTCACTAAATCAGTTATAATATTGACTTTAACTGACTATATTTTTTTTAACTTCCCAATATGGCAGAAATTGTGTCTTTTGCATACATATTCACCATGTCTTTTAAGAATAAATAACTTTGTGATTTTTTTAGCTTAACTATGATACTTTGTCAAATTCTATGTGTTTGTTACAGTTATAATACCTTCTCTTCTGCATAGATCCCAAATATCCTGGTGTTTATATGCAAATTATAAATATACAACAATGTATTTTTAAAGTTTAAATGTTTTTTTTTTTCTTCATTCTTTGTTGATCCATTGTTTGGTCTAAGTACAGTCTAAGCCTTACAGAGATTCTATTTTTTTCTTTACTCATGATTCATTCTGTCAATTTTCTCTCTATGCTTCTGAACTTCACAGCACATTTCTTACTTTGGGAAAGGTGAATGACTATAAATATATTCTTTGACATTCGTTGAAAATAATTAACACATAACTTTTTGGCACATAGCTGCTATTTGATTTTCTCTTTCTCTACTTTAAAAAACTTCTTCCATTTTTTCCTACTTTTCTCCTTCCCAGTGTTCTCATTTACAACTTGGAGATGTACTCTTTTTATTTTTTATGAATATTGGGGGAGGAAAAATATCAGGATATACCACTTTTTAAAATCATCAATTATTTTTTGCTTTTTCTTTTTAGAGCTGACTTGCTGTCTTTCCAGGTTCTGCTTGGCTGATACTCTTCCAGTTTTGAGTCTGTGTGTTTGAAGTGCTATTATATCTCCTGGAGGCTCTCCCTTCCCTCCAACGAGGCTCATCTGTTTCTTCCAACAATTCTGTGAGGTAGACAAGGTAGGTATCATTATGCTCAAGTGAATGCTGAAGTACGTGCTGGAAGTGTTGAGGTACTGAAAGTTCATGCAGAGTAAGCAGAAGAAATGCCACAAGCATGTTTTCAAGCACTATTTTAACATGATGCTGAATAGTTATAGTGTGTTTGGTAGCTGACGGTATAATTATTCTGGTAGCTGACAACCAAACAAGCTTGCTTGAGAGAAAAGACTGAGTAGCCTGTGAATGTAAGATTTCAAATCCAGTTGATTTCAAATCTCAAATACATGTTCTTTTTAGTACATGATACTGTTTTCTGCAGTTAGATGCTCTTGGCAGACATAGAAATAAATGTATCTTGACACACACTAATTATAATTTGATACAAGAAGGGTTGCAGCAGCAGGGAATCATAGTTCATTAAAATCCAAAATCACCCAGAATATCTTACAAACACTGCCAGAACATTTTTGTTAATTCTACCATGCCCGGTGAAAATGAATAACTGTTAGGACCTATCTCGTTCAATCCTTTACACAATTTTCATTTTTATTGAATTTTCAAAGACATACTCAAGTTAAAAACATTATCTTGGGTGTTATATTTGTGTGTATTTATCTGTTTGAATATGCTTAAACTTGGGGGAAATGTCTGTAACGCCAATGTCTCTGATATATGTGTTTAATTTTAAAGTCTCCTTTTGATAATGATAAAGGGTTTTTTTGTGGATGATACATTAACTGGTAGCCTGCTAAGACTCATCAGCAGGACTGTGTTTATGTTTAATTAATAGTATCTCATGCTTAATATTTCTTCACCTCTTACATTTTATTTTGCATGTTACATCGATTTTTTACTTATTTATGAAAATGCTGTGTTGTATTTTTGAAATTGAATTTGGGTTAAATATGTACTTCACCAGTAATATTTAAGTGCTTAATACACACTTTTAAATTTTTTTATGGACATACTTTGAGATAGGCTGGTATGAGGCTCTGAACAACAGGTAAGCTCTATTGGCGTTAAGTCTCTCTCCAGGAGTCTGAGTATTTGGCATACAAAGAAGAATGTACAGATCAAAGTGCACAGAACTGCACACAGAGACTGAAACTGACAGAAGACAATAAGCACCAGTCACAAGACAATGCAAGCCTTGAGCAAGTACTAGCAATGTTAAAGATGAAGCTATTCACTTTGAAAAGACTGAACAAGAGCTGGGAATCAAAGCTGTGGCATCAAAGACAAAGTGATTAAGGTGTTATGAAACAGATGTGGAGTAAAGAAACAAGTACATCAACTTTTTGAGAGATGGGTTAAGCATGAGAGGAGTGGTGTACGTCAGTTGCAGATCCAATCTCTCTGAGTTAGAGACTTCCAGACTCAAGTGTCCTGTTCATCCCAGTTCCCATGAGGAGACCTTCGACAATCTGCCACTGAGATGACTTGAGCCCTCTTTCTATCAGTCTTCATGAGCTCCAATAACAAAACAAAATACCGAATAAATGTATTTTCATGAAGGAAATGGAATCTTTGTTAAATGATGTTACAGCATCCAAAGCAATGCAGATTGCATTGTCTAAAGGAAGAAACCCAAAATATCATAATGAAAATTGATTATTTATGCTATCTGAAATGTTTTTGGGAATTTTGGTTTTGTTTGTAATATTTATACAATATTAACATAAAGTGTCAATGCTGAGATGATCTACCCATAAAATTTAGACTTACAGTGTTATAGCTTACTGAATTTATTAATATGAATATGCTAAAACAGAAAGTCTTCATTGAATATACATGGTCACAGGACTTCCTGCTTTTTAAATGAAGAACACAAGAAAAATAATGGTGTCTGATTGCTATGGTTTGAATGATGGCGTCCCCTCCAAAATTTGTGTTGAAAGCTAGTGCAACATTATTAAAAAGTGTGGCTTTGGGGAGATGATTAAGTCTCGAGGGCTCCACCTTCATGAATGTGATTAGCAACCTTATAAAAAGATCATAGTTGAAGGGAACACTCTCCGGACCTTCCATTCCTTTCACCAAAAGACTGAGAGTATAGTCCTTTTTCCTTCTAGAAGATGCAGCTGCAAGGCACCGTCTTAGGAGCAGGGATCCACCTGAACTAGACATCAGTCCTGCTGGTGCCTTGATCTTGGACTCTCTAGTCTCCAAAAGTGAGGAATGAACTTCTGATCTTTATAAATTACCTAGTCTGTGGCATAGGGTAATAACAGCATAAAGAGACTAAGATAATGATAAAATATTTATGCTTGTGTAAATGTTCCCTAAGATATGACCAAATTAATATAACTAGCACCTGCTTTCTGAGATCATTATTCTTTAAACTCTAAAATGGGTAAAAGATATTTTCATATACAAACAGATTTTACAAATAAGTATAATGTCGTGAATAAAGTTTATTTTTAAAATGAAATATATGAACATGATTTGAATTTAATTATACATATAATTCATCAGAAGTATATTAGGACAACTTATATATATGATTTACACATGTTTAACTAAAATCATTGCTTTCTCAATTAGTAACTAAAACACATTACTAAATTTGACCCCTCTATGCCAAGGAATAAATGCTTAGAATCCACAATAATAGGGCCAATACACATATTTAAATATATATTGCAAACAGCATAAATATGAACTAATTTCCATTGATATATGGTTAATTAAAATAAAACAATATACACACAGATGGTCTTTAGGTGGAAGAAATTAGCCTTGCAATCTATGTTTATAAATGAGAAACAAAACTATTGATATTATGTTACTCTTCCAAGCTATTAGAATATTTATCGATATTAGTATTTCTTTGTTTTGATCAAGAGTAAACGCTTTACTAAATTGGTGCTACTAATGGTACCCTAAACATTATCTTTGTATAGGTAAATTGAGAAGTCACTGATGCTAGAAATATAAGCTATGATATAATTCAATTATTGATTTTTCTCAATGGTTTTATGTTTATATTTGCATATTTTTTGCATGTTCAGCAAAGTGGTTATTTCTAAAATATTTCTGTAATATATAAACATATTTTCCAGCCTTATGAGGAAAGCATTTTACTCTGAGTTGGGCACATTTGCTTTATCTCTTTATTCAGATGGAAAATCCTTAGTTACTTCATTATAATCTTTACTACAATTGTTATTTAAACAATGATCCTAAGATTCTTAGTATCGTCTATGCATTGTTTTTCATATTTGCTTCCAAGTTTCATTGGTTTAATTCTATAGCTATACAATTTTTGTTATCATTGTTTTTATTATATGTGTAAGAACTGCATGATTCCTCTATGTATCATTCCGCAATCCTTGTTGAATCTGCATTGTTTAAACCTGTGGTATCCAAATTTTAGCATGCATCAGAATCACTATGAAAGCTTCTAATAACACTGATTATCATGCCTGCCCCTGGCGATTCAGATTCAGAAGTGGCCTGAGAAGTTGAATTTCTAAAATATTCTCATATTATGCTCCCGCTGCTGGTGTAGAAGCTACATAGTGAGAATCACTGCTGTAAAGCACTTTGTTTTTCCTTGCTTTCCATATCATTTGATTTACATTGATTTAGATGATATTATCTCTCTGCAGTCATTCAAAGTATTTATAAAATTATAAAAAAGAGTTCAACTATCTGTAATTCTAGCACTTTGGAAGGCTGAGGTGGGCCAGTCACCTGAGGTCAGGAGTTTGAGACCAGCCTGCCCAAACTGGCAAAAACCCATCTCTACTAAAAACACACAAAAAAATAGCCAGCTGTAACGGTGAGTGCCTGCAATCCCAGTGACTTGAGAGGCTGAGGCAGGAGAATCACTTGAACCCAGAAGGCAGAGGTTGCAATGAGCCGAGATCATGTACTGCACTCCAGCATGGGTGATGGGTGAAATTCCATCTCAAAAAAAAAAAAAAAAAAAAAGAAAAGAAAAAAAAGCAACACAAAAGTGTAAGACATAGGTCCAGTTACTGAGCTTGCTTGGAATCTATAAAGTTGTTTTTGCAAGCAGATGATCTAAAGTAATCTAAAGTGGTATTATAAATATATTTACTAGTACTTCTTGACAATCTAAATTGTGTAGCTTATCAAAACCACTCTTTAGTTGTGCACTTTAAATATTCTTACTTGATAAATATAGAAATGTCACCACTACTACTACAAATTTTGAGAATTTATAGCAGTAATATTTTGATTAATGTAATTCAGATGTGAAATGAGTTTAACCACACTTACTTGTCATACTCATTTTCTTTTAAAAAGTCTTCAAAGCAGCACAGAAGCAAAAGTGTGTTCAATCACAATTATTTGACATTCTTATGTTTGTCCAGTTACAAAAGCAGGAATAAAAATGTATATCAAAGTAATATGACCAAGATTTTACTCCACATAATTCAACATATGCGTTCTATGCCATTCCCTAACTGGAACTTTTGTTATGAGTTCATGTGGTCAACTACAATAAATATAATTGGCCTTTAAGTGTTAGCAATACTTGGTATTATTTCTTCCACATATGACTTAGCTAGCTTTGCTAAAAAGGTTAAAATATGCATTATGAAGGCAAATGTGGAATTTACCTTTCTTTACCAACTATCAAATTATCTTAGTTGAAAATGATTGTCATAAATAATGGAACATCTTAGGTATTAAAGCTTTATACTAGAGGAAATGCTGCTCATATTTTTGTGATACCATTGACTATCTTCTCTCTATTTTCAGGAGTCAGGTCTCCCTGCATCATTATTTAACGTAGGGGTGTGTGTGTGTGTGTGTGTATACTTTTGAGTGAGACATTTTATATGTTGAGTCTTAAATAAATTCAAACGCTCATTGCCTTATTCAATTTAGCAGCTGTTAAGGGAATTTTAAAAAGGTTGTTGCTATGCCAATATCAGTTTTGGCATTTATAACTCAGTGTTAATTTTGTCACACAATGATATCAAATTTAAAAAGATATTGTTCTACCATCCACTTCCCCATTTATTATATGGGTATTCAATACTCACTCTGTGGCAAGCACTATAGTTATGTATGCTTGGATGATCAAAGTGTTTTTATCTGGTACAATCTATAGGTTTTTGGATATATCTCTATTATTTCTTGTTGGTGTTGTTTTTAAACAATATGCAAGAAATTGCTGAGTCTTTATTAGGAAAATCTTCTGAGGTCTATTCATCTGAATGAGATTGTATCACGTAAAATAATTTTAGAAAGTCTCTTCTGGAAATATTTTAGAGTTGTGTAGCTGTACTCTAGATAATATAAAAATAAAAATAAGCATCCATCCTTCTGAATTTATAGGAGACATTCTTTTTTATGAGGACATCCTTTCTCCCCATTCCCACCACCAAAGAGCAGTATACCTGTTTAATGGTGACTACTTCTCAACATAGTTTATCAGCTAATTTGATCAGGTTGGATGCTACCCAAGCAAACACACCAAACTCTCCTTCCCTGGATATCTGACTTAGAAAACTGTTAAAAAAAATGATGATCATCATCTCAATTGTAAATTTAAAAGTACACAATTGTGGATGAAATATATCAGGGGAACAATGGAAGACAGCTGGTCTTGTTTATCAAAAGAAAGAATGGGATAGAACAGCTGAACACGAAAAGGATGTAGTGTCCAGGTGCAGTGACTCATGCCTGTAATCCCAGCACTTTGGGAGACTGAGGCAGGCGGATCATGAGGTCAAGAGATCAAAACCATCCTGGCCAACATGGTGAAACCCTGTCTCTACTAAAAGTAGAAATATTAGCCTGTAGTCCCAGCTACCTGGTAGGCAGAGGCAGGAGAATCACTGGAACCCAGGAGGCAGAGGTTGCGGTGAGCCAACAGCATGCCACTGCACTCCAGCCTGGTGACAAAGCTAGACTCCATCTCAAAAAAAAGAAAATCAAGATATGATTTTTTCCACTCAGAAGGGGAAAAGTGGGACCCCTCAGATGCTGATATCTTGATTCCAGACGCCTCCTCTTGACTTGAAATAGTTTAACATTTCATGTTCCTTAAAATTAAAAAAATTCTTGACCATAAAAAATATATTTGTTTACTGAAGATAGCTGCAAATAATGTGCAAAAGTCTATTGAATACAAATGTAAGCAAACTGTTTATGATTCAAGTAATTGATCAAATTACAAATTAAGAAATCTTTTCTACCGCTAGACACAGTATCATAAATACTGCTGTCATTCAGCAATGAGTGGGGAAAGATTTAGACTATAGAGTATTTTAGTGATTCTTTTTGTCAACTTTTAAGCAGAAAGGGACGTTGAAACCTATTTTGAGAAATGGCTTCATTATGAAAATATCGTCAAATTTTTCTGAGAGTGACTATAGCTCATTCTGATGGGTATATTTTTGAATGATTTTAAACCAAAAAAATTGGTCATTTGTCTAAAGATCTTCTTCTAGAGACAGTCTCACAGGATTTTAGTCTTATCAATTTTCAGCTGTTAATTATGGATAACCCAAAATATAAGGGCAAACATATTATGCTCTGGAATGTAAACATGAAGTTACATTTTGAGTCAAACAACATTCACTGGGAAGCTTTTCATGGAAAGAAATGTTTATAATCTTTTAAAAAAGAATATATTAAAAGTTGCTGAGTTTCCACAACCTGTTCCTGACAGCTACTTCAGTGTAAGCAATACATCACAGGGGTGATGGCAATCTGATGATGTATTGGAACTATACATCATTGTGGTGACAGCGCTTTAATGACAGATGAGTAATACATCTTCAGGTAAAGCTCTCAAATTTAGGCCTGCCTGGAAAATAGAGTTTCTGGAAGACGAAAACATCTTATCGACTTTATGAAAGAATGCCTATAATAAAACATACCTTGCTAAATTGGAGGGACATAAGTTTGGATGTAAAAATGAGACATCATAATGACCTTTTTAAAATCTACATAACTCCTTTTTTCTTATTTAACATGTTTACTGCAGATTAAAAACACCCTCCACATTAAAAAAGGGTTTCCATTTATGTTTGCCTTCTTCATACTTCATTTACCCATCACTTCAATGTTTATCATCGTGTATCACTTTTTTACTTTTTTCTTGGAACTGGAAAACATTTCTTTTTGGCGAAGTGATTTTCTTCTTGCTAACAAGAAATTTCTATGTCTATATAGGTGGGAATATTATTTGCCAACTAATTTTTTTGCTTTTTCCATCTTTAATGAACTATTCAAAATCACATTTTCTTGGGGTTGTGCTTCCTTTAAAAGTGTAATTTTTCATCTTTACATGGATGTGAAAAGCAGTGATTCTTTTGCTTCATCAAACACATGAAGAGGAAAAATGTTAAAAGAACTGAGCCAAAAAAAAAGCAAAATTATATTAAACAGGTACATTTTACTACATTTATAAAGTATTGTTGTTTAGGATTACTTTTGAGTTTACTTTAGTACTTAGAAAATTGTATATATGCACATACATTTATCTCTGTGTGTATTTATGTGTGTGCACATGTGTAATATACACACATGCACATGTAATACACACATACACATACACATACTGTCACCAAATATATTATTGGAAAAGACTTCAGCAATATACTGCGTTTTAATGCTTTTTAAAATTATTTACTTTTTCCAATTTAAAATGGAATCTAGTCAAACAAAACTAAGTTGGAGTATGGCTGTAAAGGAAGCACAGATTCCAAAGCCATTCATTTGGTCAGTTTTACAGTGGCAAAATCGGAGGGTATTTACGTAGGCAAAAACAAAGAAACTGAACAGCATCATAGTGTTTTCTAAACGAGGCTGGTTTTCAGTGTTCCCCGTGACCCTTTGAAGTTTTGCTGAAAAGTCAATTTTCAAAAAGAAGATTAATAGGAGAAAAGACACAGAACCTTACTTAGCATGTATATATTGCGTATTTACAATAAATTATTATCTTCTAGCCACATTAGAAAGCAAAAACACATTTACACTAGATAATCCTTAAAATACTGAAACTGTGAGGATCTATGGAAGTATAGATTGAATTTCAAAATTTAGGGAAAAAGACTACTCAAATGATACATTTCAAATACGTAAATTACAGTCATACTAGCATAAATCCCCAACAATCTTGAACAGGACTTGGTGAAGTTGATGACAAGTATTTCTTTACCAAAAGATTATACTCAGACTGGCTATAGAAAGTAAAATATAAAGTGGTGATGTGTGCCATGTGCCTATTTCTGGGTGCAACAGGTTGGAAACGTCCTCTGTCTTACATTGGGAATCCTATTCCAGGTTTGTCTCTGTGTTCATTTCTATAGGAATTTTCTCCAAACTGAAAACTATGACCACACTAGTCTGTCGACCTGTTATAAGATAAATCCATAGCTTGAGCCTGGGATTACAAAATTGATTTATTTGGCTTTTTTCTTTACTCTAAATTTGATCTAGGAATTACATTTTTCTCTCCCTCTTTACTGAATTGCTCCGGAAGAGGAGAGATTCTAGCCAAAGGAAACACGCAAACTGAAGCAAGTGCTAGCTATGGTGTCTTAAAAAAAGAGCAGAAGAGGTATATTGCCTATAAGTGAATTTTGATGAAATGATTCAAAAATTAGAGATAGGATCCTTTATGGAAGTGAACTCTGAGACATTAGCTGGGTAATTATAACAGGACACTTCCGATGTTTGAGTTTCAAGTTGAACTTCCACTACATGTGCAGATATAGGCAATTCTGGATAGGATATTGTGTAAATTAAAATAGAAAATGTATATGAAAGACAGAGTTGGGCATATTTTAGGCACTTCATAAATAGTAAATATGGATTACCCCTCAACAAATAGAAAAATATTTAAACAGACATTCTTGAATTTTTTTAATGTATTTTCAATAAATTGAAAAAATACCAACAGGAAATAACTATTGTAGAACTTAACCAAAGCAATAACAAACAAAAGAAGTCTAGTAAATTTAGAATCTAAAAATTAAAATCTAATTTCTTCAATTTAGAATCATATTTGCTCTATTGAGTCAGGCTCTGGGTCTCTCAATTTTAATATTCTAAAAGGCAGCTATTATTTAAGGGTGAGTATATTTGTCTTTCATTATATGCCAAAAATGTGAGAAGATATTTAAGTAAACATTTCTCTGGCATCAAGATATAATGCCTAGTGAAACACAAGTTCAAGCAAGCACAATTGTTGATATGATTTGGCTGTGTGTTCCCACCCAAATCTCATCTTCAATTATAATCCCCACCTGTTGAGAGGAGATGTAGTGGGAAGTGATTGGATCATGAGTGCAATTTCTCACGGCTGTTCTTGTGATAGTGAGGGAGTTTTCACAAGATCCGATTGTTTGATAAGTGTCTTACGTTTCCCTGTGCTCTCTGTCTCTCCTGCCACCATGTAAGCATGCCCTGCTTCCCCTTCACCTTCTGCCATGATTGTTAAGTTTCCTGAAGCCTACCCAGCCATGCAGAACTGTGAGTCCATTAAACCTCGTTTGTTTATAAATTACCTAGTCTGGGGTATTATCTTTATAGCAGTGTGAAAACAAACCAATAAAATAGTGCTTCATGAAGGACTGAAATTAGAAATTCAAAGAGCAAGGCCTCACGCAATAGCAAACACTTGTAATACCAGCGTCAGAATGGCCCAGGCAGAAGGATTGCTTGAAGCCAGGAGTTACAGACCAATCGGACAGCTAAATGAACCCTGTCTCTACAAAAATAAAATAAAATAAAATAAAATAAAATAAAATAAAATTAGCAGAGCATGACGGCATGTGCCTGTAGTCCGAGCTACTCAGGAGGCTGAAGTGGGAGTTTCACTTGAGCCCAAGAGTTCAAGGTTGCAGTGAGCTATGATCATGCCACTGCACTCCAGCCTGAGAGACAGAGCAAGACCCCATCACTGAAATAAAAAAAAAAGAAAACCAACAAGAAACTGAAAAAAATGTGAAAAATGGTCTAAGAGTGGTGGCTCACGCCTGTAATCCCAGCAGTTTTAGAGGCTGAGGTGGGCAGATCATTTGAGGTCAGGAATTTGAGACCAGCCTGACCAACAAGGTGAAACCCCACCTCTACTAAAAATACAAAAATTAGCCTGCTGTGATAGTGCATAACTATAATCCCAGGTACAAAGGAGGCTGAGGCAGGAGAGTTTCTTGAACCCAGGGCGCAGAGGTTGCAGTGACTGCATTGTGTCACTGCACTCCAGCCTGGACGACAGAATGAGACTCCATCTGAAAAGAAAAGTGAAATTGTCATTTTGTATTCTTAAGGCTGCACATTTTCTGCATATTGTTTTCTAACAGATTTATCTGCATCTCTGAACACCTGGTAGAAGATGACCCATCAAAACACCTATTTTTAAATGGGACCTGTGGAGACAAAATAGTGTTTTTATCCTTTAATTTGAAATTCCTTAAATGAGAATGTGTTTGATTCAGCTTGAATCAAGTATAAACACTTTGCTCCATCCAATATTGCCTTTGTGCTGAGGCTGTACAGACACAGTTATCCGAGTCACTCCCCTAAATTGAAGAATGCTGTTTAATAAAGAAGTTCATAGGTTGAGTTAACTTATCAATTATTTTTACTGCAAGTAACAATACACATTTCCCTTATATTGGAGTCTCTCTTTGTAGTGTTTAAAAATTTGTCCGAACTGTTTGATCCAAAGAACACAGATTTAAGGTGCACTAATATTTAGAGAGGTCATGTAATCTAAACTATAATCAAGTTAATTGGAAATAAAAATCAAAGAAAAACTGATTATAAATGGTCAAGATCATAGCATTTTTAAGAAACACCTTACATCAGTGGTACTTAACCGCTTCGGCACCAGAGACAGATTTCAGAGAAGACAATTCTTTTATGGTCACTGTCAGGGGATGGTTTGGGGATGATGTAAATGCATTACATTTATTGTGTGCTTTATTTCTATGATTATTACATTGCAATTTATAATGAAATAGTTATAAAACTTACCATAACGTAGAATCAGCAGGCACCCTCAGCTTGTTTTTCTGCAACTGGCTGGGGGTGATGGGACACATTGACACCCAAAGTGTGTTGCTTGTGTCTTTTCTATGCTGTAATCTTGTTTTAGTTGCTTTCACTGAAGAAAATCCTGCTTCAGAAAAATAGGATGTTGGTAATGAAACAGGTTTCTCAGAGCTTTTGTGGCAATCTCAGGATACTCTGCCTTTAATCCAGAACATATGGAGATTTGAAGTTGTCTCAAACATACTTTTAAGGCCACCATATTTGTGATGTTACCCAGTTGATCCCCTTTTAGTATAGACAAAATTGATTCACCTGGCTGATTTACAATTAGGTCGCAGATCCATTCCTTCCCAGTTCGAGTCTTTTGTGGTTGAGAAGTAATGATCAGACTCTTTTGAAAGCTGATGTAGGTGATCATGCACCAACCTGGAAAGAAGGCCCTGGCTGTGTCTCTTGCAAAATCTCTGCTAATGTTTGAAACATGTCAGTAATGCTGATGTTCATGTTTTCCCCCTATTATACCAGTTTGATGGGAGCTACTTTATCTGCCATCTTGAACACTGTTGTTGCTAATCATGGCAGCCACTCTGTGCATATACCAACACAAAATGAACAATTCAGTTTTCTTGATATATAATTATTCAAAGGCTCAAATAGTTCTGCATCTGTGATGTTGTTTGGCAACAAAATTGCACATAACATATCCTCATGCACATCTTCCTATAAAATGTATCACACAAAAACAAGCATTTGCCTTGTTGTCTACATTGGTAGACTTGTTGGCCTGGATTGCATACCATGGTGACTCATTAATCCTCTCTAACAACTGTACCTCAATATCTTCTGCTATTTCAACAATTCATCTAATTATGGTGCCAGCCGAAAGAGGAACACATACATGCCCCCTTTAGACCTACGGCCTCTCCTAAAAATTCGTGACCAATGTTCTTAATAACAGGCAGGATCAACTCTTCACCAATAGTAAAGGGCTTCTTAACTTTCGCAATGCAGTTAGCCACTAAGAATTTTGCTCTCAGTACAGATACATTTGATGAATGTGGCCTTCAGTAACTGTTTCTGTTCTTTGTGTTAACATACTTTTCTGTGGAAAAGCTGGAAAGGCTTGTCGTTTGAGGTAAGGTACTTGGTTTCCATGTGGCAAAACAGTTTGGAAGGTTTCATGACTTCATTGGATAGCCAGTCGTCACATAGTATACAAAGTGTGCTTGAAGAATGTAAATGTAAATCACCTGTTGCAATGAATCCCTCATTTTTAAGTAGAATTCGATAGGTATATTCTTTTAAATACAGCTTTCTTTTTGGTGGCAGTCTTAGCGATTTTATTGTAAGTAACAGTACTGTTGCATCATTGGGTCTTTCCCCCTTTACAAGTAAGCTCCCGAGTGACATTTGTTTTTTCATTCGTTTTGGTTAGCGTTAGCGTGTGAGCTTACAAAAACTGTGACTGAGACGAGTCCACAGTGCAGGAAAGTGGCGCAGGTGGAAGTGGTAGACAAAATAATGAGCAGGCCGCACACTGACGAGAATAAGTGTTGGATTCTTACTTAAAGTATGCCACCATCTGCAGCTTAATTGTCACTTGCCACTCACTGATAGGGTTTTGATATGCGCCTGCAAGCAATTGATTTATTACGGTCTCTGTGCAGTCAAACCTCTCTGCTAATGTTAATCTGTATTTGCAGCTGCTTCCCAGCCCTAGCATCAACACGTCAGTACCACCTCAAATCATCAGCCATCATTAGATTCTCATAAGTAGTGCGCAGCCTAGCTCCTGCACATGCGCAGTTCACAATAGGGTTTGAGTTCTTATGAAAATCTAATGTCATTGCTGATTTGACAGGAGGTGGAGCTTAGGCAGTAATGTGAGCAGTAGGGAGCAGCTGTAAATAGAGACAAAGCTTCACTCCTCTCACGGGCCACTGGCCTCCTGCTGTGTGGCCCAGCTCCTAACAGGCCATGAAATGGTATTGGTCCATGGCCCAGGGCTTGGAGACCCCTGCCTTACATCAGCTATGCCCATCTTGTATAGCTGTTACAGCCAGGGGAAATTATGAAGCATGAGCTGTTCAAATTATAAATAGAAAACTTTTGTAAAGATAAGTATTTCTGTGTCTAAATGCAGAACAATTAACAAAGAAAAGGCACCACTTATCAAGAGGGGAAAAAAAAGTAACAACGCATATCTCAGTATCCTATCTACAGAATGCACAGCTCTATAGGAATCATGAGAAAAGGAAAATAAAATCCCAAAAGAGCAGCTCACTGACATAAGTTTAATTTAAATAATTTAATAATTTAACTGTAAGAGGCACTTAAAACTGTGACACGTAGCCAAGAGATAAAATTGTGTGCATGTATCCATACACTCGAATCTTTGGTCCTTGATTTCATTTGGTCCCCAGTGGCTTTTTAGTTTTGCCTTTACATTTTTAAGAAGAACAAAACTGTGTGATACATATGTATTTGCTGCTACAGAGTGCAATTCAAACTGTTTAAAGAAGAATTATTCAGGATACTTGTTAAAACAGCAATGCAGAATTTATTCTGGACTATCAGAATAGGTATAAGGACTACTGCAATGAATATTTGCAGAGAAATTGGGTGAGAGAAATTGGGCTCAATTCCAAATACAAAAACAAAAGGCATCAGTTATAGCCAAGCAGTTGGGCAAAGGGCAAGTGGATGAAAAAAATACCAGTTGGAGACTTCGGAGGGAAGGGGAACTTTGGTTTCACTTACCTAGTAGGATTCTTGCTGAAGGGCAAATGGCATGATCAGATATCAAGTGTTGGGGATGCTGGCTAAACCAACTTTACAGGATTCTTGCTAAAACTGGGCTCTCAGAGGACATGCCCAAGAACAGAGCCTGTAGTGGAACTCAGAGGGGCCTAAGGTTTTGTCCAAAAGAATATCTTTGTCAAAATCTCTCTAACTTGAGAAACGACATTAAAATAACACAGCTCTATAAAATAAAAAAAAATAATGGAAAATATCTTTGGGTATTTGTAATATGGATTTAACTGCTATTAAATATACGTGAGATTGAGTTCTTAAGCCTTTATGAAATACAGTAATTTATTTTTTGACTGCCTGATATTTTCTCAAAATTTCAAGATGCCTTATAAATTATTATACATTGTATATGTACTTACATTTAAAATTAAAGATTATACATTAGTACATAAATGGAAAAATGTTTCATGCCAATGTTATCTATCATTTACCAATAGAAAATGTAATAAAATTTATAATGGCCTTAGCAATTAAAAATTTGAAATCAACAATGAAACCTTTTTATATCCGAATTTAAGAAAAGAGATAACTTGTAACAAATAATTTATTATTAGAGTTCAAAAACTACACTGTGGGAGCAAAATATACTTTGTCTCACCACCAAGTTCTTCAACTTGTTTTAAGTTAATGAATAGCAAATGTATTATTTATTTTTTAGTTATTGTTTTCTAGTAAATATTCAATTAATTTATGTGGTATCTTGCATGTCCTTCACATGTACCCCAAAAAACTAAAATGCAATTAAAAAAATTATGTGGTAATAGACTGAGCAATGGTCTTCTAAAGATATCCAAATCTTAATCCTTGAAACCTGTGAATGTTATATAAAAAAGACTATAGATGTTACATCAAAGATCTTGGTATAGGGATATTATAGTAGATTATACAGGGGGCTCAAAATACAATCACATGAGTCTTTACAAGGCAGAGAGAGATTTCACAGGTAACAGTATAAGATAATGTAATCAGTAAAACAGATATTAAAATTTTGCAGCAACAAAATAAAACGCTGGCAGCCACCAGAAACCAGGAGAGGCAAGGGATGAATTCTTCCCGCAGACTTCAGATGGAGTGTAAGCCTTGCTGGCGATTTTATTCTTGTCAACGCTGATGCTGTATTTGGTCTTTTGAACTTTTTATATATGCACTGTAATTTATGGCACAGCATAGTTCATCAATCTTCTCACAAGCCCCTTACCTCATCACAGACTCGCAAAGGCAGTACATGGATACAGTACAGGAGCACATCTTAAAGCTCATCTTCTACCCTGTGATGACTTTCTTTAGTTTATTCTCATTGTTTGACATTACATTATTTACCAAAAAAAAAAAAAAAAGTGTGTCATTTAAAACTCTACAAAGTTAAAAGCTCACTTTCTCCTTAAAACTTGTATTTCAATAGCAACTGTTTTATATATTTATTATAATTTTTAAAAATTTATTTATTATATTTTAAGTTCTGGGGTACATGTGCAGAACTTGCAGGTTTGTTACATAGGTATACACCTGCCATGGTGGCTTGCTACATCCATCACACCATCATCTACATCAGGTTTCTCTCCTAATACTATCCCTCCTTAATCCCCCGACCCCTTGTTAACTTTACCCTATTCCCCCACCCCACCCCCTACAGGCCCCGGTGTGTGATGTTCCCCTCCCCGTGTCCATGTGTTTTCATTGTTCAATACCCACTTATGAGTGAGAACATGCGGTGTTTGTTTTTCTGTTCTTGTGTCTTAGATGCTACTGAAGACTTAGACAATCTCCTAAACCTGGGGGAAATAACACTCCCACTCCTACATCACTGAATTTTGGGAAGAGTCCATTTGGAAACACTGTATTTAATTACTTTTAGAAAAAATGTCTTGCTTAATGTAATAAAGATATCTAAACCAAGCTAATTTAATTCATAGATACATATATTTTATCCTATCCAAGGAAAGTAGTAAGTAGGTATGTAACTTTGAGCTACACAATAATATTAAACATTACCTATATATAGGAAAAACCATCCTCTTACTGGATTGAAGAATAGTAGCTAGCTGTAAATGAGAAAAGCCAATGAGCATTGTCTTCTGTATAGATAATATGAATTGAAAAGAAATGTGATGCATTCACTTTGAAAGGATGTTATGCATTCACATTTTTAAAATGTGATCTATTTACTTCCAAAGATGACATTTTCTTTACCAAATGTTTCCTTGAAATTTATTTGGATAAAAAACGACTTCTATATAGCTGCAATTGTGTGTATGAAGTGTAGGAGGAATCAGTGGCCTTGAGATGAAAGGAATTTAAAATTATTTATTCAGGGTCAGTTGTAAATATAAGTAGTCTGCTATAACTCTTAAAACAGCCATTGTGATTGTTTCTTCTTTTTTGTAAGCTACCAATAGGATTATTATTTCTTTAAATGAATCAATTTAATAGTTACCAGGCATTTATTCAAGAATTTCAGATCATATTTTCACCCTATTTACAAGTACTTTTCTTTATTCAAAGGGAATTGCTACAGGTATTTATTATTTGTGAAAAATAATATTGTGAAAGATCTAACTTGGTATTTTTTATAATTCATCCCAGAGACTATGATTACATACACAAAACAATTGAGTTATTCAGATGAACATAACTAGCTTTTAAGCAAATAAATCTATAATATAGATTAACACAATCATCTATTTGCAGGAATGAGGGAAAAAGTTAACTTTACAAATTCTACTGCAATAGAATTATAAATATCAAAACTATTTCAGCAATTTTAACTCAGTAATATACGCCACAGAAGTTACACATACCTAGGTACATGCATAGCTATAAACAGGCAAATCTAGGATTGGGGAACTAATTTTCTACCTTGAAATTTTTTTCATTATGTATATCATGATGTCACAAAAACGTGACTCTTTTATATGCTCAAAAACCCTGGATATAACTCGGTCAAATAATGGCAAATATTGTTTGTTCAAAAATTGTCCTCTCAGGAAACTTATCCAGATTTTATATAAAGAGCACAGACTCTTAATATACATTAAAATTTTGTTCCTTCTACATACATCAGCAGACTGTGTAGTATCCAAATTTGTGGCATTTCTTTTTATAACCAGGGTAAATGTAAGATTGTCTCATGAAAATAAAGCAGTTAAATTTTAATATTTTTTTCTAGGTGATGCACAGGGATCTAAATATAAGCTTGGGCATTCCTTCCAACAGCTCTTAATTAAACCACTCATGCAAGTGTTATCATCTGTAGGAAAAGTATTATATCTCTCTGTGTCTAGCTTCTCTCTTATTCTCACCCCTTTTCTTCATGTGGTCATCCATATTTCTTTAATGCCTACTGTATACCTGATGTTATGAGCAGATTCCAGCAATATCCTAACAAATAATGTAGACTAAACACACCCTCAAATTTGTAACGTATTTATACACTGGATTATTTTAGGAATATTATGCAGGACTATTGAATATTCATAATGAAATTTTTACATTCTTACAAGATGTCTATAGAAAAAGCAACATATTTAGTGTTAATGTTAGGAATTTATTGTGATGATAATATTATAATGAAAACAATGTCTTAATTTCAGAAATACATAAAATTCGATTCTCTAAACTAGGTATGGTACTTGATATTCAAGTCTTTAATACTTATAAGTACTTAGAACAAATAAATATAAATAAGAGACTTTTGTGTTCTATTTACTGATGGATGTTGACTTTTTAAAAAATTAACATTCGGCTGCTCAGCTGGTTTGAATTTCTCTCCAGAATTTTTTTTTTCTTTTCTACTGCATGGTCAGGCTACAATTTTTTCAAATTTTATGCTCTGCTTTCCTTACAACCCAATTTCACATCATCTTTATGTGAGTGCATATAAATGTACACTTTGAAAAAAGCCAGGTTGGCTTTTGAATGCTTTGCTGAGTAGAAATTTATTCTGCCAAATATGCTAAATCATCTCTCCCTAGTTCAAAGTTCCACAGATCTCTAGGGCAGGGCCAAAATGCCAACAGTCTCTTTCCTTAAGCATAGCAAGGATCACCTTTGCTCCCATTCCCAACAAGTTCCTCATCTCTATCTGAAACCACTTCCGCCTGGACTTCATTGTCTATATCATTATCAGCATTTTGGTAAAAACCATTCAACAAGTCTGTAGTAAGTTCCAAACTTTCTCACATCTTCCCATCTTCTTCTGAGCCCTCCTAACTGTTCCAATCTCTGCCCATTACCCAGTTCCAAAGTTGCTTTCACATTTTCAGTATATCTTTATAGGAGCACCCCACTCTGCTGGTACCAATTCTCTGTAGGTGTTTGTTTTCACGCTGCTATAAAGGTACTGAGATGGGATAATTTACAAAGAAAAAAAGGTTGAATTGACTCAGAGTTTCACATGGCTGAAGAAACCTCAGGAAACTTACAATCATTGCTGAAGGTGGAGGATAAGCAAGCAACTTCTTCACAAGGTGGCAGTATGGAGAGCGAGCAGAGGGGAAACTGCCAAACACTTTTAAAACTATCAACTCTCATGGTAACTCACTCACTATCCCAATAACAGCATGGCAGAAACTGTCCCCATGATCCAATCACCTCCCCCCAGGCCCCTCATCTAACATGTAGGGATTAATATTCCAGATGAGACTTTAGTGGAGACACAGAGCCAATCCATATTCTCAAGTGATAGAGACATGTGACATTTTTCAACAAGAAATTTCAACTAGCTGTCTTGAGGAAGCCCAATAAACTTCAAGTCAATGCAGAGAAGAATTCTGGTTTACAGACAAAAAATTTTTAGAAAATCAATCTAAAATTTTGGAGCTGAGCAATGTAATTGACAAACTGACAAATGCATCATAGACTCTAAAGAGCAGTATTGATTAAGTGAATAAACAAAATAGTTTTAAGACAGACTTTATGAAAATACAGTCAAAAAAGAAAAAAAAATAATAAAAAAGAATTAAGCACACCCAGAAGACCCAGAAAATAGCCTGAAAGGACAAATTTAAGAGTTATTTGTCTTAAAAAGAATACATTTAGAGAGATGTGGGTAGAAAGTGTATTCAACGAAATAACAATAGGGAAATTTTCAAACCTAGAGAAAGATCTGAATATTTATGTTGAATGTCAAAGAACACAAAAGAAATTTAACCCAAAAGAGACTACCTCAAGGCATATAATAATCAAACTCTCAAAGGTTAAAGATAAAGGATGCTAAAAGCATCAAGAGAAAAGACTCAAATAACCTATAAAAAAAGCTCCAATATGTCTTGCATCAGAAATCTCAGTAGAAAGTTTAAGGCCAGGAGGGAGTGGAATAATACTATCAAAATGCTAAGAAAAAAAGGCTTTCAACATAGAATATTATGTCCAGCAAAATTATACCTTAAACTTAAAAGAGAAATCAGAGTTTTTTTGTTACACAAATGACTTCATTTTTATTTCAACAATTCTCATATTTCCCCATTTTGATCAAGGTCTTTTTTGATATCTCAAGAAAAGTCAAGAATGCAAAATCAAGTTATTCTGGAGGAAAATATTGTTCTTTTCAGTTTTTATGATACAAATTTCAGACACAAAAACAATGGTAAATAGGTGTGATTCAAGCTAAAAAATTTCTTCATGGCAAAAGAAAAAAAATCAGCAGAGTAAACAGACAACTCACAGAGTGGTAGAAAATCTTTGCAATCTATATATCTAACAAAGGACCAATATCTAGAATCTACAAGGAACTAAAACAAATTAGCCAGGAGAAAAACCAATCCCATCAAAAAATGAGCTAAGCACATGAATATACAATTCTCCAAAGAAGACATATGAATGACCAACAAACATATGAAAAAAATGTTCAACATCATGAATAATTAGGAAAATGCAAATCGAAACCATAGTGCAATACCACTTTACCCCTACAAAAATGGGCCGTAATCATCAAAACATCAAAAAATAAAAGAGGTTGGTGAGGATGTAGTGAAAAGGGAACACTTTTACATTGCTGGTGTGAATGTAAAATAGTACAACCACTAAGGAAAACAGAGTGGAGATTTCTTAAAGATTTAAAAATAGAACTACTATTCAATACAGTAATGCCATTAATGGGTATCTACCCTGAGGAAAAGAAGTCATTATACAAAAAAGTGCATTATTATACTTGCACATACATGTTTATAGCAGCACAATTCACAATTGCGAAAACATGGAACCAGCCCAAATGCCCATCAATCAATGAGTGAATAAATTGTGATATTTATGTATTATATAGTATTATATATAATATCATATATAATATATTACTATTCTATATATATTTTAGATACTCTTCTTTATATATATATATTATATTATGGAATAGATATATATATATAGAATAGTATATAATGGAATGGAATTTTATTGTATTCTTTTTTTGGCTGAATAGTATTCCATGGCACATATATATAATTTATAAACACACACACACACACACACACACACTATATATATATATGTATATATGTATATATATACATATATATATATAATGTGAGTGTATATAGAAGACAATATATATATATAGTGTGTATGTGTGTGTGTATATATATATATATTCCATATATAGTGTGTGTATATATATATATATATGTGTGTGTGTGTGTGTGTGTGTCATAGAATACTATTCAGCCAAAAAATGAACACAATAATGGTATTCACAGCAACCTGGATGGAATTGGAGACCATTATTCTCAGTTAAGTGACCTAGGAATATAAAACCAAATATCATAGATTCTCACTCATAAGTTGGAGCTAAGCTCTTAGGATGCAAAAACATAAGGATTAGACAATGGACTTTGGGGAGTTGGAGAAAATGGCGGGAGGGAGGTGGAAGATGAAAGACTACAATTGGGTACAGGGTAAACTGCTTGGATGTTGGGTGAACCAAAATCTCACAAATCACTAAAGAACTTAACTCATGTAACCAAGCATCACCTGTTCCCCAAAATCCTATGGACTTTTTAAATTTCTTTTTTCAAAAAGATAAACATTTCAGTCTCAGGTCACGGAATCAGTGTTAGAATGAAAGAATAGTATTAAAGAAGTGAATTAAAAAGGTGGTGGAGAGAATTATTATTGATACTCTTTTCAACGGGAGAAAAAAAGAAGAGCAAAGGCAATGAAATATGACTTGTAAATCACATGTAAAAAATTATGTCAATTGTTAGATTTTGAAATATGAATCTGAAATGTGTTAAGAAAACAACATTATCTTGAAAAATAAAATTACCACTTTGCATAAAAGATATTATTTTTTTCCAGAGGGTGGGGGGAAAGGATCCTGTAAAACAGAAAAAAACAAGAAAATTTAAATTTAAAGCCTCTGATAATTTTACTAAGAACAGTTTAATATTTCAAGAAAACCTTATCATTCTAACATAGGGAACATTTTTTAGTTTTTTATTATGTATTTTAATATCAAATATTAATCTTAAGAAAGATTAATTTAGTAAAATAATTGTTAGCTATAGCCTAGTTGATCAAACGATTTTTTAAAATTTGCCCTTTACTAACCTTATCGTGATGTACTCAGACCTCTGACAACATACTTAGACTTTCTGATTTGTCCTGTATTTCCTCTTTACTAAATTACCTACAATTTTAGTATAATACAAAAATTTACCACTCAAGATTATTTTTCTGAGAAAATTACCTTTTTCCTAAACTTCCTTACCAAAAGAATCTTTATATTCAAAACTTTTTTCACATCTGTCTGTCCTATTTACTTTCTTTTTATTTTGTTTCTATTTCCTTCCTATATGCATGTTTCTAAACAACTTTTTAATAACCTCTGAGTTAGAAAAAAATATTATTTTTTAAATGAAGAATACATTTAAAATGCTTTTCTTATATTTTTTCTCATCAAAACCACATTTCACCTTTTAGTTACACTTTATATACACACATATATTAATTTTTAGAGAAACCTAGGAAGCGAGCAATTTTCTTATAATTTTAAAAATGCTTTGCTTATTTTTTTTCTCAATAAAAATACATTTCACCTTTTTGGTACAATTTATATACACACATATATTAATTTTTAGTGAAATCTAGGAAGCAAGCAATTTTTAAATCTCTGTCACATATCAGTATTATAGAAGTGAGAACTATTTTATAATTTTTAGAAAGTTTTTCCCATAACATAATTATTTTTATATGTTTTCATAGGCCCAAATAAACTTAATCTTTCTATACAATTTAAGAAGGCAAGAACAAGATTTATATTAATGTTCAGCAATTTTTTTTTCTGTCTTATATGGAAATGCCCAAGGAATTTAATTGGTGTTATTTAATTTAATATAACTTTATAAATTTAAATTGCATAACATGTTTGTTTTTAAATGTTTATCCCATTTATGTTTAACTAATTATTTGTTTTTAACTATTTTCCTAAATTACTTATGAAAACTTAGATATCAGATGAAGCTTGTCATTATTTCAAATTATTCCTTCATGAATCTTTCTTATAGCCTGTGAATATCAGATGTTTACAGAAATAGTAACATTAAGCTTAAATATATGGGTATTTTGCCAATAACTCAGAAGATATAGCTCTTTAAAAATTAATCCTGCAATGTTCACTTAGGCTTACTTATGACAGAATTTCACAAAGATCAATCTGTTTAGGTTGGATTTATAGTTTTATAATGTCTGTATCAAAATTTGATACTATAAAACATCTAGTGGAGACAAATACGAAGCAATCTCACGAATAAACTCAGGCAAACATTTATGCTGACCTTTTCAAAGATATTTATATTGATATCTTAACCAACATTATAAAACAAGCTTATTTATGATTTACTTAAGTCACTTCAACTAAAAGTAATTTGGACTATTTGTTACTAGCTTACTTGAACTCTTATTTATCTAAGTCAATTGGAACAGAATTTATTAAGAGCTTTCTGGCCAACTATGCGAGAATTCATCATGTAGACACAACATACAACATAATGCATGTATATAGGTGTAAACACACCTAGACATGTATACACACAAAGATCTCATAGCTTTTATATTAGAATTTATACATGAAATAGTAACATACTTTTGCCAGTTTATAAAAAGCAGCCAAATCCAAATTGTATTTTTGACAAAGTAAAACACATTCGCTTGGGTAAAACTTCAGAATCTATATCATATTGTCAATAAAACTATATTATATTTTATTTTTATTGGCTATGATTTTTTTTATGTAATTTTCTCTGCCATATTTTGGAAAAAATAATGGTAGGTAAAGTATTATAAGATTTATTATAAATATATTCTTTATTTCATGTTTATTTATTTACTTATTTATTTTTTCTCTAACACAGACTTGGTGAAGTTTTATTTAAGGAGCCAAATGTTAATAGTAAATATTTTAGACTTTTTGAACCACATATATTCTCTGTCACATATTTTTATTTATTTGCTTTTTCTTTACAATCTTTTAAAATAATATTATTTTTACCTTGTCAGTCATTATTTATTGATAACCTTAACATATCATTTCTATTTTTCTTGTGTTTACTTTAAATGTAAAGATTTTGTAAAACATTTTTATTTCAAAATCTATAATGAAAATTTATTTTCTCTTCCCCAAAATATATTAACTTTTCCTGTTTTAACCTCCCTCCATTTCTCCCTCAACCTCCTCAAACTCCATTTGAGAAGTACTTGTGGTACCAATTGTTGGAAATTATTTATTACAGAATATAATTTATTTGGCAATGTGACTATTATCTAAACATACAGAACTGCCTATATCATTGTAATAGCATCATTCTAATTGCCTTAATGATATTAATGCATTTTATTTGTATAATATTAGGTAACTAATATTAGACTCAACTTTCCAGATCTGTGGGTTTAGCACCCATGGATTCAGCCAACCACTGATTGAAATCATTTGAAGTAATAAAAGTGTGCTGACGATATACAATATTTTTTATTATTATTTTCTAAACAATGCAGTATAACAACTATGTGCATAGCACTTTATTTTATTTGTTGTTATAGGCAATCTGGATATGATTTATAATGTATAAGAGAATATGTGTTAGTTATATGCAAATATACAGTAGTTAATACAAATAATTTTAGCATCCACACATTTTGGCATACATAGCAAGCCCTGGAGCCAATCACCCACAGATACCAGAAAATAACTTTAGACAAACTTTTATTGCCATTATATAAATGAGTAAAAATTATGTACAAAGAATTTACACGATTCACTCAATATCAAACAGTTAATATTAGGTAGTGGAATCAGTCCACAAATACAATCTGGCTGGCTTCAGAATACGTGCCTTTAATCATTTAGATAGAAATACAGGTATTTTCAGTTTTTCTCTTCATTACTATCTCTATCCTTCCTTTGATGTTATCCTCTTTTTTTTTAACCATTTGCCTTAATTTATTTAGAGAGAATTTGTGGTAAATGTTTATATATTTTAAAATCTTAGACTGTCATATTAAAAGGCACTTGGCAAAGACTTCAAAATGCAAAATAAGTTTTGTTATTTGTTTTTCTTTTTCAAATTACTGAAGTTATTGTTTCTGTATCTGCTAGCATCAATTGCTTCTGTTGAGAAGATTAGTTTGATGTAATTCTCATTCCACTGCTGTAACACTTGGGTTTCCTCATGTTTTCTTCCTTTTGTGTGTAAATGTTTTGTCACTATTTCATTTCTGAAAGCATTTTAGAATTTCTTTCACATCTTGTATCAGCATGATATTGCTGTTGTGGGCCTTTTTATTTTAATACTTAACTAAGAATTTGTTTTTGTATAATTAATTTTAGAGATGTGAGGATTTTTTAATGGTTGCTCTAATTTATTTCATCCAATTTTATTATATTAATGCAATGCTTTCATCCATTTTAAAATCATAACTTTTTGTTTGTTTTTACTTTGTTTGGTTGAATATTTAACTATTTTTATTTCTTCATTTCTTTCTCTAGTTAATACGTTTAAGGTATTAATATTCTCTCTGAATAGAGATTTGGCAGCAACATACTGGCTTTGTTTTACTCTTAACTCTTACTGATAAAAAATAAAATACATAAAATTAAAAAATTGATGCAGACAAAAATAGAAATATATATTGAACCAGTATATATTCAGATGCAAATACTGTCCTAATTTTCAATATGAGATAAAAGTAAGACTCAGAAATTAGAGGCCAATTACTTTTGCCATGGCTGATGCAGCCATGGCAAAAGTAAATATAGATATATTCTCTCTATAAAAATACTTTATTTTATTATTATGCTCATTTTTATTTTTTCCTATTCTGATTCATGTCTTCTAATTCAGCCAGTTAGAAAATATTTTAATATTTGTCTGTGATAACACTATGCATAAAATATTAAAAATCAGAAGGATAAATGCAAATGTAGCAGCAGTAACAACATCTGAACTGTAGACTTATCTCAAAGTTATGCTGCGTTCTATTTTTGGTCAACTGTGTGTATTTTAACATCCTCACAATGAACAAAATAGTGTTTAATTCTATAGATCAGCATATGTGATACTTTGTTTCTCAACTGTGAAGCATAGATAAGATGATAGTCAAGAAGTTTGAGTTACTTTGTTATAGAACATAAAACTCTGGCCAGATAACATCAGTTATAAAAGTAACAGCATACAGGAACTAGAGGTATACTCAGGGGGCTGACATAAGGCAGCATTGAATTAAGGGAACACTTTAGGTTTACCTAAGTTCAAAAAAAATGGGTGAGCAATTTCAAGGCAGTCAATTTCAAGAAGTAGAATGAAGACAGGAGAAAGCAATTGAGAGCATGACACTTTCAGAGACTAAAAGTAATTCGGAGTTGCTAAAATTTACAGAGAAGTTGGAAAGAGTGAGAGATGAGATGGAATAAAATTAGTAAGTGAGCAGTTCAGGGATAGCAAGTTAAGTGAAAACAAATTAAGTCGACTTTGCATCAAAGGCATAGGAAGAGTGTTAAGCAGGAGAATGGCAGTAGTAAGATAAAAATGAAAAATAAAAATTGAAATATAATAATCCTAGTAAGCAAAATAGTATTTTTGATTATTAAAAGTCAAAATTATCCTATTATAAAAATTATCAAACCAGGATATTATCTAGAAAATTGGATGAAGTAAAATACATGTATATACATAAGATACAGACATATGAACAACAAAAAAAAAGAGGACAAGAACAGATTTTAAAATATTTATATGTGCATTAAGAGACAATTATTGTTGGGAGGTAGAATGTATCAGTCGTTCACTAACACCATTTCTCCCTGTTGATCCTTATGCAGTTAGAAATCTTGAGAGCTGAGATAATGTCTCTCTGCACAAGTGCAATGTTATTTATTTGCCATGAAGTGTAGTGGATTTTTAAGCTCAGTCTTACTTTGCATGCAACACACTGCCCTTGCAGGCTTCAACTGTTCCGTGTCCCCTTAGGAAACTTCAGGGCAAAGGAAACTTGGACAAGTTTGATGACATTGCTAGTATTGGCTGTGTGGTGGTTAATTTCATTATTTGTCTCTGACCCAGAAATCTCATGTCTTCTGTCAGCATCTATAGAACTGTAACAGGCTGATTCGTTAGCTCGTAAGTGAAGTAAAATCAGTCTTCCTACAATTTTGTATTGTGATTGATTAATTTTGAGAGGGTAAATAAAATGTTTAATATTCTAGAATATTTCAAATAAATAAATTCCCAAAAAATATTTTGAAAAATATCTCGGACACCAAATAATTTTGGAGAGCTTTTCCAAATTATTGAAACTCTTAAGGATAAATTCTACCCACTGAGGAAAGTAAGATATTTTTTAAAGTATGCCAATTTATTGTATTAGACTAACAAAAGTGTGCAGAGTAATAAACGACAATAAACTCTGAAGATCAATCTTATCTGTGAACATCACTGGGGAAAGATACAATTATCGGTTAACAATAAGAATCAAATAATAGCCGGGCTCGGTGGCTCACACTTGTAATCCCAGCACTTTGGGAGGCCAAGGCGGGTGGATCACAAGGTCAAGAGATCGAGACCATCCTGGTCAATATGGTGAAACCCTGTCTCTACTAAAACTACAAAAAATTATCTGGGCATGGTGGCGCGTGCCTGTAATCCCAGCTACTCAGGAGGCTGAGGCAGGAGAATTGCTTGAACCTAGGAGGTGGAGGTTGCGGTGAGCCGAGATTGTGCCATTGCACTCCAGCCTGGGTAACAAGAGCGAAACCCCGTCTCAAAAAAAAAAAAAAAAAAAAAGAATCAAATAATAATGTATAATGCAGTATGGCACATGTGCTTTCAGCTATCACTTTACCAAAATCTAACAATGCTAAAACAACTTCTCCTGGTCTTTGTATCTGATTTTATTAGCAACATAACAGACAAAATGCTGAATTGGGATATATGAATACCAATTACTACTTCTTGTTTATATTAACTAGTTGAAACATTTTGTTCTAGACTTTACTAAAAATGAATTAGCTGACTGGCTTCTTAAAGTAGAATCATTTACCTTATTTTGATAGCACCTAGTATAATGTCAGGTATTTGGAAAATTATCAATAAGCATTTAATGTTAGCAATAGTATCCTTTATGAAAGTCAGCCATGAAGTCTTTATTTCACTCGGTGCATTAGGTATATGTATTCCATATTCCCAGCAGCAGACATGGAAAGTTAGGGGAAGAGAGGAGATGTAAACATGACTTTCTCATTTGCAAGAATAAGAAAAATACTTCACACTGTTTCTTTCAATATTGCAAGACAAAACTTATAAATGTTGGTTAAGTGAGGCATAATTTTTTGCCACTGTAAAAAATTAGCACAACATTGATGGCTTCAAACAACCCAAATTAACTATTTTACTATTTCGCATGTCAGAAGTCCAACATGAGTCTTTCTGGTTAAAATCAAGGCATCAACACAACTGTGTTTCTCCATGCTCCAGGAAAAACACTGTTTCCTTGGTTCTTCAGGTTGTTGGAAGAATTTCATTGCTGTGGTTGGTTGTAGGACTGAAGTCCTCGTTGCCCTTCAAACCTGTGAACACTGATACATGTCATTATTACCTGTTATTTTTCCTTATTACCTCTTTTTACCCATCTGTGGATTCTTCTTTTATAATTTTGATCTCTCCTATTCCTCTCGTTTTTTTTTTTAAGTTTCTAGGACACATGTAATTATATTGACCCAACAAATACTCAAGGATAATCTTCCTGCTTTAAAATCTGTAACCTGAATTCCATCTTCAATGTCTTTGTTTTCTTTTTTGCCAAATAATGTAACATACTCACAGATTCTGGGGATTAGGACATGTACATCTGTAGGGAATTTTCTTATGTTGCTACCACATTAATTAATAAATAGAATTACTAAAATGATTACCTTAACATATTTATGTTTTTACATAAATCATTTAACTTATATACTAGGTAATGTAATTCAGATTTATTTTCCAGAAAATATGTATCTCTCAGTAAAAGAACACATAATGATATTAAAATAATCATAATTATAATAAAGTTTAAGCATTTGTTCTATTGGAAATATTAACAAAAGTATTATTTCTGACCCATACTAAATTCCTTAACAAGAGATGTTTTTAAATTTACATCTTAATCAGCAAAATGAGTAAGAAATTTACTTCGCATTTCAAATAGAAATACATTGAGAATTTTAACTAAAGACATGTGAACTTGGGCTAGGCATGGTGGCTCATGTGTACAATTCCAGCACCTTGAGAGGTCAAAGCGGGTGGATCACCTGAGATCAGGAGTTCAAGACCAGCCTGGCCAGCATGGCAAAACCTCATCTCTACTGAAAATACAAAGAAAAAAAATATCTGGGTGATGAGTGCCTGTAATCCCAGCTACTTAGGAGGCTGAGGCAGGAGAATCACTTGCACTCCAGATTGGGTGATGAGAGCAAAGCTATGTTTCAAAAAAAAAAAAAAAAAGAAAGAAAGAAAGACATATGAAGTCATAAATGTTGATATGAATTCCTATAAATTATTGAAACTAGCACATTTTCAATAAAATCAGTTAGCTATTTTCTATATATTATTTTATTGATATATTATTCTTTATGTGCTTCTGTTGGGTCATTTTGTATTTTTCTCATTTCATTATAATTTTATCTTAAATAATCACCTTCTTTTTAATAGGCTTCTGTACAATAGAAAAATAAAATAGACCCTCACCCATCACTGGGGTCTTGTCTGAGATGCATATATATATATATACACACACATATATATATATATATATAGTTACTCATATATATAGTTACTCATATATATAGTTACATACATATATATATATATATATATGACTAACTAGAGAAAATCTTGCAAATTTATTTAATTAATTTTATGTGACACAGAATCCTTCATTAGGAAATGAGGCCCCTAGGACCCAGGTAAAATGGTATTTTTGTAAACAATTAACAGAGCCATGATTAGAGGGAAAAAGAGTATGATGTAATGGTTATGAAGCGAGAGGAACTTAGGGAACTCTGTTCACATACTTCTTGGCGTCTGTGTGACATTCTTTCTGTGCAGGTATAAGGAATACACCTGACAGATGAGGTTAATTAGGAACTCAGGGAGGGAGAAGGCCAGAGAGCGAGCTTCCTGAATTTTATGGCTTGCTTCAGGGGAGACTGAAGCAAGGTGGGGAGAAGATGAGAGCGACTTTCCTGATTCTACTGTTTTCTGAAATTCTCTGGTGTCATATTTTGGAGTAGCATTTCCTGCACTCAATAACTCCCCAACACCATTTCAAGTTTTGGAAACAAAACTGCAGTAAATTATTTTCTATATCTTCCTAAGAATATTTTTAAGTTGGTAGAATATTTATAGATTAATAGAAGAGCTATTTGAACAACCTTTTGAATTTGTAGGTGCGTTTTTGAATTCATAGTTGTACTTTTATGCCAACAATTAAAAGGTAAAAATGAAAATTAACATCATTGATATTCACAAAGTATTTTTGAAAATATAAGCAATGTTTTTCAAATGGAATAATACTTTTGTCTATCTCTAAGTATTTAAATATTTACATTTCACATATAAAAGGATTGTTTCAAGTATTAAAAAGATAATACTTAAGACCTAGAGTACTTTCAAAACGTAGTAAACAATTAGTATTTGTTTAATAGATTTTTCTGTGATAAAACTTTTGTAAAACATAATATTAATGAATAAACCTGAAAATATGTTATGTTTTCATATAGGAAAAGTAAATCATTTAAAGATATTAATTCATCTGAAGAAAATTTGTGAATCAAAAACAAATTCTATACAAATGTCCAAAACAATTTTGAAAAGAAAAAGAAAGTAGAGGAAAAGAAGATGTAAAAAGAAGAGGAAAGGAGTAGGGAGAATTAGAGACTGGCCTTTCCTGACATAAAAATTTGAAATAAAATCAAGTTCAACAAATTGGTTAAAATGTTTTTATTGCATTAACTCAGAGCTCATCTTTTTTCCTGGAAAATGAGTAATACCAGATGTAAACAAATACTTAAATGTATAGGCGATCTTAAGTAGGCTATTGTTCTTTGTGTAATGAGAAAAATATTGGGTTTCATATGGAAGTTAATTTGACATTATAAAATATACATTTTTGCAACAGTCACTGTCTATACGTAAGACAGTCGGTTAAAGAGAGGGAAACACACTTTGGAGAGGCCAATTAAAGAGCTATTGTGGTAGCATGAAAAATAATTAACAAATTGTTTTCAAATTCATTTTTGAGTCCAGTGCCATTATTCTATTCAATGGTATATAAATGTTGGTACATCATATAATGAAATATTATTCAGTGATTAAAAAAAGTATACTATTAAGCTACAAAAAGACATAAAAAAAACTTGAGTACATATTGCTCAGTGAGATATACCAGTATGAAAGGCTATATACTATATAATTTCAACTATGTGACATTTTGGAAATGCAGAACTGTAGAGACTATAAAATAATCAATAATTGTCAAGGGTTTGAGATGGGGAGGGGAGATAAATACTTGGGCATAATAGGTTTACTGGACAGTGAAACTATCCTGTATGATATTTTAATTGTTGGATTCATGATATTGTGCATTTAAGATCCATAAAAATATACAACATAAACAGTGAGCCTTATTGTAATGTATTATCTTAGTCCATTTTTTTGCTGCTGTAATAGAACACCACAGACACAGTAACTTAGAATACACAAAATTTATTGGCTCAGACTTCTGGAAAATTGAAGTCCAGTATCAAGGTGCCAGGATCCTGTGAGATCCTTGTTGTTGTGCCATCACATGGCAGAATATGAGAGGGCAAGACAGAGCAAGAGGGAGGTAAACTCACCTTTCTTGCTCACAGCATCAATCCCACCTTTATAAGTCCTCATAATTTAAGTAACTTAACTGTTCCACCTCCTGATACTGTTATAATGGCAATTAAATTTCAACGTGAGATTTGGAGGAGACAGAGATTCAAACTGTATCAACTTTGGACTTTAATAATAATAATATAACAATCACACTTAACACAATGTTAATAGTAGGAAAAATTGTTGGGACAGAGGTGATACAGAAACTCTCTAGGAACTACTCAATTTTCCGCCATTCTAAAACTGTTCTTAAAAAATAAAGTATATTAGTTAAAATTAAATGAAATATGAGAGGCTAAGGCAGATCAACCTGAGGTCAGGAGTTTGAGACCAGTCTGGCCAAAATGGTGAAACTCCATCTCTACTAAAAATACAAAAATTAGCTGGGCATGGTGGCACACACTTGTAGTCCCAGCTGCTCAAGAGGTTGAGGCAGGAGAATCACTTGAACCCAGGAGGGGGAGGTTGCAGTGAGCTGAGATCACTCCACGGCAGTCCAGCCTGGGTGACAATACTAGACTCTGTATCAACAATAACAATGATAGTAAATAATATGAATTTTTAAAAATTATTTAAGCAGATAATTAGTCCCATAATATTGATAGGAGTTCAAGCTGAGAAAAGTAACACTTATTCACAGATGAGAAATTCAGAGACAAGAATTTAAGTGGCCCATGTCTATTTTTTCTTTCTTTGTGCCCTGCAACTGAAAACAGTTGCCTGACTAAAAAATAAGCACATTTAGTGAATGATCAAATAATTTTTATTTATGAGGAAATACTGTAATTACATGTTTTATATGTGTGTGTATGTGTCTACACATGAGTGTGCTTCGCTGTGTGTACAGTACAACAGATGTTTAAATATACATTATATAGATAATAGTATAGATTCAATGTTTATTATATTCTTAATTATTAATGTATAAATGGTAGTACAAAGTACGTATGTTTTTCCCTTTGGCTTTTATAGCATTTAAGAAGTAGGGGTTTGTTGTATGTTCTGTATCTTACTTTTATACAAACTCACCTCCCTTAAGATTCAATAACTAAGATATAACATAAATGTACACACAGACACACATACAAACAGACAGACACACACACACACATACGCACAGTATTTGTACTCTGGCAAATATTTTTTTATTTTTAAATTTTTTTTAGTAGAGACAGGGTTTCACCATGATGGTCAGGCTGGTCTCGAACTCCTGACCTCGTGATCTGCCCATCTCAGCCTCCCAAAGATTACAGGTGTGAGCCACCGCACCAGGCCCGCAAAGGTTTTTTTCAAAAAATTATTTTCTGTCTTAGTCCACAAGTTTGTTACAAAAAGGGAAATTACTTTTTTTGGGACAATTTATCAAGATCTAATGGTCACATACCTTATTTTTTCCCATCGATTTTTTTTCATGCTCAACCATTCTCTCAAAAAAGTCTAACCCAAAGGGTGAACAATTTTGTTGCTTAGGGATAGAGGCTATTTATTGCTCCAGTGTGTTTAATTATAGGAGTGAAGACATAAACAATATGACAACTTGTGAAGCCAAATGGATGGAGGAGACAGATAAAATGTTTTCAGCTAAATTTTCTAATCCCTGTGGTTACAAGTAATGAAGGAACACATCATGCTACCACCAATGTCATTCACTTACATTTACCTCTGAGCCAGGCTTTAGAATAGGTCTTTTTCTAACATAGGAATAAAAAATAAACAAAACACCAATATTTGTTTTTGTTCCCACAGCTTCACAAAACAAATCTGCGTATTTTCTTAAATATTATTTCCAATTTCAGGGCATTCTTTCTCTTCTTCCTGAATATCCTCAGGTTTTTGATATGGGTTGGTTCTGTGTCCCCGTCTGATATGGTTTGGCTATGTCCCCACCCAAATCTCACCTTGAATTGTATCTCCCACAATTCATATGTGTTGTTGGAGGAACCCAGTGTGAGGTGATTGAATTACTGGGGTGGGCCTTGCCTGCACTTTTCTCATGATAGTGAATGAGTCTCACAAGACCTGGTCCTTCCAACTCCTGGCACTACAGATCCTTGAATTTATTTCCCTAAAGTTCTGTTCTTTATCTCTGCCATAATCTATTTAGCCTGTATGTCTAGATCTTGTGGTACTAATGAATACATCACCTCCATGATCTCAGTTTATTGAATTCTATACTTTGACCACCAACTCTTTTAATTCACTTTATCAACCTGACTTAACATAACTCAAAGTCTCTTAAAACTTCCATTACATTGATCTTACTAACATTTATTTGTCACTCTTCTACTTGATGTATCCTATTTCTCATTCCTCCGGTTTAATTCCATGGACATTAATTCTTATAATAGATATCCACTAAGTAATTATTATGTGCTTTCAGTATTTTAAGTCTTTCACATTTATTAGCACATGAAGATGAAAAGATTCCTCTGTATTCATTCCTGAAACAATAGATGAAATATATTTGCTTCTATCAAACGTCAGTCACTTCCTTCTAATCTATTCAAAGGTGTCATTTCTGCAATTCTTCTCTCTTCCTTCTGTGTAATCAAATGTTCCCCCTCTATTACAATATTTCCATTACTACATAGTTTCTCCTAAAGAAAGGTAATAATTTTGTTTTGCTTACTTTATCAAATATAATACTATTTATTTGCTCATATTTGCAGAACAACTGTTTGAGATTATTGACAATTACCATTGTTTCTCTCTGACTTTCTAAAAATTTGTTCAAATTATCCCTTCTCACCTATGGCTCCACCAAAACCACTCTCATTGTGGACAGAAAATAGGTGAAACTTCATGATTCCTGCCCACATATACTTATGCTTTTGTGTTTATCACTACTTTCTCCTCATTTCCTTGGCTTCTTGGATTCATCCCTTCTTTGCTTTTCCTCCTAACTTGCTGGATGGCTGGATGATACCACTCATCTCTTTTCTGGATTCCCATTTGCTCCCCGCATCTTGAATCTACGAATTTCCTAGGACTCTAGATTCAGGCAATGGGCTATGTTTCTGTTAAAGCCGTTTGTCTTCAAAAAATTGAAATACAACTCTGTCTTTGGCAAGGAAAAATTTATTGTCTCACATTTTAAAAATGGAAAGTATAGAGGTAGAGCTGGGTGTCAGGAAGAACTGGATTCTGGTATCCAATGTTGCAGTCACTCTTTCTGTCCTTCCCTATCTCTCTCTGGTCTCTGTAAGCTGGCTTACTCTGTCATTACATTTTATCCCGAACTCTAAGATTACTTTTTGTTCTGGACCTATGTGGAAGATATGCATAATTTCTTCTCCTAAGATCTGTGTAATAAAGCCTCAGATAGTCTCACAAGGACTCAGAGAATCTTATCTTGAACTCTGGCATAAAAGGGGTCACTTGGAAAACGTGACTAAAAGACTAAAGTTTCATAAAGTAGGAGTTTCGTTTTTGGAGAGTTAGAAACAACAAAACAGTTGAGAAAAGGTTTAAGAATTGTACAACAGTAAACAATATTAAACATTAACATTTTTCATCAATAAATTGTTTACATTGTTTTCAAATGTGCTTCCTGAGTAATGATAATAATAATAAATTGATAATAATAATTAGCTTATTTTACCTGTATCATATGCTCTGCTAAATATTTTACAAGCATCTTGTGATCTTAAAGAATTTCTAAAGTAGAGATACTATTATTATTCTCATTAGCACATGAGGAAATCCAGACAGCTTAAGGAATGTTTCAAAGATTCCACAGGAGTTCAAAGGTAGACTGGCCGATTCCAAACTCATGTGTTATACATTAAATCTCGCTGAAGATGTGCATCTGCTGATGCCTGTTCCTTTGTTCATGGGAGCAGGTGCTTCCTGATCATTAAAGCAGAGGCTTTGATGTGAAACAGTCCTGAGATTTGACAGGAGTCTGATGATTCTTAACCATGGTAACCTAGTCAACTTTTTTAACCTGTTCTCTGTACCTCATTTTTCAACAGGAGAATTGGGTTAGTGAAAATTGGAATTAGAATAATAATACTATCTACATTTAATGAATTAAATAAATTATGCACTCGTATGCTTTCTTGCCACATATAGTGTTCACTATTAACTATTATTATTGTGAAAAATAAGATGTCAGAGTCTCTTTCTCTGAAGCAGGTGCATTTCACTCTGTCTTTCTTTGTTTTTAGTAAGTTTGTTTGTTTGTTTCGTTTGTTTGTCTGTTTGGTTTTGAGAGGGAGTCTTGCTCTATTGCCCAGGATGGAGTGCCGTGGTGTGATCTTGGCTCACTGCAACCTCTACCTCCTGGGTTCAAGCCATTCTCATGCTGCAGCCTCCCCAGTAGCTGGGATTACAGGCACTCACCATCACGACCAGCTAATTTTTTTTTTTTTTTTGTATTTTTAGTAGAGACAGGGTTTCACCATATTGCCAAGACTGGCCTTAAACTCCTGACCTCGTACCCCACCTCAGCCTCCCAAGGTGCTGGGATTACAGGTGTGAACCACCATGCCTGGCCTCTGTTTTTTTTAAAAATCAAAACTAATTTTTTAGCTCAGTTATAAGAATGGGAAAATTATAGGGTAATTACAGCTAAATTAACACAGGCTGATAAAGTAAGAAATCTGAAGAAGGTGAAAGAATAAAACACTTGGATTTTTATATTTACTTATCAGAAAACTGGAGACCAGTTATTTCAAGCCAGTCATATTGTATTCTACACCTCAATTCTTCAGCCACTTGGATCTGTTTCCCAAGCCCTTTGACTAAGTGATAAATGACTCTTATTCCACTTGACTTTGATTCAACCATATGACGTACCTTGGAAATCAAAATAAGACAGAAATAATGGCAGGCCATTTCTGAATTTTCACCTTACACTTTACCTTTTCTGTCTTATGCTTCTGCTGCTTCTATGACAAAAACATGTCAGATCAAGTTCACTTGACCCAGAAGGGGGAAGAAAGACACATGCAACAAATAACATCCGATTTATGTAGAGCAAACAATCATAGGTAAGATCAATACGGCTCCCAGCTAATGTCCTTCTACTGTAGTTAATATTCAGCCTATCTGCAGATCCATCACAATAAATTTAATATAAATAATATATTAAACCTTTGATCTAGAAATTCATTACATAGAAAATTTAGTTTAAATGTTTTAACTGATGTTTTCAGGAACATTCTGTTAAGCCTTTTAAAACTCTTTCATTCTCTGCATGTTTTAGTATGACTGAACTAAGCAACCACATTAAAAAGGTTCATACAAGTTCGAGGCCATCTTTATCCTTGAAGGGCTGTGTGGGAGGATGAGATGATTTGACTAATTCAGCTTATTTACAAATCAGTGATGAAGGAGTGAATATAGATTGATGATCATGTGTTTAAGCAAAACCCATTTTAGTTAATTTTTTTCCTCAATTTGTACTGGCTAATTATGTGTGAAGAGTCTTATTCTTTTATTTCAAAGTCTTGTCAACATGTGAAATGACAGTAAAGAGGAAGATAGTAGTTCTTATTAATTGTTCTGAGCTCTGAACACTCTTTGGTGCATACTTCGGATGTGAAATTATTTGATTCTTATTGCTTCTATTTGAACAAACTTAGGCAACAAACAAAAATATATAAACAAAAAAATAAAAAATGTAGAAAAATAGCCAATGTTTCTACATAGTTCTCATTAATCCAGTGAGATTGAAACTGGATAAAAGCACAAGTACCAGTGAGTCCTTTTTTATGTTGTTAGAGAACAGACTAGAAAGTTTTTCCAATTTTTTAATTCATATAAACATAGTGACTTAGATGCAAAAGTGTGTTTCATAGTTAAGATCTAGTTAATTTGGCATTCTATAAATACTTTCAAGGATTTAGACAGACATAGGTGTTTATATACCCAGTAAATGCTTCATGATGTGATGAATTTTAGCATCCTCCAACTGTATTTTCTGATTATTAATTTTTAATTGAAAAGTCTTCTAAAATTCAAACCACTCAAATTATTCAATGGCTAATTTTTAAAAATAAAATTGCAGTGAATAAAATAAAATATGTAGGAAAAGTATATATATATATATAATACATATTTTCAATCATGTGTTGAAGTCATACAATAAATATGCTGTGAAATAACTAAATCTTAATTTAAGACTACTGTAATTTCTCAGACATCAGTGTACTGATGCAAAATAAAAGGTACTCTGAAACTCATATTTTATTGAAACTGTTTCTCCAATATTCATATATAACAGTACATCTATGTATTTTTAAGAGTTTAACATGCTCTCAAGTATTACATATGTCACTTTTCACTCTAAAGTAAAAAGAAGAAAAACTATATTTGCTTCATTTTATCCCTTGCCAGCTGCTTACCGCTGGGTACAGTTTTTGTGTCATTCTCATTTTTCTGCCTTATTAGCATGAGTTTACTTAAGTGTTTGGTGACTAGTTCTATTTTTCACAGTAATTTTATCCTTGAAGCTCTTGAGTTCTTAGAAATCGAACTGTTGTTGTCAATTCCAGGCTGATGCCAGATCTAATGTTAGCATCATGAGTAACAGAATAAATAGCCCTCCACTTGACACAGCTATTTGTCTATGACTCTTAACCTATTCTGGTTGGATGTATTCTTCTATTGAATAAATTAAAAACTAATCCATTTGATAGTAAACAAGTTGTTTGAAATTTCATTTATGGCATAACATTACAAATAAAATTGTATATGTAAATCTCTATTTGTATATACTTAAAAAAAAAGAATCTAAATCTTTAAAGCTTGTGCACCAAATTATATCCTGTAAAATTTGTCTGGTTTGTGAATTTTTAAAAAATTGTTTACTTTCTTCTGTGTTACTTTAATAATCATGTGGGATCATGTGCACATGTCCATGCTTTTTAAAATTGATAATACTTATGAAAAAGACTATTCTCACTAATATCTTTGGGTATATAATTTTGAGTTTTGATTGTCACACCAAAAACTCGAATATTTTAAAGTTATTGATTCATCCTTTAAAGCTATTATTTTATATAAGCTATGCTTTGGTTTTAAGCCCGTAGATTATATTTAGGACAAAACCATTAAATTCTTATTGTTTTGCTTAGGATTATTTTACATACAAGTGGACATAAAACTTAGCACAAAATGGCTCAATCTGTATGGAAATTTACTGAGTCATCTTAATATTTTAGGATGGAATTCACAGCTGTTTTGAGGTGGTATTAATGTCAAAGCCTTGACATCTTTGCATCTTTCTTCTTTGCATCTTTCTTCTTTGCTTTTAGCTTGGAACTGCATTTTTGTGCAAGATAATAATATACAAGTTCAGGACAATAAGATAAATCATCTAAGTTTAGAAGAAAATAAAATCTCCAATCAGAAAGTGACATAGGGGTCATCACTTGCTGACTTGTTTACATACAGTACATCCCCTTGAAGCTGTCTGGGTGATGTAGCTAGGATTATGCTGATTGGCTATTCTAAGCAGACTCATTGCTTAAACCTCTGAATGCCACACATCACAAGCCCATGAGGTAGAGTGGTAGGATAGTACCAAATTCTGTAAGTGTATTACTCTTAGAATTAATAATAATTAACTGTAGCTAAAACATTGTAAGTGTTTCACTATCAGCTTAGTGCGGGACACTAAAAATATACCCTCAATTCCATTTTATAAAAAATTTATTGAAAAAAGTATATAAATAAAAAGAATTTCTCTAGAGATTGTTTTCACTGTGTCACTCAATATAAACTGTATAAAATGTACGCAAGACATTTATTTTCAGATTAGGTGCTGTAAAGCTGCATTTTTCCTCTTAGGTATAAAATGGATTATGTTTCCTGATAAACAGCAAAACTATTTTAACTGAATAAATTTTATATTGCAAGAAACCCAAGACCAAATTTAGTACTAAACATTAATAACCATGTAGAATCCTAGTGCTTATATATTAATTTTATAATTTTCCTACAGTTTTAATCATCCATTAAAATGATATGTTTTCTGTTTGTAGACACCTAGGCTTGGATAGCAATGGTAATATCTCCCTTATTCTCCTGAAATGATAAAACACCAACAAGGGCAAAAAATAGCACCCTATGGGACCCACACTTATAATCTCACTAGGAGACAGAGAACACTGTAACTCTAGATAATCTTTAAATAAGAGAAATGGGAAAAGCAATAGCAACTGAACACCCACCATAATCTCATATTTGCTCTAAGGTTGTGGGTACAGAGACATTGAAAGGGGAGACCTGAAAATACTCCATGACTAAGAACAGCCATCAGCAGAGGACTTAGAGGAGGCACATTACATCATACTCAGAAAGAGAAGGTGAAATAAGAATTGAACACAGGTTAAGCCTTAGAAATTCATAGACGTCACTATGAAGTAAGCTTAAAAATGTGTGAAATTGTAAGTGGCAGCTTGGAAAAGTGGTGCTTCTTGGAAAGAACCAGATATAGAAGAGATAGCATACTTTGGAGACGACGTCATGAAGGAAATAAAATAGAGAGGAAATGTAAGTTTCCTACTGAAGTAAGTATTCTGCAGTTGATGGAAGAGATAGCACCACAAATTTCTTTTCTCTCTTCTTGCAACCATAAAAGAAAATATGCAGAAGAGAGCAGAAATAGTAAAAGGAGGAATTCACAAAGTCGGAGGCCTTGCTGCTGACAAAGAGTAGAAAAGGGTAGATATCACGAAAGATCTGTGTAAAGTTAGATATTGCAAAATAAATATTTTCCGCTATTAAAAAGTTTCAATAATACACAAACTACACAAATGAAAAAATCAACATTGCAAGAAACTTACATCAAAACAAAATAAAAACATGAAATATTACCTTGACTCAAAATACAAAACATACAAAGAAAAATAAAAAATGACTAAAGAAAAGTTCACTAAAATTGTAAAATTAAGATCAAATGATATCATTAATAAAGGCATCATCAGAAAATGTCCTTGAGATAATAGATTTGAATGAACCCTTATTAAAGCATACTGAATCAAAGCAGGAAAATAATCAACAGAATAAACTTGAAATGTTTAAAAATTATAAAGGACCAGAACAAAAGTGATTGAGATGGAAGAAAGACAAGTGAGGTTGAACTTTTGCATTATTATTTTCCCTGATGAAGAAAATTAAACTATATACCAAAACTAATATTTCAAATTATATACTAGAAAACTTTCCAGACATAAAAGTAGGCCAGATATGTGCACACTGTCTTTAATATTTAAGTGGAGTCATACGACTGCTAACCAATGGACTGTGCAGGGAGACATTTTATCAAAATTTGAGAATCAGTTACTTAAAATATTTGTAAATTTCCATAACACCTCCTCCACTAATGAGCCTGAAAGTCCATTTAGAGAAAAATGTAGACAGATCAATGCTGTTTGGAATACCAAATCATTACATAAAGAACAGTTAACTGAAGATTTGCTTGGACTTATTTTGAATTTTGAGAAAGAGAAATAAACCCTATTTTGATATATCACTGAAATATTTGTGGTTATTATGGCAGTAAAAACTAACCTATTATGCCTGATGCAATTAGTCATAGTAAAAATATGAAACCAAAATATAATTTTGTGCAGTACTATATGTAAGTAATAAATTATAAACTAATATAAAACTCTAAAACTGATGAACCCTGTTCTGTTATATCAGAATACCTTTGGCTACAGCCCAGGAATTGCTATTTTTAAAATGTTCTCCAAGTATACAGCCATGGCTAATGACCTCTACTTGATTGAAATGGAGTCTGTACATAATTATGAAAATGTTTCAGTGAAAATGTATTTCAAAAACAAAATATGCAGAAAATTTATCATTACAAAAATCATTATTTTTCCTCTCTAGAAGATAATTTATTATTTCAATGTGATTCCATATCATCATGCATGATTTGCACCTGTTGATGTTTTGCAAAATCCTTCATTTCTAAGATGATTGCTTTGTGTAGTTTGCACTTCTTCTATTTTAATTTGCATCATCCTCTGAAAAACTACTTGTTTTCTGAACTAGAGTTCTCATTAAAGTTTTGAGGGCTGATTGCAGCTGATGTGCACTGTATAATCATAAAGCTTAGTCACATAGCTTGGAACAAGTATGGCATCTAGTCTTTCTTAGAAAGTAATTAGGTAAAATTTAACATCTTATGACCAGCATCACTTTCTCCTAAAAAAATAAAAAAATTTGCTCCACCTGTCCTCAATTTTATTTTGTGTCACATTTCAGCTTTTTAAATCCTTATCATGATTCTTCTTTCTATGCATTTTTTTAATTTTTATTTTGACTCAGCACACTCAATAACTTTGGCATTTTTTTCTTATTTTTTAACATTTTCCTCTAGAACGATACTTTTAATGGCTTATGATCTGAAATATGTCCTTAGCACTCCTTATCACTTTTTCTCTCACATCCATGTGATAGATAGATAATAGATAGATATAGGAACAGATACATAGATATAATTTATCTCATTGAAAATACTGTCATTTTTCTGTATATAATCTCCCTGTGTAATGACTATGAATGATGTTATTTTTTAGCCGTCATCACATTCCACATAAGAGCTAATTGTTCCTTTAGAAAGGATCTCTTTTTGATCCATTTATAAACAGAAAAGCAGTATCTCCAATAAGTTTTATATTTTGACAAGCAATTCAAAAATTAGCTATGTTGCTCTACAGAGGTAGTATTTATAAATGGTTGAGTGCGTATGGGAAGGTTGAGGACCTGGACAGACTACTTAAGTGTGGTAACGAAGAAATTATTTCCAAGAGTAATTCACATCTTATGTCATCCAGCATACAAATCCAGATCATTATTCAAATTTTCTCAATGCAGTCTTAAAAATATATCAAATTCAAAATTTCACATGGTGAGTTGATAATATTCTGAATATGTCCTGTGATGTTTAAAACCTATCATTTCTTCAAGATCTTATTGGTAGGTCAATAAAACCTTGAAAAATTTTATTGATTACTTGTGACCCCAAATGATACAATAAACTCCCAACCCTCAGTCCCTCATAATGTGACCTAATTTGGAACTAGAGCCATTGTAGATGTAGTTAGTCAAGTTAAAATAAAGTTATTCTGATTGGGGGGGTTTTAATCTGATACAAGGACATGAGGAGAGATATCAAGATGGCGAGACCCAGGGAGTATATCATGTGATGTCACAGGCTGAGATTGGAGTTATGCCGCAGCAAACCAAGGAATGCCAAGGGTTTTCACAACAGACTGGAGAAAGAAATCAGAAACACATTCTTTCAGAGAGGGCACTGCCATGCTGACACATTGATTTTTAAACTTCTTGCTTTCAGAACTGTGAGAAAATAAATTGCTGTTGTTTCAGCCACACATTGCATAGTACTTTGTTTTAGGAGCTCCGGAAACTAATACACTAGATAACATTGCAGCTAGTTTGAGTCACATAATAATACGTTAACATTGCAGCTAGTTTGAGTCACATTTTCCTTGGCGTTTACGAGGATGTAACCCTTAAAATATCAATAAACTCCTATACATTACAGTTTGCCTTATTTTGTTTTATACTTTTGTTTCAGAAATATCATTAGAATTTGTTGATAATGTATAATACCTGACTTTATCTCCATAAGCATCAATATTGTAAAATGAAACTGCAGTTTTGAAAACTTAGCCAATGGGTATCAACACAGTTGTTCAGGCAATCCTCATTATGTTTTCTTGAATCTTTTTTCTTATTAGTCAATGCTCATTTCACCTGTAATTACCTATTTTGGATAATACTCACGGAAAGTATCATTAAATTTGCCATAGTAAAAACTAAAGAACAATGTTAGGTAGTAAATTGACCATGAAATATTCAAGAAAATGTGGACTTTACGAAACCTCACACCAAACAGTAACCTGAAAAGCAATCTTCTTGCATGGAATTTCAAGTAATGAAAGACTAACCTGGATCATGATTTTAACTGCAATGTGGCTATGCTGAAAATTTCACTTGTATTTATATTAGTACATGTTTAAATATCTGTGAAATGTTATAAACGTGTATCAACAAAACAGCCCTAAAATTTGCTACGAAGGAGTTTGTAACGTACACAATTATGAATTGTTGAATAAATTCGTTCCATCCACACCTTAATTAAAAGCGCAAGTTCACCATGACAGAATAGTCAACTGACAGTCAAAATATTTTCTCAACATGAGAGGAATAAAAAAAATTTTGCACAATCTGTTTGATTTTATTAAAATAGTCACCTTCAGAACTCTTAAATTAATTTAAAGTTGTTTGAGGTCATTAGTTTGTATTTCCTAGAAATGTTCAGAACAGTGAGTTTTCTTATAACAATATAAAAAAGTTTGGATTCTTTATTTTAAATGTCAGAAAAATCTTTTTCGAGTTTTCTCAACCCTGTTATTTTCTTCACGATTATGGCAGTTAGCTGTGTTCTAGACCGACTACCCTGCTGTGGTGTTAATCAGAGGAGAGAAGACCCTGCTGGGAGTTGTGGTAATTACACTGGGATAGTTCATCTCTTTCTGAACTCTCTCTAGGTCTTCATTTCTCCTAAGAGCCGCAATGATACCAATTAAAAATGGATGTTAATTATAAAAGTTTAAAATATTCTCTTTACAAGTGAATGTAATCTTTTCTACCAATGAAATAGATAGGTTTTTCTATTTCTGGAGCTCTTTTGTCCAGTTCTCTGAAGTTAAAAAATAATATGTTTCAGTATAACTATTTTTATAAAGGATAAATAAATGTTCCTTCATCCTGGGACATATTTTTCATTCTCATTTAGGCATATTTTAGACCCTAAAGCCGTTTCAGTTATTAATAAATATACCTCCTATTAAACTTTATGGCTTATAAAATTGGCATCCTGCTTACAAAAAGAGTGGGGTGTTTATTGAAGCTTTGAAAGCCAATCTTTATTTATAGAGAGTTACTAAACATCAACTAGCTGATGTTTTCCCAAGAATGACAAGTGCAAATATATTCTGATGTTAATGCATTTATGTAGTTATTGAAGTATTTCATCTAAACCTCTTTTTCATTGATATTAAAATTATAAAGTATATGGTATTGCAAATAAATGTGAAAAATATTTATTAATAAAACTGTCTCCAAAAATAATAAAATCAGCTTTAAAATCACAAATGTATTAGTAACATATGCTGGTCATAGATAATAGAGAAAATTGGCAGTAAAATTGTGCCTAGAGGATGTGAATAGGAACATTATAAGAAAATCTTGTGAATTTTATATGCTTAATTTAAATGTAAAGTAGTAATTCTAAAATTGGAACTACAATTTTTATTAGTTGTGTTCCCATTTAAATTTCATATTTTACTTTGCATAGAAAGTATTAAAATATCCAGAAAACATTCTCTAAAAGAATAAACACTTGTGACTTATAAGCACCAGATAAAATTCTAGCAATTATTCCATGAAATCTGGGACAAAGAAGCTAATTGAGTGTATTATTATAAAATTCTAGGGGGAGAAACAACAAGTTAAGCAGTACTGTCAAAGGTTTAGAATATCTCTACCCTTTTTAGGATTAATCTCTCTGGAAGCAGAAGATCTGAAGCAAAACATGAAAGAAGCAATCATATTTTAAGTGTTAGTGCATCGAAAGAGGTTGTCATTTCTCTAGTAACCATAGCATCTTTAAATATTAGACGATGAAAAACGTGAGGGTTTTAAATTTAGTCCTCCATCAAATTCTTCTAAAACACAGTTACATATTTTAAATATAATAGGTTAAAACATGACTCTATTGTTTAAAAATAATCTTATTTTACAAATTTCATATAATTGGTATAAATAAATAATGCCAAGTGTGGTATAATTTCTTAAAAATTTCTGATGTCCACATCTATTTAACTCTATGATGCCGTTTTGTTGATTCTGAGATTCTGCAGTTTTGAAATTCAGATTACTTAGTTCAGGTTTCTGAATGCATAGTTCAGATTTAGTTAAAACTGGATGAGTCATTGTCAATTTTTGAGTCATTTGAGTCCATTTGGCTAATTTTTACAATTTTTTTTTGGTAGAAATTGGGTCTTACCATATTGCCCAACCTGATCTCAAACTGCTGACCTCAAGTAATCCTCCTGCTCAGCCTTCCAACGCTCTAGGATTAAAAGTGTGAGCTTTTAGGAAGTTAGTTAATGTATTTGAGTCATAATTTTATCATCTAATATGTTATGGAAAAAAAATGATATGGCCAGATGTGGTGGCTCATGCCTGTAGTTACAGCCACTTGGAAGGCTGAGGTAAGAGGACCTCTTGAGCCTCGGAGGCGGAGGTTGCAGTGAGCTGATATTGCACCACTGCACTGGAACCTGAACAACAGAGTGAGACCCTGTCTCAAAAAAAGAAATAAAACAGGACAAGGCATGGTGGCTCATGCTTGTAATTCCAGCACTTTGGGAAGTTGAGGTGGACAGATCACCTGAGGTCAGGAGTTTGAGACCAGCCTGGCTAACATGACAAAACTCTGTCTCTATTAAAAATACAAAATAATAATAATAATAATCATAATAATAGCAGGGTGGGGTGGTACACACCTGTAATCCCAGCTACTTGGGAGGCTGAAACATGACAATTGCTTGAAGCCTAGAGGCAGTGAGCCTATATTGTACCACTGTAGTCAAGCCTGGGTGACAGGCAAGACCCTGTCTCAATAATAATAATAATATTTAGAGAAAGAAAAGAAAACATTTAAAATGATATAATTTAATTTAGGAATATAAATACATTTTTGTAATATATAATAACATTTAGAAGCCCTATAGATGCTTGTAATCTTGAATTTACTACATATTTTAGTGTTTGGTATCCTCAAGGGAAATTGAAAGTGTCTGTAAACAAACAAAGAAATCAATTATGTTATTTCATTGGAAAATAACTTGGAGAAATTATTTGGTAATCTGTGAACAAAACCTACATGGCAAGTTATGATCTAACTTTTACGCTTTGCAATATATGGCAAGATTTCCTATAGTGCCTTTTGACAAACTGCATGTTTAATTTCTAATCAGCTGCTATTTTCAAAATTCTAGTAATCAAAATCATACCATTTTGTGAAAGTGAATTTAGATTTATGAATTGTATCTTTACAAAGTGGTAATGTATAATTACAAATCTATTTTCTATAAATCTGTAAACTAAGCAAATGTATACTGTAATATTGATGAAGCTGTTCAATGTGCATTCTGCTCATATTAATAAGAAACAGTGAAGCATTTTCCCTGCAGATATGGTAATGGATAGGGAAAATTTTGCTAGAGAAAAGTTCCATTCAATGTGAATTGTAATCAATATGTGTTATAAATCCTGGAACTTTTCCAGGAAAGTATATGGTTGATCTTCATTGTTCAGAGATTCTATGTTTATGAAACAGTTGATCTTCATTATTCAGAGATTCTATGGTTATGAAATGAACGACTTTCTAAAGTTTATTTGTAATCTCAAAATGAATACTCTGCAACTTCTGTGGTCATTTTCAGATATATGCGGAAAGGTGAAAACCTTTGAGTCCCCCAATGCACGTATTCCCAGCTGAGGTCACACATGGAGATGCTCCAAATTCACATATTACCTCTTATCCTGCAAACAGTATGAGAGCTCTTATACTGCAAAGTCCTTAAGTGTTCTTTGTGTAGCCATATTGTTAGCATTTTTGTGCTTTTGTTGCTGATTTTATAGTTTAAAATAGCCCCCAAACATAATGCTGAAGTAATATCTAGTGCCTAACCACAAGCAGACTAATTCACCTTATAGAAACAAATATATGTTAGATGAGCTTTGTTAAGACATGAGTTATAGTAGAGTTGGCTTTGACTTTAATGCTATTTAATCAACAATCTATAGCAAATAAGGTGAGTTTATAGAGAGACACACATAAACAAGATTATTTATTGATAAGTTGACAAAAATGGGACTGGAGAAACCTAATCCTGTATTTTTCTTTGGAGCAATGGTTTGGTATTCATTAATTTACTGTTCTTGAAGACTATAAAATATACAAACTGAGAATAGTAATAATTGACTTCATTTTTCTCTCTGGATTATTTTTCACTCACAGAAAGACATTAGATTATTTTCTGGTATAAAATGAATTAATTCCATCTATTGTGCTTCTTAGTATTTACTCAAATAAGTTGAAAATGTATGTATGTACACACAAAAACATGCACATGAATACTATATAAGTACTATTTATAATTGCCAAAGTTTGGAATGAGCTAATATGTCCCTCAATAGTGAATGAATGAGCAAACTATGGTACCTCAAAACAATGAAATATTCATCAATATAACGAAATAAGCTGGCCAGGTGCAACGGCTCATGCTTGTAATACCAACATTTTGGGAGACCAAGGCAGAAGGATTGCTTAAGCCCAGGAGCTCGAAACCAGCCTGGGAAACAAAGTGAGACGCTATCTCTACAAAACATTAAAAAGGTAGCTGGGTATGGTGGCTGGGACCTGTAGTCCCAGCGACCCAGGAGGCTATGGCAGGACAATGTCTTGAGCCCAGGAGATTGAGGTTGCAGTGAGCCATGATCATGCCACTACATTTCAGCCTGTGGTACAGAGTGAAACCCTGCCTCAAAAAAAAGGAAGGAAAGAAGGAAATGAGGAAGGAAGGAAGGAAGGAAGGAAGGAGGGAGGGAGGGAAGGGAGAGAGGGAGGGAGGGAGGGAGGGAGGGAGAGAGGGAGGGAGGGAGGGAGGGAAAGAAAGAGAAAGAAAGAAAAAGAAAGAAAGAGAAAGAAAGAAAGAAAAAGAAAGAAAAAGAGAAAGAAAAAGAAAGGAAGGAAGGAAGAAGAAAGGGGGAGGGAGGGAGAAAAACAAAAAAAGAAAAAGAAAGAAAAAGAAAAAAGAAAGAAAAAGAAAGAAAGAAAGAAAGAAAGAAAGAAAAAGAAAGAGAAAGAAAGAAAGAAAGAAAAGAAAAGAAAAGAAAAGAAAAGAAAAGAAAAGAAAGAAAGGAGGAGGGAGGGAGTCTGTATGACGCTGTCAAGGCAGTGTCATATAGACTGATATATGACATAGAATACATGTCATTATACATCTGTCAAACCCACAGAATGTACAACACCAACAGTGACTCATAATGTAAACTACGAGCTTTAATTAAAAATAGCGGATCAACATTGGTTCATTAATTATAATTATACCACAGTAACTCAACATGTTAATAACAGGAGTAACTGGGGGTACTAGTCAGAAGTTTTAACTTTCTGTTCAATCTTTCCATGAAACCAAAACTTCAAAAAAATAGCCTACTATTTAAAATTTGATTAGTTAAGCTTTTTAAGCTCAAATCAAATAAACTAAGTTTACCTAGTTTAGCAAAAATAAAATAGATAATTTAGAGAAATAAGTATTCATAAGAAACAAACTTTGAGGCACCCTAAAATGATACCCAAAACTGTAATACAGAATTGTCCCAACATTCATAGGTACAAACACTGTACTTTTTATACCCAACAGAGTTGCCTTTTGATATTGAATGCTATAACAAATGCCAACCCTCATACAAACTCTGCAAACTTCAAGTTGATGCTACAGTCACTACCCACAAATAGGGGTTTCTGCCTGGACTACTTTTTTGTGTTCTTACCCCCTGACTGAAAGTTTATGACCTGCTAATAAAATCAATTGTGACATGGTTGGGTTCCTGTACCCTTGCCTTTAAGGGGACTTTGCCTCCAACAAAAGATGTTTAAGACAAGAATTGTCCATGCAAAAGGTGGTTCAGATTCTGACAAACCAAAAAAAAAAAAAAAAAAAATTAAAAAAAGAAAGTGTTAATAGAAGAGAAAAGATTATTAAGATATTGGCAAAACCACATTTTATCCAATGTAAAAAATAGTAATTGTTGAGCAAGTAAAAATCGTCATGCTTTGGAAAACTCAGATCCAAATTAGGATTTGATACCAATTTATTTTTTAGATGACACCATAAAGCCTGATTGATGCTTAGGAGATTACTATTTTATTAATACTGATCTGGACAATTTCCTCTTTTACCCTCTATTTTAACAAGCAGGCTACTTTAAAGAGTATTTCATCAGTGCTAGGCTGCATCCAACTACAACTTGCATTTAGGTTTATTGCAATCGCTCTTTTTTGTTAAATATATATTTTATTGCATTTTAGGTTTTGGGGTACATGTGAAGAACTTGCAAGACTGCTGCATAGGTACATACATGGCAGTCGTTCTTATGTTACCAATGCCTTCTTCATTTTTTTCTATTTTAAATTTTATTTCAGCTTCTGACAAAACTGCAATTACTTACAATGTTGAGAATTCCTACCTTGAAACTCTCTACCTCTTTTCTTCCATGAAATCATTATCTATTTTCACCAGTTACTTTGACTGTTCCTGAGCAATTTAAGAAGCTCTGAAATTTAGATGATCATGAGTGTTTTTAAAATCTGTATCCACTCCTCTATGTGAACTCATCTAAACCCATTGCTTCAAAAGTGACTCATAGACTCCTAATTCTCTGTATTTCATCTTGCTGGGGTACAGACCTAAATTTGGGTAATGCGTATAGAAGTATCTGCTAGTACCCATGTTCCTCCTTAGTTAACACATTCTACAGGTTAAGTCTATTTTTCCACTTAAACTTCTTTTCTAAATTAAAGACGTTGTGACCCCAGGGATAGGTTAAAACGTGGACATCGTCCTAAAATTCGCATTTGCATTTGCTCATCACAGCCAACCTGTTTCCCAGTTCTATACATTCTGCCCCCAAATGGTATGCCATTACCCTCTTTTTAAGACTCCCAATATTTTAGTTAGACCCTATTTTTTTCACCAAAACAATTGCATTTTAATACATTCCTTACTCTTTTGCTCTCGCCAGTGGCTTCCCTCACAAATAGTGTCTCAACTGTTTGTATTTCCCTACAGGTGCCATCTTTCTTTACAATTCAGTAACAAGTCAATAAGTAGGGCGATGGATAAAAAAGATATATGACTGGAATTAGATGAATTTGAGGATGAATCCTATCTCTCCATGTTATCTTTAGTTGGAGCAAGGTTATTTCTCTGTGTTTCAGTTTCCTAATTTGTAAAATGGGCATATATCTAATGATGTTATGATGTGTTATAGTCAAAGAGTTTGGTACACACTGTTCAATAAGTTTATTTTTATCTGGGCCCTCCACCGACCTCTTACAGGCCACTCTTATTCATTCGATTATAAATTCATGAGTACGCACTATGTGTCAGACTTCACTAAAAAGGGGAAGTGTGCACGTTTCTATATGTCCTTTGATTGTTTTTTTCTCTTTATCTTTCTACTTTTGACACATCTGGTTCAAATGTTTTTGCCATCCGATCTGTCTGAAAGCTTACATTTGCAGGCTTATTGAGGAATGTCACACACATTGTCTTCCTCCCAAAGTTAAGAAAAGTTATTCAGATTAGTTTTAGTCCAGCTTGTATGTACATTAAGTATGATATGCATTACTTAATTTCAATTTATTTATTTGTTCTTACTATTAGATAATGAACTCTTGGAATACAGAGCCCATAACTCATCACTTTTTAGCTACCCACCAAAAAAAGGATATAATAAACAATTTAATAAGAAAATATTCTCTCAGATCTTTTAAATCATATACTTATATTTCTCTACCCATATCTACTAAAACCATTTTTAAAATATTGAAGATAAAAAACTATAAAAATCATTCTTAAAATTTCTTTGAGCAGAAAAGGCATTTGCATGAAAAAATTAAATTGCAAATAAATAGAGTCCCTGCAAAGGATATGAACTCATTCCTTTGTATGGCTGCATAGTATTCCATGGTATATATGTATTACATTTTCTTTATTCAGTTCATCATTGATTCACATTTGGGTTGGTTCCATGTCTTTGCTATTGTGAATAGTGCTTTAATAAACATACATATGCACATATCTTTATAAAAGAATGATGTATATTCCTTTGGATATATACCCAGTAATGGGATTGCTGGATCAAATGGTATTTCTTGTTCTAGATCCTTGAAGAAAGGCCACACTGTCTTCCACAATGGTTGAACTAATTTACATTTCAACCAACAGTGTAAAAGCATTCCTATTTCTCCATAGCCCTCCAGCATCCCTTGTTTTTTGACTTTTTAATAATCGCCATTCTGAATGGCATAAGATGGTATCTAATTGTGGTTTTTATTTGCATTTCTCTAGTTATCAGTGCTGTTGAGCTTTCTTTATATGCTTGTTGGCTACATATATGTCTGTTTTTGAAGTGGATCTGTTCATATCCATTGCCCACTTTTTGATAGGGTTGCTTATTTTTTTCTTGTAAATTTGTTTAAGTTCCTTGTAAATACTGGATATTAGGCGTTTGTCAGATGGTGAGATCACAAAAATTTTCTCTCATTCTGTAGGTTATATGTTCACTTTGATGATAGTTTCTTTTGCTGTGCAGAAGCTCTTCCATTTAATTAAATCCCATTTGTCAATTTTAGATTTTGTTATAATTGCTTTTGGTGTTTTAGTCATGAAGTCTTTGTCTATGCCTATGTCCTGAATGGCATCACCTCAATTCTTCTAGGGTTTTTTTTTTATGGTATGGGGTTTTACATTTAAGTCTATCATTCACCTTGAGTTAATGTTTTTAAAAGGTGTAAGGAAGGAATGTAGTTTCACTTTTCTCCATATGGCTAGCCAGTTTTCTTAGCATCGTTTATTAAATAGGGAATCCTTTCCTCGTTGCTTGTTTTTGTCATGTTTGTTGAAGATCAGATGGTTGTAGTTGTAGATTTATGATCTTATTTCTGAGTTCTCTGTTTTGTTCCATTGGTATATGTGTCTGTTTTTGTACCAGTACCATGTTGTTTTGGTTACTGTAGTCTTGTGGTATAGTTTGAAGTCTGGTAGCATGATGCATCCATCTTTGTTCTTTTTGCTTAACATTGTTTGGTTATACAAAGTCTTTCTTGGTTTCATATGAATTTTAAAGTAGTTTTTTCTAATTTCATGAAGAATATCAATGGTAGTTTGATGGGAATAGCATTGAATCTATAAATTACTTTGGGCAGTATAGTCATTCTCATGATACTGATTCCTCCTATCCATGAGGATGGAATTCTTTTCCATGTGTGTGTCCTCTCATATTCCCTTGAGAAGTGGTTTGTAGTTCTCCTTGAAAGTCTCTACATGTCCCTTGTTAGCTGTAATCCTAGTAATTTGATTCTCTTTGTAGCAATTGTGAATGAGAGTTCATTCATTATGTGGCTCTCTGCTTGTCTATCGTTGGTGTATAGGAATGTTTGTGATTTTTTTTTTACATTAATTTTGTATTTGAGACTTTGCTGAAGTTGCTTACCAGCTTAGAAAATCTTTGGGCTGAGACTATTGGGTTTTACAAATATAGGATCATGTCTTTTGCAAACAGAGATAATCTGATTTTCTCTCTTCCTATTTAAATTTCTTTCTTTCTTTCACTTGACTGATTGCCCTGGCCAGAACTTCCAATAATATGTTGAATAGGAGTGGTGAGAGGGAACACCCTTGTCTTGTGCCAGCTTTCAAAAGGAATTCTTCCAGCTTTTGCCCCTTCAGTATGATAGTGGCTGTGGGTTTGTCATAAATAGCTCTTATTATTTTGAGATATTTTCCATCAATACCTAGTTTATTGTGAGTTTTTATTATGAAGGGATGTTGAATTTTATCAGAGGCCTTTTCAGCATCTGTTCAGAATATAATGTGATTTTTGTCATTGGTTCCGTTTATGTGATGGATTATGCTTATTGATTTGTGTATGTTGAACCAGTCTTGTATCTTGGGAATGAAGTCAACTTGATCATGGTGGATAAGCTTTTTGATGTAGTGCTGGATTTGGTTTGCCAGTATTTTATTGAGGATTTTCACATCCATGTTCATCAGGGGTATTGGCTTGAAGTTTCCTTTATTTGTTGTGTCTCTGCCAGGTTTTGGTATCAGGGTGATCCTGGCCAAAAATATGTAATGCTTCATGAATTTGCATGTCATCTTTACACAGGGGTTATACTAATCTTCTCTGTATCATCTCAATTTTAGTATATGTACTGCTGAAGGAAGCACTCAAATTTTATTTTTTTAGTTGTTTTATCTTTGAGAAAAAAATTATTTCACTTCTCCCAATGAATAGTTCTTTATTTCAAGATACACTGCAGTCCATTATTGTCAACACTTCAATCTTACCAGCCATTGCTTTCTTCAAGTGGCATAATTTGTTATCCTGTAAGTGCAAGGTCACTTATGTTCATCCAGTTGTATATATGTTTCCATATATGGATTCAATAATTGTTAAATTAAGTTTAACCTAAAGCTACCTCCTTGTAAGTTCAGCTTAAAAGTTCCTTCATACATAGTGAACTGTGACCTTAAGTGAATGTTTAAACAGCCTGTAACCTATTCTTGTACAAATCACCAAGTTTCAGCCAAGGTGATGAACTGTTCAGAGTTAGCATAAGACAAGTGCCAGGCTGTAACCAATCCAACTGTTTCTCTCCTCACTTCCATCATCTGTAAGAGTGGTGTGGCCTTGGTGCACAATTCATAAATTGTACTTTCCTCAGTTAAACTCTGTTAAGTTTAATCTGTCCAAAAATTCTCTTTCATATAACACATTCCCTAAAAGGAAAAATTCTATGTCTAGATTTATATTTCAAATTTACAAGAATAATTTTACTCATTAACACCACTGAAATTTATTTTTGTTTCTATTATCTTTATGGTATGTTGCACTCATATTTTGCTGAATGTATGTGGCATCATCAATCTGAAAATGATACTTTTGACTCCCTTTCACTGCTTATGTCAGAGGCATTTGAACCAGAGCAACTCCATCTTGAATAGGAGCTGGGTAAAATATGGCTGAACCTAAGGGCTGCATTCCCAGATAGTTAGACATTCTAAGTCACAGGATAAGACAGGAGATTGGCACAAGATACAGGTCATAAAGACCTTGCTGATAAAACAGTTTGCACTAAAGAAGCCGGGTAAAACTCATCAAAACCAAGATGTCCACAAGAGTGACCTTAGGTCATCCTCACAGCTACACTCCCACCATCACCATGACAGTTTATAAATATCATGGTAGCATCAAGCAGTTACCCTATATGGTCTAAAAAGGAGAAGCATGAATATGCATACATCGTTTAGCATGTAATCAAGAAATAACCAGAAAAATAGGCAACCAGCAGCCCTTGCGGCTTCTCTGCCTATGGAGCAGTCATTCTTTGGTTTTTACTTTCTTAATAAACTTGCTTTCACTTTACTTGGACTCACCCTGGATCCTTTCTTGTGCGAGATCCAAGAGCCCTCTCTTGGGGTCTGGAGCGCGACCCCTTTCCTGTAACACATGTATCAAAACAATTTCCTATTCATTAAGTTTTAACGTTTGGTTGTAGTAATTTTAGTACAAATATCCAGGAACAAATTCTCAGTTGAATATATCTGAGAGAAAAATTGTCCAATGATCAAATATCTTAAAGCTCTTAGAAGATGAAGTATCACTGTAGTTCAAACACATATAAAGTTTTAGTATTTCTTGTAAGGATATGTTCTTCCAGTGTAACTATAACTCGAGTTGGTAATATATGATTTATACTTTAACTGGAAAATATGAGAATTGTATTTTTTATTATATAAATTTCAATAATTTTACATTTTGAGTATATTCAAATATTAAAAGAATTAAATTGGAATTCTGTTTGCACATTAAAAGTGGAGATAGCTGGGTACGGTGGCTTATGCCTGTAATCCCAGCACATGGGTGAGGCCGAGGTGGGCAGATCACCTGAGGTCAGGAGTTCAAGAGCAACCTGACCAGCATAGAGAAATCCCATCTCTACTAAAAATACAAAATTAGCCAGGCAAAGTGGTCCATGCCTCTAATCCAAGCTACTTGGGAGGCTGAGGCAGGAGAATTGCTTGAACCCAGGAGACGGAGGTTGCGGTGAGCTGAGATTACGCCATTGCACTCCAGCCTGGGTAACAAGAGCAAAACTCTGTCTCAAAAAAAAAAAAAAAATTAAAAAATAAAATAAAAGTGGAGATAATTTTATAAATAATATATGTCATTATTTATAAGTGAGACTGGACTATACAGAGTGGGGTTCCAAACACATCACTCAAAATATGACTGTTGGTGTCCAGAATATGTCACCCTAAAAATTGCTTCTCAGACATATTGATTATTTTGAGCTGGTTACTCTCAGAAACAGACACAGAAGTAGCTCTGAAAATCTGTCCTTCTGTAAGAGAAATTTACATCTATAAAGAAAATTTCTGTTTGTGTGTCTTCCTCTCTGCACCAGGAATTGAGAGAGGACTTGAAGAAAGCATGGACTTAAATCTGCATAACAAACCATGCCTTCCTTAAGGTGATTTTCCTTATCATTTCATCTTAACCACACCTTTCCCTGCACACTTTTTTTTTTCTTTGAGATAATGATGATATGTAAGTCTGAAGTGTAAAAGTATTTTTTGAGATATACTTTGAAAAATTACTCACGTTCTGGTGTCTCCCATATATATATACAAAACTATAAATGTTAATAAATGTCTGTTTGTTTTTGCATGTTAATTTTTGTGTGTGTGGTTCTTTTTTTTTTTTTTTTTTTTCAGAAAGCCCAGTATAAAACTATGAAAGGTAAAGAAAAAATAATTTTTCCCGTGTACAGACATGAGTTGCAATATCCCTTAGCTATCTGCTACTGTTAGTGATGATAATATTTGGGCTATTTGTCTAAATAACATACCCATGCCACTTGTTTAACTGATGCCAGAACCAGAAATAGATCCTCAGATTTAACTTTTATTCTATTTTTTGTTCACGACATCATTGCGCTCTCTTATGTTTTAAAGTACCATAATACAACCTATCATTTAGTTGCTAGTATGTACTTTGCTTTGATTTACAGAATTACTAAATTCTAAAACAATGCTTTTTTCAGTTTTTCTCGTTAGAAATAGTATGATGATACTGCTTGTTTTATAAGAATGTAGTCTTAGTCTTAATTGTATTAAGATAACATTTTAATTAGAAAAGTTTATTTTATCAAATCTTAATCTAAAAGAGTAAAATGTTTATATAAAGAGCATAGCTTTAATTTTTGTTATTTCACTAAATCAAATTATTATTGTAGGTAGCTGGTGAGATATGAACAGGGCAGGAGAGGGCTCCCCTGCTCCACACACACCCAGCATGTTAGGTCCTCAGGCAGTTAACTGTCTCTCTAAAATAATAATTTGTCACAGCCAGCACTAGGGAAAGGCAGCCTCCCAATAGATGGAAAACACCTGAAACTGGTGATCAGCACTTCCTGATAAGATCCCAGGAGTTGGGTAAGCGGGCTCAAGCATGTGCATTAAGATGCAAAATGACGGAATTCAACTTGTATATGAACTCCCAGGGATATCTGATAGGTGAGGGAAGAATGCCTCAGGTAAGCATACCGAAAATTCCAGTAAACCTTACACTGCCTCCCTTCCCCCGTGCTCATGGGCCACTGTGCATGGGTGCATCCCATCCAAAGGGAAGAATCAGGGCACAGGGGATGCAAGACCCTGAAATATGCCAACATAGAAAACCCCAAGTCAAAGGGCAAGTTGTGCACTTGTCTTTTAACGCATCTGCTTAGCCCTCTTCCAAGTGTGCTTTGCTTTCTTTTGTTCCTGCTCTAAAGCTTTTAAATAAACTTTCACTTTTGCTCTAAAACTGGCCTCAGTCTCTGCTTCTGCCTTAGGCCCCTCAGTCATAAGGGGCTGAGGTTGCTGCAGACCCATATGGATTTGCCACCAGTAGCATACTTTGGTGCCATGTGACTCAGATATGTTCTGCTACTAACAAAATGTTGTCAAATGATACTCAAAAATCTTTTCTTTGCCATCGATTAGTTAGTCATCTGGTTTTGATTGCCTTATAAGAAATTTCAGATATTTTAGTTTTCTTCACATTAAAAATGATTTCAATTGAGAGGCCATTAGTCTGAGGCAGTTCCCATGCCTTGAATGCCTACATAAGCAAGCTGAAGCCCAATGTGAAGATTGAAATGAAACGTAAGCTAAACCTGTCAAAACTGCCAGTTATCCTCTAAGGACATTTCACAGAATTGTACCTAAAATAAACAAATGCCTGGCTGTAGCCAATCAAGTAATTTCTTTACTTCGTGTCTACATTCAGCCTATAAAACGTCACTGCTCATGCTGCTAAAGTGGAGCTTTCTTAACCGCCTCTGGTCATGAGGACTGTCTGATCCATAAATTGTTCTTTGCTCAGTTAAACCCTGTTAAATTAATATGTCTAACTTTTTTTTTTAACGTATTTGTTCCTTCCTATAAATAAATTAGAGAGTTTTAAAAATATATTTTAATGATATGCTTTGCAACCAGTACTTATGATTTTTCCATACTTAGAATGGGAAGAACAAAAAACTCGCATACATTTTATCCTTGTTCAAGGAAACTTCAGTAATATACCAAATAATACTGTATTTTCTCTGTGTGACATGTATATAGGGACTTATAGGCCGGGACGTTTTCAGGAATACTGTAAAAATAACTCCTATATTTTTCTTCTTTAATTTTAGCTGTTGATCATTTTTTAAAATAATATGCATTGACCGAATAACTCTGAGTTAGATATGCTGACTGAAATTCCACTAAAATATTTGTACAAGTTTGATTAACTAGGTAACTAATGAGTAGCTGCTTCCATGTCTTCTCCGAGTTATAAAGATATTAAATACATTGTGAATTTAAAGTTCCCAAAGGAATATGGTAAAATTTGGAATCTCAAAATCAGTTTGAAAGCTAATATCTTTGTCCTGAACAGCTTGTGTTTAAAATTGTATTCTGGTTTTTCAATGCCTTTTAAACTGGTTTTAGAGTTCATATGTCATTTGTGTACTTTGTATTTTGGAACTTTTCTGTCCTCATTATTAAGAATATTCTCTTTTATCTCTCTCATCCTACTTTCCTACTGGAAATTTTTATTTTTAAACAAAGCTTTTGTGGTCTTTATGGTGGTCACTTTCCATCCTCTCCTAACCCCAATCCCTATAATTTTCTTTGGAAAATAGTATAACCAGTAAATAAATTATAACTTGTTTTATATCTTCAAAGTCTTGAAAGTCTTACCTAATATAAAGAGAGAGAAACAAATTGATTACTACAGTTAAATTGGTAATTAACAGGATCTCAAGAATGTTGTTTCATATTTTTATACTATTAACAGAAAAGCTCAGTTTCAACAGTCTTTGAATTAAAGGATGCAATAGATCAAGGGCATTGATCTATTTTATTCTTTAACACTAGGTTGAGGCTCTGGGTGGGGTATGGTTAATTTCAGGAGATGGCAACATGCCAGCTCCATTCACTAACCTGAGGTTGTTGGTCCAGGGGCCACATAACCAGCTCATCTGAACCAGTATCACTCTATATAATGAGACAAATAAGTAGGAAATGACAAAATATTTTTAAATTCTGGAGGCTTGAACTGTGATATATATATATTTAAAACATTTATATACATCTATACAGACACAGACATAGGTGTATTCCACATATATTTCATTATATATCTATATATTCCATTATGTGTGTGTATATATTTATATAAAGGAAATTATCTGAGTATAATTACCTTCTTATACTATTTAACGATATCTTTTCTACTTCCTAGATCAGAAGGTGTATTCATTTGCTAGGGCTCCCATGACAAAATACAACAGTAAGAGTGGCTTAAGCAATATATACTGGAAGCTAGAAGTCCAAGTTCAAGGCAGTTTTATTCTGATGCCTCTCTTCTGGGCTTCCAGATAACTATCTTTTTGAATGTTCACACAGGCTCTTCCCTCTATGTCTGTGCATCCTTGATGATCCTTTGTGTGCTCAAATTTCCTCTTATAAAGGGCACCAGTCAGATTGGACAAGCATCCTAAATGGCCTCATTTTAATCTAATCACCCCATGAAAGACCTTCTCACGAAATAGAGTAAAACAGAGAGGTACCTCGGGTTAGCCCTGAAATACAAGAATTTCTGGGGTAATTCAAAAAGCATTGAGGTTGAAACCGGAATGTCTGAAGAAAATAACTTCATTGCATGTATTAAATAAGACAACAGGCCCCTGCTTCCTCACCTATTATATGGAAATAATAATATCTATCTTAAGGTAATTATTATATGATGATATCTATATATCTATACATAGAATCTACCAAACTACCTTATCTGTGTTAATAATACATTTATTGAATGTGCATATTATATCATAGTCAATGTATATAATTTTTACACCCTAAGTTTAAGGAAATAATTTGATAGAAAATACAAAATTTAAGAAAAGTGTCTTCACTTTGCCCTTGCAAGTAACACATTTTTTGTGAAGAACATATTTGAGCATAATATATTAAATGTGTTCTAAAATTCTGATAGCATTTTTAAACTGCTCCAATGTAAACACTCCAGTTTTATTTAGCCCTCCATAAAGCTTTTGTTCATGCATCATTGATTTATGGACACTTGTCACAAACAGGATAGGCCCATATGTTAAAAGCACTTGCCATTTTTTGTGACTGCCCTCAATCAGTTTTAGCAGATTAATGATTGTAGTAATCTGCCATCCTGATTTTTGACTACAAGGTTTTAACTATCCCACTATTTCAGCTTTGTCTCTTAATCCAAATCATTAATCTCTTTAGGACTGATTACAGCCTCTTTTTACACATATTGATCTGCATTCAAGTTGTATGTCTTCTATAACATTCATTTTCTATAATGTATATTCAGAGCAAAGTATTTCTATTAATTGATGTGTTGATGTATTGTTATATTGCTTCACTTCAAATATCTCACCCCCGCCCTGCACATTTCAATTTCACTATTTTAAATGTTTTAAGCTCTTATAGGTCTTTGTAATGTCCTTCCGTATAAGATCAAGTACAGCCAGTTGACTGTATTTTCTAGTTCAAATTAAAACACCATTTGTTCAGCTTGACTTATGCTTAGTGACAGCTCTGTGCATTTTTCACTGTGATGTGAATACATGAAGGACACAACCTAGAAACTTAGTGCATTATACTCCATCTGCACGGTGAGGTAAATGTGACTGGGGTAATATTGCCACCTAAGTTTTTATTTCTTTTTTCATCAAAGCTGTTATCATGCCAGGGACAAAATAAATAATACCCAATATCTGGCTTTTATTAGTTTCTGTCTTTGTTAAATGTGAATGACGTGAATGGCAATAAGGAAGGCTATAAAGAAGTCATAAATAAAACATTAGCACATTTTTGTAATAACGCAGGTGTAAATGTCACTAATGAAGTAAGAATAAATATGTGATGTTAATTACTCTGGTTTGCCTAACTATGAAATGTGAAAGGAAATGTAGTGCTTGACAAGAATGAAAACAGGAAAATGGAATATATTGTTTTTATTTCCCTAGGAAATACTAAATTTTTGTTTACTTGCAAAACAAAGAGTTTATACTGCAGAGTGAGTCATAGATTGAATCTGTTTTATAGAGTAGTATTCTAAACACATGAAGTTACATATGGCTGTTACACCAGCTGGCCCTAAACAGAGACATATGTGTGTGTGTGTGTGTGTGTGTGTTCTCATGCATGCACGCTTTCATATACTTGCATATGTACGTGTATATATGTATATGCTGTTTTTATGTATGCATATACTGTCTACATATACACACATTGCTTTTGCATATACATAAATGCACACACATATACATTTACACATAAGGGCTATATCATAAAGTACATTTTTCTATCATCTATTTCTTCAGGGTAAGATCGTCAGCACATCATACTTCACGAGTGCTTCATCATCCCTTGTTCTACAAACTCTTTCTGCTGTGGACCAATTGCCGTTTTATAATGTGCCAAGAAACGGAAAAGCTAAGTGTGTTAGAATTATATTTAGCCAAGTGTAAGAAAGCCAGAAATTAAGATAAAAAATGAACTTATAAGTTCATAAACTTTAACAATAATTTTTAAAAGTTCATTGTTTTGAAATGATTTGTTTCTTCATTTTTTATGTCCTAAAACAGGAAAAAAATGTGTTGTTGAAGTTCATGGCTCAGTTTTGGACATCTCATTACTTTTGTTCGTATGAGTTGAAGAGATAGATTGTTATACTAATCACCTCACCATTGGATAGAATCAACAAGACAGAGCTCAGATTTTCATGATTTCTGCAAGAATTAGCTCTAATAATCATTCACTCTTCTCTGCTTATTGAATGCCATTGCATGCAGAAAAAAAAATTCATACATCTCACTCTGCATGCTTTACACTTATGCTCTGTCTTATATACAAAAGTAGCAATGATTAAACTGGTTTAGCCTATATGTAATTGAAAGTCCTCATTTTACAGACAACTAATCTTTGTATCAGAGAGAATAATTGACTCTCCAATTTCACATAGCCATAAATTTCAAAATCAGAATTCAAATTGGAATTCAACAGTTCATTTTGCACCTAAGCTTCAATACTGTTTTGTTCCAAAAGCTTCTGTCCAGCTTACTCTGATGTGATTTGTCAACACATCTATTTGGATGGTATAAACACATTTTACCTTAAATTAATCTGTCTTTAAGAGCATCTAGAACATTAGCACAGGTCACCTTAACTGAGTGGCAATATTTATTGTTTCCTTTTTTGAAATGTTTATTTGCCATATTTCAGAAAAAACAAATCTTATTTTTAAAAATAAATGTTTGCCATAATTGAACTGAGAACAAATTATGCTTTCTTTTTTCTTTCTTTCTTTTTTTCTTTTTCTAAGATGGTGTCTCACTCTGTCACCAAGGCTGGATGCAATGGCACAATCTCAGCTCACTGCAACCTCCACCTCCCAGGTTTAAGCAAGTAGTCTGCCTCAACCTCCGGAGTAGCTGTCACTACAGGTGCACGCCACCACACCTGACTAATTTTTGTATTTTTAGTAGAGATAGAGTTTCACTGTCTTGGCAGGCTGGTCTTAAACTTCTGACCTCATGATCCACCTGCTTAGGCCTACCAAAGTGCTGGGATTACAGGTGTGAGTCACTGCAACCAGCCAAATTATGCTTTCTAAAGTAAATCTTTGTTAGAGTAAATGAAATGTGTTTCTTCATTATTTATTAATTTTTTGTGCTGAAAAATTTAAATCATACTGCCTATATGTCTAATTAAATTATTTTAAACATTAAGCAAGATTAACATCATTGGGAATAATAAAATAGCTATTATGAAAACCAGCATGACTCACATAAAAACTACTAAGATTAGAGGATTTGATTAACTTACTGAAAAAAGAGCAAGATATATGGCCCATAGTTAGCTGGAAATTATTTTGAAAATCCTATGCACAATTGTAACAGAAATCCATGAAATTACTTAGAAGTACAATTCACAAGAGGGAAGAACTATATAAATGAAACTGTTAAAATACAATGAAATGGCTGGGCATGGTGGTTAGCACCTGTAATCTCAGCACTGTGGGAGGCTGAGGCAGGCAGATCACAAGGTCAGGATTCAGACCAGCCTGGAACATGGTGAAATCCCGTCTCTACTAAGAATACAAAAAAATTAGCTGTAATGGTGGCAGGCACCTGTAATCCCAGCTACTTGGGAGGCTGACCCAGGAGAATCCTTTGAACCCAGGAGGCTGAGGTTGCAGTGAGCCAAGATTGCACCATTGCACTCCAGTCTGGGCAATAGTGTGAGACCCCATCTCAAAAAAAAAAAAAAAGAATAAAATAAAAATTCATAATGGAGGGAAATAATTACTATTCCTTGAGATTTGAATATCCAAATGTTAGTAACAGCAAAAAAGTAATTTATAAACACAATGAATAACAAAATTCAAGGTTCAAGTTTCTCTTTTCTTTCCTCTCCCGAGAGAACAGAAAAGGCAGCTCTCAAAAAGAGGAAATGGTTTTATCATAGACAGAGACTTTAGAAATTATCTGCAATAAATGGTTTTGAGATTTTATTTTATTTTTTCTAAAAAAAAGAAAGAAAGAAAGAAAGAAAAAAAGAATAATTAAAAGAAAAAAAAAAAGAATGAAGGAGAGGAAGAAACAGAAAGAGGAAGAGGGAGAGAGAACGGGGCTTTATTGCCCGGGCTAGAATGTAGTCTAAAAATGGGTTTGCCTATAATTGTGCTTAATAATAGAGACATGAAAAAAAAATGAGGGAAGAAACTAACAAACAAGCAGCCAACCAATATTTCATTTAAACCTGTAAATAGATGTGATGTGGTACTGATAAGAGTGTATATTTTGTGTATTTAAAGTGGAGAGTTCTATAAATGTTAATTAAGTTTACTTGTTCTGGATCTGAGTTCAAATCCTGGATATCGTTGTTAATTTTCTGTCTCATTGGTCTGTCTAATATTGATGTTAAAGTCTCCCATTATTATTGTGTGGGAGTCTAAGTCTCTTTATAAGTCTTATATATCTGGGTACTACTGTATTGGGTGTGTATATATTTAGGATCTTTAGCTCTTCTTGTTGCATTGATCCCTTTATCATTATGTAATATCCTTCTTTGCTTCTTTTGATCTTTGTTGCTTTAAAGCAACTCCTGCTTTTTATTTATTTATTTATTTTTGCTCTCCATTTGGTTGGTAAATCTTTCTCCATCCCTTTGTTTTGAGTCTTTGTGTATCCTTGCATGTGAGATGGGTCTGGATGCGGCATACCGAAGGGTTTTGGCTTTTTTTGCCTGTCTGTGTCTTTGGATTGGGGGATTTAGTCGATTTAAATTTAGAATTAATAATAATATATGTGAGTTTAATACTGCTATTTAATACTAGCTGGCTGTTTTGCCTATTGGTTGATGTAAATTCTTGATTATGTTGATGCTTTTTACTTTTTGGTATTTTTTAGAAAGGCTGATACTGGTTGTTCCTTTCTATGTGTAGCGGTTCTTTCAGAAGCTCTTGTAAAGCAGGCCTGGTGGTGATGAAATCTCTGAGTGCTTGCTTGTTCACAAAAGATTTTATTTTACCTTCACTTATGAATCTTAGTTTGGCTGGATGGTAAAATTCTGGGTTGAAAGTTCTTTTCTTTAAGGATGTTGAATATTGGCCCCCACTCTCTTCTAGCTTGTAGGGTTTCTGCTGAGAGATCTGCTGTGAATCTGATAGTCTTCCCTTTATGGGTAACCTGACCTTTCTCTCTGGCTGCCCTCAGTATTTTTCTCCTTCATTTCAACCCTGGTGAATCTGGCGATTATGTGCCTTGAGGTTGGTCTTCTTGAGGAATATCTTTGTGGTGTTCTTTGTATTACCTGGAGTTGAATATTGTCCTGCCTTGCTAGGTTGGGAAAGTTTTCCTGAATAATATCCTGAAGCGTATTTTCCAGCTTGGGTTGATTCTCTTCGTCGCATTCAGGTATACCTATCAAGCGTAGATTAGGTCTTTTCACATAGTCCCATATTTCTTGAATACTTTGCTCGTTCCTTTTTATCCTTTTTTCTCTAATCTTGTCATCTTGTTTTATTTCATTAAGGTGGTCTTCGACTTCTGATATCTTTTATTCTGCTTGATCGATTCGGCTGTTAAAACTTGTGCATAGTTCACGAAGTTCTCGTGTTGTGTTTTTCAGCTCCATTAATTCACTTATATTCCTCTCTAAATTGTGTATTTTTGTTAACATTTCATCAAACATTTTTTCAAAGTTCTTAGTTTCTTTGCATTGGGTTAGAACAAGTTCTTTTAATTCACAGAAGTTTCTTATCATCCACCTTTTGAAGCTTGCTTCTGTTAATGGAACACAGTCTTTCTTCATCAGGCCTTGTTCCGTTGCTGATGAGGAACTGTGATCCCCAGTAGAGGGAGAGGCATTCTGATTTTGGGTATTCTCAGCCTTTTTAGGCTGTTTTCTTCCCTTCGTTATAAATGTATCCATCTGTGGTCTTTATAATTACCATCTTTATAATTGGGTTTCTGAGTGGACGTCCAACTTGTTGATTCCCAGCGCTAAAATCTGAGCAACCCACTGCGCCGGCCAAAACAGCGGCATTATGATTGATGGTGCTTTTCTGACTCTGCATCAAGTACCACCGCATCAAGGCAGCGGCAAAAACTGCTTCGTTGGCCACAAGAGTTGCGCTGGCAACCCGTGGGGCTCCTCTGCTGGGAATCTCCTGGTGCATGAGCAACAAAAATTCATCTGAAAGTGTGGCATCTTCTTGTTCTCTGCGCTTTCACTGGTAGCTACAACCCCGAGCTGCTAGTGATCAGCCATCTTGGATCTCTCTCCTAGTTTTAATTTTTATGTGATAGAATACATTTCTAAGACATTGGTATATTATTTTGAAACTAACAATTGCACTCATGAAAAATATTTTGCAATATATAGTAGAGTTTGGATGTTTACAGTCTACAATCCAGCAACTCCACCTGTAGTCTATAATGCAAAGGAATTCTCACACATTTGCAAGAATTAAAAAATAAAAAAATGTTTAATACATGAGTAACAACGTAGTTTACTAAAGCAGTATCTTGCAAACAAACTCTATGTCAATCAAAAACAAAACGGGCAAATAAATGATGGGTATATCCATAGAATAAAATACTACTCATAGAGTAAACTAGATTACATTGGTGAATATATTAAAGCTAGTATTGAGAAATAGAAACAAATTCCAGAAGAGCACATAAAACAGCAGTCCCCAGTCTTTTTGGCACCAGAGACCAGTTTCATGAAAGACAATTTTTCCACAGATGTTAAGGGGATAGTTTTGGGGAAAAATGGTTCCACCTCAGATCATCAGGCATTAGTTTCTCATAAGAAGTGAGCAACCTAGATCCTTCCACATGCAGTTCACAATAGGGTTCCAGCTCCTATGAGAATCTGATACCACAGCTGACCTTATAGGAAGTGGTGCTCAGGCTGTAAGCTCACTTGCCCACCACCCACCTCCTGCTGTGCAGCCTGGTTCTTAACAGCCCATAGATCAGTACCAGTCTGTGGCCTGGGGGTTGGGGATCCCTGACATAGTGTATTACTATTTTATTTTTAAAGTTAAAACACATGTAAAGAATGCAGTACTATATATTATTTGATTAAATATTTAATAATGTATATTACAAAATATTCAGAAATGAATGAAAATAAGAAACAGCAATTTCAAGATACTGGTTATCTCTATCAAAAAGAGTTTATGCAATTGATAAAGAGTACACATGTGACTTCAACTGACTTGATAAGGTTTTATTTACTTATTTGTATACTGGATGGTGCACATGCAGATATTCCTGGAAATAGTTTTACACAACTCTATAGATCTTAAATATTTTATAACAAATTACTAAAGAAAACACCTCTTAGGATACATTATACATTGATTAGTATTGTTAATAAAACAATACTTATTTAATTGTAAGTATTATTGCTAGTAAGAAAATTGCACCATGACTTCCATGGATTTTTTTTAATACATATTCACTTAGTTTACATTCTATAAGTAGGAATATGATGTTAAGAACATTTATCATTAAAAATTATCAAATATAAAGATGCGTCCTCTTTAGCTAGAAGTATACATAACTATATAGCTAGCAACCACTTTGATAAAAATAAGTTAATTTGACGTTATTAATTATAAATTAAAATATCAATGAGTTATTTGCCTTCAACAAAGAATTGTAATCTCGGGAACACTGAGTAAGCTCAGGATACTGACAATTACAATTAAAATTTATTCAGAAAAAAAAAATGGGATAATCTATTAAGATATGTACATGATTTTTTAAAATAGAAGTTCAGCCCTGAACCTGTGGAAATCAAAACTTTTAAAAAGCCTAAATAAAAAAAAAAAAACTACAGGTGGATTACTATCTAGGGAAAAAGTTTTCAATTGCAAAATGTATATAACAACTTAAAGGTTTATAAGTAGAAGACTGACAATAAATAATCATGGGGCATTCATCATAAGAAATACATCTATTTAAAAAATATTTGAATTGTAAACTATTGGCAAGAATATAGGTAAAAGATATTAAGTAGGAAAAATAAAATATATCTATTATGTTTATTATTTACCACATATATTTGCTTATACATTATATATCTCAGGATATCACTGAAAGTAAAACAAAATAACTGCATGTGAGTCCATATGAATAATTACAGAGAAGAGTGTGAAAAGGTTCACATAAAACTGTGATAAATAAAAAACCCAGAACCTTGCACTGGAAGGATAAATCAATATATAAGTGTGTCAACATCTTATCATTTCTTTTGTTACCAAGACTATTATTTACGTGAGAATATTTTTTAAAGTCAAACAGCTTACAAAGTAGAAAATGAATTGTGATTGTAATACACTTTTTAAGAGAACATAAGTCAAACATCCTGAAGGAAATTCATATCATTCAGAAGCAAGATATAAATATAAAATAAAATCTCTTCTACTTTATTAGTATGCAATTTTTATCTCTGTAGAATATACATATACTCCTCTTCAGACAGTAAATGAGGATATTTTTTCTTTCATTTCTTAATCTGATGCTATATGATGGTGATTAACATCTGGGAGTGGAGATGACTGAATTGGCAACTGGAAAACCAAAAGAAGCTTCCATTCATGTGTACAAATCAAGTCTCTTGATAATGATTGCAGACATGATGTGAAGTGCTTATTGCTAGTGAATCATAGTTGGTCCAAAGATTTTGCTGTAAAAGGCTTCTTGATTCCCAAACTTTTAATAGGAAATGGTTGTAAAAGGGCTCTGCCAAATCAGAAATTTGTATTAAAGCAACGTCATGACATTCTTGATTGCTTTTGCCCAGGCTGAGCCCATCCAGCAGTGCACTCACTAAAAATGCACCTGGTACAAAATGGGCAAAGGACATTTTTGTTGTGCAAACTTGAAAAAACAGAATACCATCCTTCTTTTTGTAAGTCTTTCAACACAGATGTAGATTTAAAAATAACTGATACAAGGAGAAGGAAGCGTTTAGCTTTGCAAGCCAGTGGAGTCTTTGCTGGAGGGTGAGACGAGCCCTTCATAGAAAGGCTTTCACTCTGGTAGATGTGTTCACCACCTCATCTACTTCAGTGTCCACTTGTGCAGACAGTTTAAGTAAGCTCCTGTTTACATTTGTAAGCAAAATCATTGAAAGCCTTTTTGAAATTGTTGAGTTGGAGGTCCACGAAAGATGGGACTATAAAGAAGATTTATAGAATAAAAAGATAACACTTTGGGAGGCCGAGGCAGGCAGCTCATTAGGTCAGGAGATCCAGACCAGCCTAACACAGTGAAATCCCATCTCTACTAAAAATACAAAATATTAGCTGGGTGTGGTAATATGCTCCTTTAATACCAGCTACTCAGGAGGCTGAGGCAGGAGAATCACTTGAAGCCAGGAAGCAGAGGTTGCAGTGAGCGGATACCAACCTGGGTGACAGAGCAAGCCTCTTAAAAAAAAAAAAAGAATAAAAAGATAAAAGTAACTTCAGAATTCTAATGGCAGGGATGATTTTAAACATCAATATGTCTAGGAAACTGCAGAAATGAAAAGATCTAAAAGAAAAACAGAGAATGAAAGCCACAAGCACTACATTTCTACTTTGTCTAGGTGTGAATTTCCTCACACTTTCCAAGGCAACGAGATTCTGTGCTATATCTTAATCTTAGGAGAAGATATGAAATGAAATATAAAATAAATGTAATGCTATAGTTTATAGACTCCTTTGCTTATTGAAATAGAATCATAGAAAAGGAGCTTAGATGTGATTTAGTCCAATCCCTCAGGAAAATTGGGGCACAGAGAAGTGAAGAGATTTAGGCACATTTATGGGAGAAAAGCCAGCCATTAATGGAGCAGGGATTAACATGTAGGACTGCTAAACTGTCTTCGGTGATTTTTATTTTTGTATAAAGAGAGAAATAATAAAACAATTCATCTATATAGTTGAAAAATAAATATTTATTAGGCACATCTTAGTAATCTGATATTCTCTTATGTCTCAGGATAGAGCTGAGAACAAGGCACGTTTTTTATTGGGATACTGTTCAGATTCTAATGGGGAGACAGGCAATAAAAAAGTGAAAGAAGGAAAAAAAAACAGTGCAAAATGATAATTAATGTTGCATAATAAATAGAATAAAATGTGTGAATGTAATATTACCTGAGACGGTGATATTTGAGCTGGTTTCTAAAGGACAAGGGTCTGTCACTGTGGGAAATATGTTAAGAGAATATCTGGTAGAGGGTCTTGAGACTCCCAAATCTAAAAATGTGAAATGAATTTGAGATGCTTATGCGTCAGAAGGAAAGATGTGTTTGGAGAATAGTAACCATAAAGGCAGGTGTTAATCAAAATTGTGTGGAACCATTCAGGAGTTAGAAGAAGTAAGACATTGAAAGCATATAAATAAGTCTGGATTTTATTTTAATGATTGAAAAAGCCATTGGCATATTTTAATACAGAAGCTATTACATTAACATGCTATGAATAAATTGATTTATATAGAGGCAATAGCAGAATCAAAGAAATCAATTAGAAGATTATTAATTTAGTTCCCGAGGTAAACAATCCTTTGATTAAAGTGCCAGCAGTAAAAAACGGGAATCATTGATTACCTATCTTTTATTTTTTGAGGATAAGACTGATAATTCTTCAAAATAACACATTATGAGAAATTAGATGAAAAGAAGAATTAAGTGTATTCCACCTGGTTTGAGCAATCGGGTGAGCTGTGGCATCCTTAAGATGAGAAAAAAACAAGACTGTTGTGCAGTAAAGTCAGGAATCAAACTTGGACTTTTTACTTTAAAAAATGTATGAGACAACAACATGGAGTTATCAAGAAAACCATGGGATTTATGAATCTGGAGCTCAAGACACCTAAATGGGTAAAGATACAAATGTGAAGTCATCTACATATAGATGTTAGAGTCATGTGACTCGAGAAGATTCCTCTATGAGAGTAAAACTAATGTGACAGTATAACATCAACTCTAGGGATCTCTAGCTCAGTGAACTAGAAGTAGCACATGTGACTGAGAGGAAATGTACTATGAGGGGGGAAGAAAATGATACAATTATGGTGTCATGGTGAAGCCATGTTTGCAAGATTGTGACTGAGACAATGAGAGAGATCTAACTTAACTGACTCAATCTTGCTTGTAAGCTTCAGATGGTCCTTGTTCATTCCTGGGTATAGGCTGAAATAACTTCAAGATAAACATCGTTTATAGTTTGTGGTTTAAGGCAAAGTTGATAGGGGCCCTTTCCCAGGGCAGACCTCCTTCTTTCCTGGGAACTAGATTACCTTGGTAGGACTAACATTAATCACAATATTAGAAAATATGGTTTAGGAGTCATGCCACAGGAGGCTACAAGATTGTGACCCTCCCTAAACTGCTACTAAGATCAGTGCATGAGATATTTTGTGGACACTGCACTTGATGGATCAACTATCACTGCCTTGATAGTGAATTGGCTCATCAGACCCTGTGGCCCCAGTCCAGGAGCTGATTCAGCACAAGAAGACAGCTTTTTGTCTTTGACTAATTAACACTCCCAGCTCACTGCCTTCTCCCACCCACCAAGTTGTCTTTGAAAACTCTGCTCCCCGAATTCTTGGTGTGACTATCTGAGCAATAATAAAACTATGGTCTCTCTCACAGCCAGCTCTGGGTGAATTATGCTTTCTCTACTGCAATTCTCTTGTTTTTATAAATTGGCTCTGTCTAGGTGTTGTATTGGACCGAGCGTAGAAAGTTAGCACCAAGACAAAAGTATGCCAGATTGCAGGGTCATTTATTATGCCAGCGACCACAGAGGACTCACGTCTCTCCAACCTGTGGTGTCAAAAGGAGGGTGCCACGACTTTTTATACCCGAAAAATCATCTTGGGAGTGGGGGTGAGGAGCGGGGATGGGGATGAAAAGGTTTCGGACATTCCAAGGTCCAGGGGATTCTGTAATTCACCTCCTGGGTGGAGACAAGGGCGGGGGTCTCTGGACATTCCAAGGGCCAGGGGACTTTTGTCATTCTGTTTGTTACTTCAGTGGTTTACAGAAGTCAAGATATACATTTGTTTACACATTGTCTGGGTGGTGATAGAAGTCACAGATTTTAGCAGTTACTGATAAGAAAAGGTAAGCAGCTTTACATAGTTTTGCAGAACAAACTAGCAGTTCTAGTTACAGAGGCCAAGGACAGTAGTTATTGTGAGGAGAATGGGGCAGCCATTTCAACTTATTTAAAAAACAGTTTTGCATTTTATAAAATAGTGTTGCTCAGGTTCTGGCTCTAGGCTAGCACAATATCACATTCCCCCCTGTTCTTTAACATGTATTAAATCTTTAATAGGTTTCCTCTTCTTGACACAAGGGCCCATAGTTGGATCTCAGAACCATCAATTTTACTGAGTCTATTCTTTCCTGAATAAATTTGAGGAGCATGTTTAGAAGGCATGGTCCAAATGTTAATCCTAGTACTATTAAGACCAAGGGTCCTGCTAATCCAGTGAGCAGGGATGTTAGCCAGGGGGACCAAGAGAACAGTTTTTGGTACCAACTTTCTGAGGTTTCTCTAAGGTGCCTTCTTGTTTCTATATTTTGTCTAACCATTGCAAGGCTGTTTCGGATGATTCCAGAATTATTTGCATAGAAGCAACATTGTTCGCAGAGAGCTGCACACAGTCCTCCTTCCTTCAAGAACAATAAGTCTAACCCCCTTCTATTTTGTAATACCATTTCAGCCAATGAGTCCACTTGTTCAGCTAATTTGGTGATGGAATTTTCCAGATGAGTAATATCTGCATCTATTTGGGACAGAGTTTTGAAATTTTGGTCCCCAGTGACTAGGGGAGATATTCCTATAACAGTGGACCCTGCTATTCCAAGCCCCACTAATAGGGGTATAATTACGGGGGCCCGTTTCCAACGCCTGTCTGTATCAGGCGCTATGAGAATTTCACCTTGGGGTCCACTATAAACATTTACCAGCGGTAGTATACATATGGGCGTACAAAGAATGGGTTTTGAGGAGTTGCTGAACTGGTAGGTGGAAATACAGCTCGTGAGGCCAAAAGTACAGGCGAACCAAACAGAGTCTGGTGCAATGTAGTAAAAACTTGTCCGGTTATAACTTAACATGAGGGTGTTTTTGCAAAAACGTCGGTATGGGGAGCTGGCGAGATTATAGTTAGGGATATGGAAACATCTGCCTTCTCCTTCCAGATCCCCTAGGGTTATGTGGAATTGCTTTTCAGTACATGAGGCACTCGAAGGGGCTATATCGAGTTGTGCTGCTAGGCCTGTGTAAAACGGTGGCTGTGGATTTAGGCATAGCCAGCAATCTTTGCCTAGGTCTGGGTTTGTCTGGTTGAGTAGGTGATGTGTGGAGGACAACATGTTTAGAAGGTTCAGGCCTTCTATGTCTGGGGGGCTTCTGTGGACAGGTTAGGAATGGAGGTAGTGGAGCTCGAAGTGGAGGATAGGTTGGGAATAGGGGTAGCTATTTGGACCTTAGGGGAGGTTTTTGGGGGTTTTAGGACCTTGGCTATGGATCCCATTGGGCGGTCGGGTCTGGGCAACGGTATACGCTGATGGTAAAGATGTTTCCCATGTCCCATCCACTCATATATACTCTGAGGCCCCACGTGCGTCCTGTAGCCCACCTCCCATCTGGATACAGGACTATTATTTTAAGTGGGTTACAAGAACCGGAGGGGCAAGGGTCTGGGGGAGGGTCTTGGGTGAATGAGATGAAAGAGTCTCTGTTTGCAGTATATCCTGTTATAGTGGAGACAGTTTCACAACCCCAATAGGGGCAAAAGAATTCATTTAAGTCTCCACAGTTCCATCTTTTTTGTGGGGTGGATCCTGGGCACAGATATAACCCCATGGTCTGAAGTTGTTGCTCTGACCCTAAACTGCCTCACCCAGCTATACCTCCACTTGTCCTGAAATTTAAGTGGGGGCCCAGAAGGGCAAAGAGGTCCAGGGAGAAGGTAATGGGGGTCTCCGGAGAGTACTCCAGGGTTAGGTTGACTAGGGTGGATCCCTTTCTGGTTAAGGAACTAACATATGCTCCAGTAGAGCCCTCAGTGATGACCCATCGATAGTAGGTGGGTGCCAAGGAGGGTCCCTTTCGGAGGGTGGTTGCAGGAATCAGGGAGATTAGGATAATGACCGAGAACGCCGCAATAGTCTTAGCTTTAGGGGGTTCGTTGAGGATGGAACCACTTCCCGTCTTGACGTGTGAGTGGTGAATCCAGGCAGTCAGTCCGTCCACCTTGATTGCCGTGGGGGTGACCAGGATTACCGTGCAGGGTCCTTTCCAGCGAGAAGTTAGGCTGGAGGCAGTGAATCTCTTCACCAGGACTTCATCCCCTGGCTGGAAGGGGTGTACCAGCTGGTCAATGAGGTCTACTGGGGTAGGTTGAGTCTCCCTGATGAGCGAGTGCACCTGGGACTGAACAGACTGGAGTGCCTGCAAGGACTTAAGGAGTGTATGGTTATGGACTTCAGCATGTATGACATTCGAAAGTTTGGGGAGTAAGGGAGGGGGACTTCCAAACATAATCTCAAAAGGAGTGAAGCCTTTTTTATAGGGAGTACATGGGGTACGGAGGAGAAAAAAAGGAAGCAGGTTGACCCAGTTTTCACCGGTTTCCAGAATGAATTTTGTCAAAGCTTCCTTTATGGTCCGGTTCATCCTTTCAACCTGCCCTGAACTTTGGGGGCGATAGGCACAGTGCAGTTTCCAGGATATGCCCAGGGCCTTTGCCAGGCCCTGTGAAACCTGAGCTGTAAATGCATGGCCATTATCTGATCCCAGTGTCAGGGGCAAGCCGAACCGAGGAACCAGGTCCTGTAACAATTTTTTCGCTACTACCAGTGTGGTTTCTGACCTAGTAGGAAAAGCCTCGACCCATCCAGAGAAAGTGTCTACAAACACAGGGACGTACTTATAGCCGCACGCTGGGGGCTTTATTTCAGTAAAATCTACCTCTCAGTGTTCCCCTGGGCTAGTACCCCTGAGCCTCCTGGGTTAACCCTGGCACATACATCACAACGAGTAGTAGTTTCCCTAACAATCTCATGTAAGTGTGGAATGTAATATCTGGCCCTCAGCAGCTCGGTGAGTTTTGTTTGTCCTAAGTGAGTGGCCTGGTGTGTGTCCTTAACTAGAGCCCGTCCTAGAGCCTCGGGGAGCACAATCCTTGTGTCCGGTAGAATCCACCATCCTGTGGAATCTTGCCGTCCCCCCTGTTCTTTGGCAAAGTTTTCTTCCTCAGGCAAATACGTTGGGGTAGGAGGCAGGGTTGGGGCCGGCAGAGTCACAAGAAGAGTCAGAGGTTTTACTGGCCCCAAGGCTGCCTGTCTGGCCTGTAGGTCAGCTGCCCTATTTCCCCTTGCCTCTGGTGAATCTCCCTTCTGATGTCCTTCACAGTGCATCAATGCCACTGCCTCAGGATTCCATATGGCTTCTAGTAGAGCTAGGATTTCCTCTTTGTTTTTGATGATTTTTCCCTCTGAGGTAAGCAACCCTCTTTCTTTATAAATGGCACCGTGCACATGGGCCGTAGCAAAGGCATACCAGCTATCCGTGTAGATGTTAACAATTTTTCCCTCCGCCCAGTCCAAGGCCTTTATTAAAGCTATAAGTTCAGCCTTTTGGGCTGAGGTTCCGTGTGGAAGAGCCTGGGCCCAGATAACCCGCTCTAGAGTGACTACAGCTGCCCCAGCGTACCTGACTCCGTCGACCATGAAACTGCTGCCATCTGTATACAGTACCTCCTCTGGGTTCCACAGGGGAACGTCGGTGAGATCCGGTCGTGCAGCGTGGAGGACATCTATTGTCTGTTGGCAGTCATGTATGGGCTTCTCTGGCTTGCTGTCGGGTAGCAGTGTGGCGGGGTTTAAATCTGTGGTTTTTGAAAATTTTATGCGGAGCTGGTCCAAAAGTAAGGCCTGATATTGAGCTATGTGGGCATTAGACATCCATTTTCCCGGAGCTCCACGGAGTAGTGACTCCACCGCATGGTGTGCCCTAAGTTCAAATCTTGCCCCAAAGTCAGTTTGTCTGCCTCTTTGACTAACAGGGCCATAGCTGCCACCGACCTCAAACAAGCTGGCCACCCAGAGGCTAAGAGATCAAGTCTTTTTGAAAGGTAGGCAACTGGTCGGGACCAGGGTCCCAATGTCTGGGTGAGCACCCCCTTAGCGACTCTCTGTTTCTCATGCACAAACAACTGGAAAGGTTTAGAGATGTCTGGCAAGGCCAAGGCTGGGGCTGCAGTCAGGGCAGTCTTGAGCTTGTCAAAAGCCTGTTGCTCCACCTCTGTCCATGTCGAGGGCTGATTTCCTCCAGCACAGGCATACAGGGGCTTGGCTATCTCAGCAAATCCCAAAATCCATAGCCTGCAGTACCCTGCTGCCCCAAGGAGGGAATTCTCGAACTTGGCGTTTCATGGTGGGCATGGGTATTTGCAGCACTGCTTGGATTTGGCTGGGTGCCAGTGCCCGGTTGCCCTTCTCTATAACATAGCCCAGGTAAGTCACTTTTGGCTGGCAGAGTTGGGCCTTTTTAGCTGAGACCCAGTACCCCAAAGTCTGCAGGGTTTTTAATAATGACTGAGTGGTCTCTTTACAGGCCTCCTGGGCTTTTGTAGCCAAGAGTAAATCATCCACATATTGGAGTAGGGTACATTCTGGGAACTCAGCTCAGAAGGAAGCTAGGTCTTGGCTAAGTGCCTCATCAAACAGAGTGGGGGAGTTTTTGAACCCCTGAGGCAGTCTTGTCCAAGTGAGTTGCCCCGAGACTCCAGTATCAGAGTCGGTCCGTTCAAAAGCAAATATAGGCTGGCTAACAGGGGCTAGTGGGATGCAAAAGAATGCATCCTTAAGGTCCAAGAAAGTGTAATGGTGGTGTTCTGGTCCAAGAGACTTAGGAGGGTGTACAGATTTGGAACTGTAGGATGAACAGTTTCTACGTGTTTATTCACCTCCCTCAAGTCCTGCACAGGCCGATAGTCCTGTGTGCCTGGTTTTAGCACGGGGAGCAAGGGGGTGTTCCAGGGAGACTTACAAGTGGTGAGGATTCCTCCCTTCAAGAGTCTGGTGATGTGAGGAGCAATTCCTCGCCTGGCTTCCCGGCTCATAGGGTATTCCTTCACCTGGACTGGAGTTGTCATTGCTAATAACTGGACCACGACTGGGGTGCGGTGACTTGCCAGCCCTGGGAGACTTGTTTCAGCCCATACTCCTGGTACACTCTCTTGAAATTTGCGTAGGAAGTCTGGTACAGGTGGTTGATCTGCCTCTGAGGATAAAGCTTCCTGCAAGAGATACTTGTCTGACAGAGCACAGGTGATGAGGATCTGCTGAGGTGGCCCTGTGGCTAAGGGAGGAGGAATTGAGAGGCGAGCTTGACCCTCACTGAAAGAAATATTTGCTTGCAGTTTATGGAGCAAGTCCTGTCCCAGGAGTGGATATGGACACTCAGGGATGACTAAGAATGAATGGGTGACAGTGCTGTTTCTCAGATCAACGAATCAATTTGTGGTCCAGGGGCTAGTTGTGGTTTTTCCTGTGGCCCCCTGAATAATTGTTTTTCTGCTGGATAGTGGTCCCAGAGGCTGAGTAAGGACTGAGTGGGCCGCCCCTGTGTGGACCAAAAAACTGACAGGTGTGCCCCCAACTTTCAAAGTGACACTGGGCTCCTGGGGGCTTAGTTGGTAAGAGCCCAGGGTCTGTCAGTCCTGGGTTTCTAAGCTGAAAATGGCCCTTGGCTGTCTCTCCTGTGTTACCCCTTGCCTCCTTCTCTCTGGACATTCATTTTTCCAGTGTCCCTCTCTTCGGCAGAATGCACATTGGTTAGGCCTTGGCTTGGACCTTTGTCTCCCTGGGCCTCTCTGCTGGGTTTCTGGTCCTTGGGAGAGAACTCGGGTTTCCTGGAGTGCTGCTATCACTGCCTTAGTAATTCTCTTATCTTGTTTGACCTCTAGGGTGTCTCTATTGTTAAAGACTTTTTGGGCGATCTCCAACAACTGAGTTAGATTCATTCCCTGGAACCCCTCTAATTTTTGCAATTTTCTTTTGATGTCTGGGGCAGACTGGGAAACGAAAGTCAGATTGATGGCCCGCTGGTTCTCCGGGGCCTCAGGGTCTATGGGGGTGTAGGTACGGTATGCGTCCTGTAGGCCCTCTAGGAAAGCGGCTGGGGACTCCTGCAGACCTTGGGTCACAGTCTCTACCCCGGAGAGATTGGTAGGTTTCCAGGCTGCCCCCCTAACCCCCTCTAACAAATACCAGTGAAAATTGTTCAAGGCCTGCATGCCCGCTGGGGTGTTTGTGTCCCATTGGGGCCTGGTGGAAGGGAAGAGTTCATTAATTTGCTCCTGGCAGTCTTCTACTGACCCTCCCCCCTCCCAAGTATTGCTTTATGGGCTTCTTGTCTAATTCTGCTTCTCTCCTCAGTGGTAAACAACACCATGAGTAGCTGCTGACAATCGTCCCAGGTTGGACGGTGGGTTTGTAAAACCGACTCCAGGAGTCCTGTGAGTGCCTGGGGCTTTTCAGAAAATGGAGGGTGTTGAGTCTTCCAGTTATACAAATCACTAGAGGAGAAGGGGATATGAACAAAGAAGGGGCGTCCCGGCTGCTGCCATCCGCGGGAGGTGCCTCCCTGAGGGGCAGCAGCTTCGGCGGGTGTGGGGCCCCGCTTCGAGTGTGGAGAGGAGATAAGGGCTGATCATGAGTACTGTCCAGAGAGGGGCGTCGGGATCCCGCACCCAAGGGCCGAAAATATGGTGGAGGCAATTCTTGGTCCTCTGCAGGGCTTGGAAGAACAGTCGGTGCTGAGGGGCCCCTTTTTAGGCCTGCTAGCATAACCTGAAGTCCAGCGTGTTTTATGCATTTTTCAAGCCAAGGAGGAGGATGCTGGATCAGTTTCAGCCATTGATCAACATATGGAAATTGGTCAGGGTGACCTGGGGACCCTGCCACGATGTTCCAGACAGCCTGAGTTATCTTGGGATCGTATGTCCCCGTATCTGGCCAGCCTACCCCAAAGGCTGGCCACTGTAACTCACAGAGGGTCCGAAGCCTCTGTGAGGTTAGCTTAACACCATACTGGCCAGAGAACCCTGTTTTAAAATTTGCCGCCATGCATCGGAGTGGGGTGCATGGTCGGGACTGTGATGACCCCATCTGTGGGATTTTTCCTTTTTTTTTTTTTCTTTTAAAGACTGGCTCCACTGAGGATTTGAACCAGCAAGCCCTACACCTTAACTACTATGCTAACAGACCATTCGCTATAGGGGTCAGGCAAAAAGCTTTCTTAAGTAGTTTTTTGGATTCGAATACTGTCCCCTGAAAGCTGGGCTGGGCTGACTGCTGGCAGAGAAAGGAGAAAAAAATGCTCTTAGTGTCAGTTTAAAAACTGAGCTAGCAGCCAGGGATCCTGAAAAGTATTAAATTCTTCTCTGCCTCCTCTCTTCTCCTTTCTTTCCCTTGGGCTCTTTTGTTTGCTACTCGTGTCTTTCTCTTTCTTGGTATAGCCAATTTTGGAAAGCCTCAAATTCGAATTTGGCCCTCTTCAAAGCAGATTTCAGCAGGGCTTCTGCAGCCAGGTCCTGCAAGGACCAGACAACTGAATTGGTAGGTCTGTCTCTAGTTCTGGTCAAAGGAACAGGGGGTAGGGGCCAAGGTAAGGTGGCGGTCTCTCTCTCCACAACCCGCAACTGGAGAGAATAAGCTCTATGGAGGTTTAGTGCTGCTAGAGCATAATCCTCTCGATTATAGGCTTTTGTATCCAAAGCCTGTGGAAAAGCGGGTATGTGACAAAAGAGATGAACTAATAGATCAACTGGGTGTGTATTTTGTACCCACCATAATTCGGAGGGTGAGCAAAAGAACTGCCAATCTGTCTTTAGTGGTTTATGGCACCCAAATTCCCAACAATTGGGATGATGCCAATATGCCTCCCTATGATGCACCACCGGGCACTGCCCATAACAACATTGGACACTTTCTTGGCAGAATAGACAGTTACCTATTTTCCATCCCAGCTTGAGAAAGAGCACCCATAAACTCTGATCTAGGGTTTTGCTCCCCACAGCTCCAAAGAAACTACCTCCAAGGTGTCGGGGGCACAACAGCCTTCCTGACATGGAATTAGACCCAGCACGGGCAAAAGTACTCTTTTCCCGGTGGAGGTGGCTGGGAGAATTTACAGGCCACAATGACCATAACAAGGAAAATAATAAAGACAACTAGAGTTAAGACTATTTGCCACATGGCAAAGGGAGAAAGGGTGAGGCCTCAGTGATAGAAGAAGAAGATGAGGAAAAAAGAGAAAAGAGTAATTTCTGCTGGGGTGTAATCAATAAAAGTTCCCTGCATCCCGTGGTCCCTCAACCACTGTAAGATATCTCCCACCTCAAGGGAAGATGGCCTGAACCAGTGTATGTCTGCTAGCAGGAGTCTAATGAAACTGACAAATTTACAGATGAGACAGGACCACATATAGGAGTGACAGACAAAGGGTGGGTGCCCCCCAGATGGGAGACCACTCAGACGCCTGCCCGGCCACTTTCCCAGAGGAATTTTCAGGATCGTCTTGGCTAAGGTGTACCCGTATAATCCCCGGGCCTGGTCACCTCAGGATGGAAGTCCAAGTAGGACAGCTCTGAGGTGAATCACCGTTATGCCCTACGACGCTACAGTGGAACCGCGGATGAAGGCCCACACAAGCCCCGTAGCCTTTCAGCCATGGGACTACATATATACACACTCACTCTCTCACCCACACAGAGATTACAGAAAACAACCGAACGCTGCCACCCACTATGCCAGCTACCAGAGGTGAACGCTGGTACCCTCTATGCCAGCTACCAGAAGGTGAACGCTGATACCCACTGCACCAGCTACCAGAGGGCTGCCACCCACTATGACAGCCACCAGAAGCGAACGCTGGTACCCACTGCACCAGCTACCAGAAGCCTCAAGCGACATCTCGGTGAGGCTTGCCAGGTCAGAGTTGCAATGACTCATCAGTCCCCCAACTCAGGCCCTTCCTTTGAACTAGTTCCCAGACCAGACTTACCTCCGGAGGATTTTTTCTTTTAGGACCCTGAGTAATTTCGGGTGAATGTCAGCCGAGAGGCCGCTTATCCTCCACGGTGGCTCTCCGGGGCCCTGGGAAAGAACAGGGGGCGCCTCCCCAGAGGCCCCCAAGGTGGGAGCGGCCGCCTGGGCGAGACTCTGAGATGGCTTTTGTCTGGTGATAACAAAAAGAGAATATCTCGCTGGGGACCTCCAAATGTTGTATTGGACCGAGCGTAGAAAGTTAGCACCAAGACAAAAGTATGCCAGATTGCAGGGTCATTTATTATGCCGGCGACCACAGAGGACTCACGTCTCTCCAACCTGTGGTATCAAAAGGAGGGTGCCACGACTTTTTATACCCGAAAAATCACCTTGGGAGTGGGGGTGAGGAGCGGGGATGGGGAGGAAAAGGTTTCGGGCATTCCAAGGCCTAGGGGATTCTGTGATTCACCTCCTGGGTGGAGACAAGGGCGGGGGTCTCCGGACATTCCAAGGTCCAGGGGACTTTTGTCATTCTGTTTGTCACTTCAGTGGTTTACAGAAGTCAAGATATACATTTGTTTACACATTGTCTGGGTGGTGATAGAAGTCACAGATTTTAGCAGTTACTGATAAGAAAAGGTAAGCAGCTTTACATAGTTTTGCAGAACAAACTAGCAGTTCTATTTACAGAGGCCAAGGACAGTAGTTATTGTGAGGAGAATGGGGCAGCCATTTCAACTTATTTAAAAAACAGTTTTGCATTTTATAAAATAACGTTGCCCAGGTTCTGGCTCTAGGCCAGCACAATATCACATAGGCAGCAGACAAGGTGAACCCATTGGTTGATTACAATGGAAGACAAGAAGTTAGTATGTTTCAAGAAGTAAAATGTCATCTCTATTAAATGCTGTGCAAAGCTCATGAACTCACTTTGCAAAAATCATAACCAAGAAAACATGATAGTAAGATATATTAGACTAAACTGACCCCATCTTGCTTCTAACCTCTAAACTGTCCTTGTTCATTCCTGGGCATAGGTCGAACTAGATTTGGGAGGGAATTTAGTGTATAGTTTATATAGAATAGCCCTTCCCAAAAGTCTAAGGTGTTCTTGAAAAACAAGTGAAAGGCCACCAGCCACCAAGTCAAAATGAGAGGGGCTGGAATTCCAAATATTACTAACCAGTTATTCTGGAGGTCAAAAAATTTGCAACTTCCTCAATCACTGTTGAAGCTAACATCACTATTGTAAACCTAAAATTGACCTTCTGAGGTGTCTTTTCAGTTTTTTGTATTTCCAACAACCAGATGGCCCCACCTTGACCTGCCAATCAATTCTTCAGCCCCCACCAAGGAACTAACTCAGCAGAAGAAAACCACTTCGACTCCCTATGATTTCATCCCCCAGTCAACCAATCAACATTCCCAGGTCACTGGGCCCCTACCCACCAAATTATCCTTAAAAGCTGTCATCCCTGAGATTTCAGGGAGACTAATTTGAGTAATAATAAAAGTTGATGTCTTGCACAGCTTGCTCTATGTGAATTACTCTTTCTCTGTTGCAATTGCCCTGTCCTGATAAATCAGATCTGTCTAGGCAGCGGGCATGGTGAAACCCTTGGACAGTTATATTCACATGAGATAAAAGAAGTTTTATGTTCTTTAGATTTGGCATACAGCAAGTCACCATGGACCTTGACTAGAGACATTTTACAGTAAAGGATGTAGCAATATTATTTAAAATTGTATATGAGGCCAGCACAAAATGGGAAAGAACTAAAATAATCTGAATATAAGAAGTTTGAGAAGGATTGTTAATATATTTAATTTGGCCTGTACTTTCATAATTTGAGAAATTTTAATGGCTTTTTAAAATTATAATTTGAGTTCTGGGATACAAATGCAGAACATACAGAATTGTTACATAGGTATACATGTGCCATGGTGGTTTGCTCACCCATCAACCCATCATTTACATTAGGTATTTCTTCTAATGCTATTCCACCTCTATCTTGCCCCTGCAGACAGGCCCCTCTGTGTGATATTTTCCTTTCTGTGTCCATGTGTTCTCATTGTTCAACTCCCACTTATGAGTGGGAACATGCGGTGTTTGGTTTTCTGTTTGTGTGTTGGTTTGCTAAGAATGATGGTTTCCAGCTTCATCCATGTCCCTGCAAAGGACATGAACTCATCCTTTTTTATAGCTGCATTGTATTCCTTGGTGAATATGTGCCACATGTTCTTTATACAATCTATCATTGATGACATTTAGGTTGGTTCCAAGTCTTTACTATTGTGAATAGTGCTGCAATAAACATACTTGTGCATGTGTTTTTATACTAGAATAACTTATAATTCTTTGGGTATATACCCAGTAATGGGATTGCTGGATCAAATGGTATTTCTAGTTCTAGGTCCTTGAGGAATTGCTACAGTGTCTTCCACAATGGTTGAACTAATTTGCACTCCCATCAACAGTGTAAAAGCATTTCTGTTTCTCCACATTCTCTCCAACATCTATTGTTTCCTAACTTTTTAATGATTACCATTCTAACTGTCATGAGATGGTATTTCATTGTGGTCATTAGAGATTTGCATTTCTCTAATGACCAGTAATGATGAGCTTTTTTTCATATGTTTGTTGGCCACATAAATGTCTTCTTTTGAGAAGTGTCTGTTCATACCCTTTGCCCACTTTTTGATGCGGTTGTTTGTTTATTTCTTGTAAACTTGTTTAAGTTCCTTGTAAACTTGTAAGTTCCTTGTAGATTCTGGATATTAGCCCTTTGTCAGATGGATAGATTACAAAAATTTTCTCCCATTCTGTAAGTTGCCTGTTCACACTGATGATAGTTTCTTTTGCTGTACAGAAGCTCTTTAGTTTAATTAGATTCTATTTGTCAATATTGGCTTTTGTTGCCATTGTTTTTGGTGTTTTAGTAATGAAGTCTTTGCCTATCCTACGTCCTGAATAATATTGTCTAGGTTTTCTTCTAAGGTTTTATGGCTTTAGGTCTTACATTTAAGTCTTTAATCTATCTTGAGTTAATTTCTGTATAAGGTGTAAGGAAGGGGTCAAGTTTCAATTTCTGCATATGGCCAGCCAGTTTTCCCAAAATCATTTATTAAATAAGAAATCCTTTTCCTATTGCTAGTTTTGGTCAGGGTTGTCAAAGATCAGATGGTTGTAGATGTGTGGTGTTATTTCTGAGGCCTCTGTTCTTTCCCATTGACCTATATATCTACTTTCTTACCAGTACCATGCTGTTTTGGTTACTGTAGCCTTATAGTATACTTTGAAGTCAGGTAGCATGATATCTCCAGCTTTGTTTTCTTTTGGTTAGGATTGTCTTTGCCATATGGGCTCTTTTTTGGTTCCATATAAATTTTAAATTAGTTTTTTCTAGTTCTGTGAAGAAAGTCAATGGTATCTTGATGGGGGTAGCATTCAATCTATAAATTACTTTGGACCATTTTCATGATATTGATTCTTCCTATTCATGAGCATGGAGTGTTTTTCCATTTGTTTGTGTCCTGTCTTATTTCCTTGAGCAGTGGTTGGTAGTTCTCCTTGAAGAGGTCCCTCATCCCTTGTTAAGTTGTGTTTCTAGGTATTTTATTCTCTTGGTAACAATTGTGAATGAGAGTTCGCTCATGATTTGGCTTTCTGTTTGTCTATTACTGGTGAATAAGAATGCTTGTGATTTTTGCACATTGATTTTGTATCTAGAGACTTTGCTGAAGTTGCTTATCAGCGTAAGGAGATTTTGGGCTGAGACAATGGAGTTTTCGAAATATACAATCGTGTCATCTGCCAGATGGATTCACAGCAGAATCAACCAGAGGTACAAACAGGAGCCATCACCATTCCTTCTGAAATCTTTCTAAAGAATAGAAAAAGAGATCCTTCTCCCTAACTCATTTTATGAAGCCAGCATCATCCAATAACAAAACCTGGCAGAGACACAGCAAAGAAAGAAAACTTCAGGCCAATATCCCTGATGAATGTCAATGTGAAAATCCTCAAGAAAATACTGGCAAACTGAATCCAGCAAGCATATCAAAAAGCTTATCCACCATGATCAAGTTGACTTCATCCCGGACATGCAAGTCTGGTTCAACATACACAGATCAATAAACATAATCCATCACATAAACAGAACCAATGACAAAAACCACGTGATTATCTCAATAGCTGCAGAAAAGGCCTTGGACAAATTTCAATAGCCCTTCATGCTAAAAACTCTCAATAAGCTAGGTATTGATGGACCGTATCTCAAAATAATAAGAGCTATTTATGACAAACCCACAGCCAATATCATATTGAATGGGCAAAATCTGGAAGCATTCCCTTTAAAAACCAGCAAAAGACAAGTATGCCCTCTCTCACCACTCCTATTCAACATAGTATTGGAAGTTCTGGCTAGGGCAATCAGGCAAGAGAAAGAAATAAAGGGTATTCAGTGACATTTTTAATGATAGAAATCTGGCCCTAAATAATTAGCCTGAGAAAACCCTCTAGGCAAAAAGGTTAACTCTGACAGAAATGAAGTTAAGTCATGACTATTCAAACAAAATAAATAAACAAACTTCATTATTTCAGGAAATAACGTATGTGAGTCTTACGCTATTTCCTGAGATTGACATAGAACATAACACGGTAGATTACATGATGAGTATAATTACACAGTACTTTAGAATAATAGGTAACAATCCTGCATCATTTTTATTTTTTTTATCTTTTGAAAAAGACTTTTAAATATAATGCCTTTCAATTTATTTTTATTTCGGAAATATATTACTAGATGTTTAGACAGGCATTTCCAAAGCTCAAGTCATGCTGTACATAAAATAGACTGCAGGAATTATTAATTTTTAACAATTCTAAATACTCTTTAATTAAGTAACTTTCCCTGGCTTACAGTGGAAGCAAAGCTAGTCAATTATATAATTGATTGTGTAGTTCTTTTTCGAAGGTAGTTGAATATCATTTGTTAAATCATCACGCTGATTTGACAATACAAATGGGTTAAATTCAGGTAGCTAAAAGTACCTTCAAATAATAAATAGGACTTTATTTTGCAATAATTTATTTAGTTAACAGTGTTGGATGGGTCAGGTAATATTGGACAACTCCATACAAAAAGAAGGTGGATATAACTGATGACTAAACTTACTTAAAAAATGGATCTCCAACTAATTTTAGTTGATACTTTGAGAGTAATTAATATTCCTGATGAAAAAGCTTTTTTCTTTTTTTTCCTTTCTGTGGTAGGTACTCTTCTTTTCACATCTGGAGAATATTATGTAGAAGGGATGCTCATTCAGAAACACCATGCATCGAAACCTCTGTATCCCCATATTGAATAGTGTGATACAAAAAGTTTCTTATGGATAGCAAATTGATTAATTTGAATTTCTTCTTTCTTCACTCTTGTGGAGTCTGGGAAGAGAATAACAGTACAGCTGTAATAAATGAGGTTAGGTATAAATTCAGATTTGTACTCCTTATTATTTTGAGAATACAATGCATGCACTCATTTTATATTTAATAAGAAAAGTTTGGCTTACTTCAAAACAACTGAGGGACTTTTTCAACTTTAAGGAAAGGCATATTTCCTAACATGCATTTTTACTGGAAGACAGTCAACAAGAGCTTCAAATTGGTTTGTTATCTGTAACAAATGCATGAGTTAGGGTGTATGATTTTAGAATGGAATCCTATAAAGTAAAAAGCAGAGAGTTGAAATAAACCCATCAACATGTGGAATCCAACTGTTCATAATTGCTTGTGAATGCAGAAAGTAAAAAAAGAAAAAAAAATCCTAATATTCCTGATTCATTTTCATGATCCATTGGCCAGCTGCTATGAGAAGAATCACTAATGAAGCTTGTGGTTTCATGCTGTTTGGCCCCACAGCATGAGCCATGTGTCACCTTATGGTCACATTTTGTATTCTCTATTAACACCAAAAAGGTCCATGTGTTTTGAACACATTAAAATATGATATGTACATATTATTCAGCTTCCTTTGAAAATCACTGACAGCTACCATACCATTTGTGGGAGTGACAGCGTTCAGTGGAGCATTGTTCTGTGAAATAGAGTACAGAATCACACAGTGTGAAAGGAAAAATGTAAAATCAAAAGTTTTCCAGAAGCTATTATTTAGCAGGGCTTTTGTTGAGGAGTTAATACTGTAAGAATTCACCTGTAATTTTTGTTTCTTCTTCTGGGAAGCATTGAGTTTTTGAAACTACCAGAATTTAGTGTTTGTTACCCATTTTTGATGTTCCTATCACTTATTAGGTTTGTGCTGTATTTCACAGAGCTATAAGAAACTATGTGGTCTTTGACATTACAGCTTACAATTGAGTGTTGACAGGATAGCAGTGAGATTTTCTCACTACATTACTCTTACAAGCATTAAAAATAAATTTCATAAGTGTACTTTGAATTCTTGCATGTCAGAAGTGAACAGCATTGTTTTTTCTTAAGCCATCTACTGGTTGCTGAGGTTGTTCAGTTGATTCAAGTATAAATATGAAGCTCATTTACGTCTCTGTTCTTATTTTGGAACTGAAGTTGAGATTGTGTTTCAAATGCAAATAATTTATAGAATTTCATCCATGAATACTGTTGTTATTAAAAGATGAGCATGTATCCTATATTTATCTACTAAAACATGCCCTAACTCAGAATGTTTAACCTAAGTTAGTATAGTCATTAAGTGTGCTTTCTTACATTATTTAGTTCATTATATCACGAGTTTGCACTATGAATAATACATTATGCAAAGAAAATTAAAGAAATTATAGTAACATAGAAGACCACACTGCTGGCACTAGCTGAGTTAGAATTACAGCCAAAGCACTTGCCTGGATATTGTAGATAAAATGGAAATTCACTGTAGTTACCTATTTTCATATAAAGCATAATGGTAATTTTTCAAGTGCCTAGAAATACCATATTTTTGTTTTTTCTAAGAATCATTCACCTTTGATTCCCCCAGAAAATAGGATTTGATTATCTGAGATCAATGGAGAAGCAGCTGTTTGAGGTATGATCTCGTAACTGCTTAATGGGTTCTTTTGCCCACTTCCGACATAGAGCTGATGACAAGACAGAGGAATTGCAATAGAAAAAAAAATTAATACACAGAGCTGGTTAAAAGGGTGACTGGAATCTTCTTATTACTCAAATCAGCCTTTCCCAGCATTTGGAGGTTAGGAATTTGCAGAGATGGTTCCTTAGGGAGAGGGCTGGCTAGGGAACGGGTGCTGTTGATTGGTTTTAGATGCGATCATAGGGATGTGGAAAATCGTCCCTATGCATTTAGCCCCCTTCCGAGTGGCAGCCACAGCACTAGTTCAGTCAAGCGTCATGGACTGGGTGGGGCCATCTAGTCATCAGAGATGCAAAAGCCTGAAAAGAGGTCTCAAAAGGCCAGTCTTAGGTTCTACAACAGTGATTTTATCTGCAGAAGTTATTGGGGAAGTTGCAAATTATGTGATGTGCAGAACAATGCCTGGTAATTGTGTATTGCCTATATCTTAGCATAATTCTGGCTTCTCTCATTCTCCTAACGTGGTGGGCTTTCATTAGTTTTATAAAGGTGGTTTAATGGAGAGGAAGGGCTATCATCATTTAAACTATAAACTAAAATTTTCCCAAAGATAGTGTGGGCCAAACCCAGAAATAACCAAGGGTAGCTTGCAAGATGAAGGCAAAATGGAGTTGGTTAGATCAGATCCTTTTCACTGTTAGAATTTTCTCACTGTTCTGATTTTTGCCAAGACAGTTTTATTCTCAGAAAGAATGCCTGTTTCAGGGAAGGAAGCAAGATTAGACAGAGTGGGGAGTAAGATTTGGATGTCCTTGGAATAAAGGACTTACCTTGTCCAAAGATCAGTTTTGAGTTAAGATGAGCGGATTTTGAAGCACAATGGCCAGACATTTAACCTCCATCAAGATTAGTAACTAAATACGGTCCTCCTGGGGAGGAGACAAAGCCTTGCACAAGTTGCTTTTTCATCTAAGAGTAATTTCAAGGAAGGATTTTGGTTATCCTATAAATTTATATCTATTACACTATTTTACAATTTTAAATAAACTTAAACATGTTCCAAATGTCAGTCTATTATTTAAAGTTTATCTTTGTTTTTATAATTACCAGCATATAATATTACCTTAAATATTGGGAGTGATAAAAAAAGTTCAACCATTTTAATAAAAATGATATTATTAATGCCATTTATTCATTTTTCATGCTGCTAATGACACTGATGGGTTATAAATTCATGTGTTGTTACATTTGGTATATTAATTTTTATAAAACTTTAAAAAATCAATTTTTTGTTATAAGGTATATAAAATGTTTTGTTAAAGTTTGAAGACATGATTAGCCAGAGGTAAACAGCAACATAGAACTTAGACAGCAACATAGAACTTATAAAGGAAAAACAAATGTCTGAGAAAATATAGCACTTGAAATGGCTGACTGTATTATATTATAAATATTATGCTAGATAAACTTTAAAAAGAAAAAAGCTAAAAATGTAAATCTCCCAATAAGCTGTCAAAATACCACATTGGTGCCTAGTAAGGTGATAATAGATAAAATTCAGTAAAGCCAGCCACCCTTCATATCCTTGCCAACATTTCATAAGGGTCACTATTATTATCTACTTTTAAAGATAAGAAAATTGAAGTTCAATGGGAATGAAGGAATAGGTTGTTTACCTAAAACATGAAAGATGTGATCATGTACCCATATTCTCTTTAAAAACTTACCACTTAAAATCACTGAAATTCATTGTGGAAGAGAGAGTGGTGAGAAAAAATCACAAGAATAAGAAAAATGGGAAGGAGACATTGCCTCCTCACACTAGAATACCATAATGTATATGGCAGCAAAAGAGAAACACATGAATATGCATTGACTTGATGCAGCTCTATTACCTGTATTTTGAGCTGTAACCTCTTTAGTTAAGTATTTCAACAAAAGTATCTATTAGGTTCTTGGGATCGGATATAAGGTATTTTGCCCTCACAGGAGCCAGTATTTAGAAATGAAAGTTTCCTCTCTTTTCTTTAATTATAATTTCTTTATCTTTAAGAAGTGTATTCATATAGGAATAAGGTTTTTTTTTTAAAAGGAAGCTGGGTTTTTTGGTTTTAACTCACATAAGCATTGATAGCATGAGCTATATGCGCTCTAGTTTTAGGGACATTATTCAATACACTATAAAATGCAATTATGAGTTTACGATTTTAAAATCTGCCTATAAATTAAATAGATAGTTGACAATTAGTCTTTGTCATATTCAAGTCATTCTATTTCTTGGAATCAGGTAAAACTTTGAAAGTAATTAGGCAAGTATTACTGTCCATCTTTTGAAAAAAAAAAAAAAAAACCAACACTTAGTGCCTGTCTAGAGTGTTTTTTTTTTTTTTTCTTTTTGATATTTAAACTTGATTGGATGACTTTATCTGAGGCTTAGCCTCTGGTTTCCTCATGCTCTGAAATTTAGCAAGGAAAGTTAAAGAATATCTTACTGTTTTAAAGTGAAGTTCTGAATGTAAAGTCATGTGAGAAAAGTAAACATTATTTCTGGAAATTAATGGTTGCCAAGATAGTAGAACACAGAATATAATTTAAAATAAATTTTCATATGTAATTTTTAGAAATAGAGGCATAAGGACTGGGAAAGAAAAAAGAAAGAAAACGAAGATATGTAAAAATTAGAAAATGTGTGTACAGAGAAAATCCTTCTACATTTTTTGTTCCAAAATTTTATTTAAAATGTTTAAACATTCTACAAAGGTGAAAGAAATTTACAGGGAATATCCACTACCTCCCATTTAATATTTTATTACATTTGCTTTAACATATATCTGCCCATTTATCCATCACTTTTTCATCAGTTTCTCATTTATATATTTTAAATGTAATCACGTTATGATTTTAAAATTATTATTTAAGATTCTCATGATAGTGTTCCTCAGATCTTTGCAAAATGTTTTATCAATTAATCTTGCCTTGAACATAGTATTATATTTATAATTGCAACTCTTGGTGGGGCAAAGTAGCTCTTGCCTATAATCAGCACTTTGGGTGGCCGAGGTGGGCAGATCACTTTAGGTCAGGAAATCGAGACCAGCCTAGCCAACATAGTGGAACCTCATCCCTATTAAAAATATATACATAAATAAATTAGCTGGGCATGGTGGTGTAAGCATGGAATCCGAGCTACTCAGGAGACTGAATGGAAGAATTGCTTGAACCTGAGAGGCAAAGGTGGCAGTGAGCTGAAATTAGGCCTCTGCACTCCAGCCTGGGTGACAGAGCAAGACTCCATCTCAAAACATAAAAATACAAATAAATAAATAATAAAAATGAAATAAAATTGCAACTGTCTCAACACACACAAAAACACACACATATATGCCCATGCACCCATGCACGTACTCACGTGCGCACATACACACAGCATCCAAATTCCCATTGCAACATGTATATTTTTACATAGCCTTTACCACCTTGCAGCTTATGAAGATGTACACACCTTAAAGGCAGAATTTGTTTTTTATTGTCTAATTAATTTCAAAAATCCTAGAAGAGAGTCTGGTGCACAATATACGGTAATTATATATTAGTCGTATTTTACTGTGTGCATATGTGATGGCAAATGATATTCCATTGTAAATTATGGCAAGTTTTTTGGATATATCCTGAATTTCCATATGCAATCGTATCATTTCAAGATACCCCTACAGCTCTGTAAATTGATCCAAAGCCCCTTTCCAAAAATATCTGCTATTAATTTTACATTTATTTCAGTTTCTTTTTAAAGTTACCTCTGTCCTGAATAACTCTCAAGATATAGTTTTAAATAAGAAAAATTCTACATATGCCAATTTCATCTTTGGTTTGCATTTCCACCATCAGCATCATTTCCTGTTTGTTGATACAGCACCAATATATCGCTAAATTACTGCTATTTGTTTCCATTCCTTCTTCTAATTGTTTTTACTACTTCTATGTTTATTACAGATGTCAAAATGAATAAATTATCTGAAAACTGATGTATGTTAACATTCCCCCCATCCCAAACCATCACCACAGACACAAAAGCATCTCTCTCTCTCTTTCATTATATGTAAAAGATCAACAAACCTCCAAGATTTAATGTGTCAATGGCAAAGGGGTAGGCTTGGCTTTTGAGGGCCCCTCAGATCTCTGTCATGCCCTCAGATTTACATAAAGCCAGCTTCTTATGCTTCCTATTCTAAACCGTGCACTGCTTTCCTGTTTTGACAATCTGTTTATTATGATGAGGTCTCAGCTTTGACTTAATCTTGACATCAGTTGGCTTTTAGCTGAAAATCTGCAATTGAGATGCTGAAGCTGTCACTCTTGTTGACCTTTTAACAGCCTAGTGTCAGAGACCCATTTCTTTTTGCTAGACTTAAGTTAACCAGAGATTCTGTGGGCCAGTTTATATGAGAGATTTGGAAAAGCAAGCTAACAAACTGACAAATAGGATTAAAATATTCAATGTGTGAAAACATGCTTGTTATTCTATCAGATGATAGAATTTTGGGTTTGCTTATACAAGCTGCTTTTCAAAATACAGGAGCCAAATTCGGCAGATAATTTTTCATTTCTCATTTTGACGTTGCTTGTGAATATTTCTCCTGAAACTAAAACTGATCAATTCTAGAGACTATATTATTTTACACTAAAAACTTTCCTGATAACATTCAAAAAGATGGAAATTGGATATTACAAATAAACAGTATTTATATAAATAAAGGATGCATACTATGTCTATAATATAAAATGTTTTAAAAATATTTCAAGAATAAATGTCTTCACAATGTTAAGCATAAAAAGTCCATAAAAGCCAAAAATAAAGTTTCAGAAATGCATATCAATTTCTTATATGGTAAAGTATATTTAATAGATAATTATAAATTATAATTATATCAACTCATATGTCATTGAAATAAAATATGTATTTTATATACCTTAACCTTGAAATCTGGAAAATATGAAAGTATTTATTAGCATTTATTTCTTACATTTAGGTATGCATTTATATTAAAGAGTGCTTAAGGTATACATTTCATTTTTCCATAAACCTTGTGCTTTTAAATGCTGCATAATTATCCTATGACATTCTCAGAAAATATAAATTCTTGATCTATATTTGATGTTATATTTTCTTTTTTCTCTACATTTTCCCTTTCAACCCTTTCCCAAAACATGTGTGATTCATGTTAATCTTTTAATAGTAATTCTACCTCATCATTATAATAAACCATTTTAATGAGCATTTTAAAAAACACTTCTGACATTCTTATCAAGCACTTAATAGCACAAATTAAGTAAATGGCAAATTATGATTTCATTTGTATTCACTGTAATAATGTTATTCATCAGGCATTATTTTGGCATTCATGTGAATACAACTCTCTATTTCCATGGAAATTTATTTTTATTTTGTCCTTAATTGAGTCAACTTGACACATTGTTCTAGATGGTTTAGCTAGCTAGTTTCAAGCTCAGAGTACCTAAAAAATAACTGAGGTTCAAAAGGAAGAAGAGAAATTCTACACTTTTAAGAAATGTTTTGTTAGGCCAGTATTGAAAAGGCATTAAAATGTAAATGCGGAAGAATTTGTATAGCAATCAGAATTTCTGTTTTATCTTCTGCTTTATCATCAAAAAGTTTATTTTGCAGAAATAAACTTTTGGAGTGTGTTTTCTAGCTTGTCATAATTCCATTTGACTTTCATCTTGTCCTTGTTTTCTACTTTGTATTAACTTCCTATCTCTTACAGACCAGTGAGCTCACACCACTCAGGACACAGGCTTCCTTGAAGAGTATTGGGATACCTTGTCCCTGTGTCACCTGTTAAGTTTGATTCTAACCTCAGTTCAGGAACAGGGTATCATGGAACTGATAATATTATCAGTAGATAGGTAATTAGGCAGAGTTCAATTTGTTAGGGTTTCTGTAAAAGAAGTGGGAACAGAATCAACCAGTTGCCTGGGTAAAACTCCTATTCTTGATTACAGGCAGCAAACTTCTGTACCAGATGGCTGTCATGGAAAATGGAATGGCTACTTGTGATTCTTTGTGTTTATGACAATTGCTGAATTCCAGAAAAAGTTCTTAAATAAGGGAAATTATAACTAAACCAAGTTGTTTTTTAAGAAATTATCAGAAGAAAAAAATGTAAATAGTCCAACTATCACAGTCCTTGATGCTATGTTTTGCTTTTGTTTTCCTTCCCTTGTATTTATCATCATAAAGAAGGTCCTTAACTTCACTCTTTTGACACTTTAGTGATTGCATCTACATTAGGAGCTTATTTTGTATTGGATCAACTTTTCTAATACAGTAAAAAGATAATACTTCAAGTAAGCACATTTTTCTAGGTTGCAATCATTGAGTGTAAGGTTTATTGTTCCTGTTAGGATGCTTTTTTAAAAAAGTACTTGCAATAATTAAACTTCCATGAAGATTAGTCCTTAAAAAGACCTTCATATATCAATCAACCCTATACCACCCATGCCCCTCCTCATAAACATTTATATTTATTATCCTTTGGTTTTTATCATTTTATCTTCTCTAGTATTTTCATCATGTTTAAAGAGAAAGCCCATAGTTTGCAGAGACAGAAATTCTTGCTCTGCCATTTTTAGTTACATGTAAGAGACTGCCCAGGCTCTACCTTTTATAGTATAACTTTCCATAATAAATTGACCTTTCTATGCTTCTCATTTTCATCTGCAAATGTAGATAATATCACTTAGCTTGCCAACTCCATAAGGATTTTTTGAGTTTCAGCGATCATTATGAATTCATAGCCTGTTTTGGAAAATAAAGCATTGCTTTTACAACTTTAATTCAGGCCAAGCCATTTTATTTCTATATCATCACATCTAAATGAAACTTGTTAGATTTAAAAGTATGATGGTAGAAGTGATGGAAAAGGAAAGCAATGTGATTTTACTGTCCAGCGTAAAAAAAATATATGGTTGTTTACGCCTTTTGTTTTTTGTTTTTTGTTTTCTGAGACGGAGTCCTGCTCTTGTCTCTCAGGCTGGTGTGCAATGGTGTAATCTCAGGATCTCAGCTCATTGCAACCTCTGCCTCTCAGGTTCAAGGTTGAATGTTTTTTCTAAGATTGTTAAGAATCCAGTTCCCCTCTCTACTCCCCAACTTATTGCTGTTGCCGCCAATAGACCCATTCCCCCCTCCCCATTTCCTTCTGTTATGTAACCATAACTAGAATAATGCAAGGCTGTTAAAATTTGAAAAAAAAAAAACAACTAAGAGATGTTGTTTTTCAGAGAATGTATAGCTTGCCTGCTCCCGTGATCAACCGCCATAAAAACCCCCTATTCTGGAAGCTCAGGGCTGCCTCCTCTGCTTGTGAAGGAGCAGCCCGGTGAGGTCAATAACCTAACTAGCCTGACGCTAGGTCTATTCATCTTTCCTTTCGGCTGACCTTACAAAGACAAAAATCTATTACAATCAGAATTTCTTTCCTAAAACACAAATTTGAAAATATTGTTTTGTTGCTCAATATTCTTGTCAATAAGATAGATTTCTAATCATTATTCATAGCATGAAACATCCTTTAGGATCTAGGCCCTACCTATATTTCCAGTCCTTTACTTTATTATCATTTATTTCCTTAGCCCTGTGGTAAGCAAACTGAGCTATACTTACTAGGAATTTCTCAAATATGCTTTTGTTTCATGTGTCCATGTTTTTTTTTTTTTAAATTTATAGTCTTTGATTAGAATTCCCTAGTGTTTTTGTCAACTGGCTATCATTTCTTGACATTTAAAAAAATCCAATCTTGTGATATCTCCACTGAGAATTATGCTTAACATGAGGAATTAAAGTGATTATTCCTTTGCCTTAGCTGTCATTGTGAATATGAAGGCAGGAGAGCTAGAATAGAATGAATAGCCAATAAGGCTGAAAGAAAAGAGGAAAGACTACATTTTGGGACATTATGAAGGATTTTTGAACAACTTCTCTGGAAATAAGATGTATATTTTTTTTCATCTAGCTGGAGTTGGCCTAAAAGGCAGAGAAGAGAACTGGCTCTTTAACTGAAAATCTTGGAAGGGAAATTGATACAAGAGGCAGTAATATGCATTTGAAGAGGCCTGTCAGAGAGGAAGAATCCAGGCATGATTGTTGCTAAATCAGAGTAAGATAGTTTAGAAAGTAGAAAACTGAACCTGGAGTGATTCCTTAAAATGAAATCTAGTGGATATTAGCTGCAGAAAATGATTTTTTTGTTTCTTTTTCTTTTTTTCTTTTTTTTTTTTTTTTTTTTTCATTCATAGAAATTTTACAATCATTCTTAGAAAGGGAGCAAGCTATTAAGAAACTATGCCAGTTCAGAAAGATAAAAACAAGGATGACCTGGGATCAGGCCAGGATCTGAAGACTGAACTTTTGAGTTAATTAATTGTGCAGAGTTTGCTGTGGCTCTACCACACAAACCTGGTGGTATTCTTTAAATATATTTCCCCAAAATTTGATAAAAGAGGGATGCATTCACATAATGGCTCTTAAAATAAAAGCACTCTTCACTGAAATGATTATATGAAAAATAAAAAATAATATGAAAATGAATTATAATTGCTGCATAGCTATTATGTGCAAGACATTGTGCTAAGCAATATACGAAAATAATCACATTGACTCATCTGAAAAAAATTCTAATAACCATTTTAGGAAGAAAGCAAACTGAAATTTAGAAGCATTGTGCAATTTGATGAAGACCCATGAGTATTAAGGAAAGCCACAATACAAGTTAGGTGTGTCTGTCCATCAATGTTGAGTCTTGAAAGTTTTTGCTGCTCACAGTGAATCCTACCTCTATTTGATCGCTTTGTAGATAACTTGTTGCAACCCTTTATGTAGAAAACTATGTAATTCTTCATTAAAAGATGCAGTTTAAAACCTTTATTTTAATTATTCTCACTAATATCCCCTAGTACATATCACCCTTATGATTAAGTTTTAGGTACCCAGCTAAAGTTGAAATCAAAGATGTATTAATAGAAGCTTTTTGTGCACTCACAAAGCAGTATTTAGGAGAATGCAATTCAAGGAAGATGAGTTGGCGTTTCCATTTTTAATTTAAATAATTACTTGCTGACTATCTAATATTTTTGGAGTCAGATTCAGAAATATTTTTCAGGCTCTGGATCTGCAAGTTTGCATTAATTTACATATTTTAAAGCAAAATAAGATTTTATTATTGAAACTTTCTATACAACAAAGAAACATTTTTAGGTTAGATGAAAATGCATGTATTCTCTTAGTCATAAAACTAGGATTAGGTTCCTGGATGCTTAGTAAAATACTTCTTAGGATATAAAATATTCTAACTTTAGGTAACAAGTGCTAACATTTTTTTCTTCAATCCTCTCTAAACCTTTCATAGGACTTCTAGGTATTTGTGCATAGGCTTGCCGTTGAAAACAGACAATGATATTTCTGTCTGTCTATAAAATACTGCATATTGAGGGAAAGATGGTGTTTTATTTAACTTTTCCTTCTTTTTGTTCTACATCATAATTTATACTTGACTTTCGCTATAAATATAAGGAATATGAGAAACTTAGGCCAGTAATTGCTAATACAGTTTCAACAAAGAAGAAACTTGGTAGTTGGTTTCAAATTTCAGGATAATTTACCATCAATTTAGCAATGCATGATTGGGAATCATATTATTGCACTTGTCACCGAAATGTACAGGAAATAACATTTTTTAAAAAATGGTAATGCAATTTAAAAAATAGTCCTCATCCTAAAGTTGGCTTATATTATTCATGGGAATTAACCTCCTGCCAATTAAAAAATATTGAATTTTTTTCAAAAAATATTGTGAGAGCTAGCCCAGAGACCATAGTCCAACCTGTGACCTGCCATGAGGCCAGCAGTTCTTGCACACAGGGAGAGTGTAACCATTAAATTGCATATTGTTCCTTGACTTCTAATCAGAGGTGGTCTTAGAAATAACCCACATTAATTCTGTCATGTTCTTGGTAAATTATAGCTTTGTTTCCTCAGTATACCCAAGTGGTAGAACTCATCAAAGCTTGCATCCCAACTCAGCCTGAATTTAATCAACACTAATTTTTTTCTCATTATGCTTACATTAATGAGTTATTTAAGAAGATTGGGAGCAAAACTAATGTAATAGATTTTTAGGTATTGTTACGTAGATGCCATGTTAGGTCAAAAAGAGAAAGATATTATTCAATACAGGATAATACTCTAGATAGCTCTTTTTTTCTATCATAACTTATTTATTTGTTTAAAATTATTTTAGATTTGGGGGCACTTGTGAAGATTTACTACATAAATAAACATATGTCACAGTGGTTTGTTATACATATTATTACACCACCCAGGTATTAAGCCCAGTACTCAATAATTTTCTTTTCTGCTCCTCTCCCTCCTCTCACATTCCCTCCTCAAGTAAACCCCAGTGTCTGTTGTTTACTTCTTTGTGTTACTAAGTTCTTATCATTTAGCTACTACTTATAGGTGAGAACACGTGGTATTTGGTTTTCTGTTTCTGCATTAATTTGCTAAGGATGATAGCCTCCATCCCTATTCATGTTCTAGCAAAAGACATAATGTCATTCTTTTTTATGGCTACATAGTATTCCATGGTGTATGTGTGCCATATTTTCTTTATTCAGTCTGTCATTGATGGGCATTTAGATTGATTCCATGTCTTTGCTATTGTGAACAGTGCTGCAATGAACACTCACGTGCATGAATCCTTATGGTATAATGATTTTTATTTCTCTGGGTATATACCTAGTAATGGCGTTGCTGGGTAAAATGGTAGTAATGCTTTTAGTTCTTTGAGGAATCGCCATGCTGCTTTCCACAATGGTTACATTTATTTACACTCCCACCAACAGTGTATAAGAGTTGTCTTTTCTTTAAAACCTCACCAGCATCTGTAATTTTTTGATCCTTCAATAATAGTCATTATGATTGGTGTGAGATGGTATATGATATGATTTGTGTTGTCCCCACCAAAATCTCAACTTGAATTGTAGCTCCCAGAATTCCCTCAAGGGACCCAGGGGGTGGTAACTCTAACATGGGAGCCAGTCTTTCCCAGGCTATTCTCATGATAGTGAATAAATTTCAGGAGATCTGATGAGTTAATCAGGGAATTCTGCTTTTGCTTCTTTCTCATTTTCTCTTGCTGCTGCAATGTAAAAAGTGCCTTTCAGCTCCCGTCATGATTCTGAGGCCTTCCTAGCTATGTGAAACTTTAAGTCCAACTAAACTTCTTTTTCTTCTCAGTCTCAGATATGTTATCATCAGCAGTGTCAATACAGACTAATATAGTAAATTGGTATTAATAGTGTGAGGCATAGCTGAAAAAATATCCAAAAATTTGGACACAGCTTTGGAACTAACAGGCAGAGGTTGGAATAGTTTGGAAGGCTCAGAAGACAGGAATATGTGGGGAAGTTTGAAACTTCCTAGACTTGTTGAATGGCTTTGTCCAAAATGCTGATAGTGATATGGACAATAAGATCCAGGATGAGGTGGTCTCAGGTGGAGATGAGGAACTTATTGGGAAGTGGAACAAAGGTGACTCTTGCTATATTTTAATAAAGACATGGGTGGCATTTTGCCCCTGCCCTAGAGATTTGTGATACTTTAAACTTGAGACAGATGTTTTTGAAAAGTTTCTGCACCAGCTTTTCTTTGTACATCTGGTAGAATTCAGCTATGAATCCATCAGGTCCTGGGCTTTTTCTGGTTGGTAGGCTGTACATTGCTGATTCAATTTTGGAGTTCATTATTTGTCTGTCCAGGGAATCAATTTATTCCTGGCTCAGTTTTAGGAGGGTGTATTTGTCCAGGAATTTATCTACCTCTTCTAAGTTTTCTAATTTGTATGCATCGAGGTGTTCATAATGGTTCTGCTGTTTTTTTTTTATTTTATTTTAATTTCTGTGGGGTCAGTGGTAACATTCCCTCTGTCATTTATAGTTGTGTTTATTTGGATCTTCTTTTTTTTTCTCACTAGTCTACCTAGTGACCTATCTAATTTATTACTTTATTCAGAAAACCAACTTCTGGATTCATTTATTTTTTGTTAATGGTTTTTCATGTCTCACTTCAGCTTCGGTTCAGTTCAGCTCTGATTTTGTTATTTCTCATCTTTTGCTAGCTTTGGGGTTGATTTTTTTCTGGTTTCTCTACTTGTTTCAGTTGCAGAGTTAAGTTGTTAATATGACATCTTTTTTTACTTTTTGATATGGGCATTTAGTGTACCAGAGGTTCTGATATGTTGTATCTTCCTTCTCATTATTTTCAAAGAGTTTCTTGATTTTTGCCTTAATTTTATTTTTTACCCAAAAGTTATACAAGACCATGCTGTTTAATTTCCAAGTAATTGTATGGTCTTGAGTGATTTTATTTGTGTTGACTTGTATTTTTATTGTGCTGTGGGCCAAGAATGTGTTATGATGCTGATACATTTACTTTTGTCAAGGATTGCTTTATTTCCAATTATGTGGTTGCTCTTGGAGTAGATGTGATGTAGACATAAAAAAAACAAACCTATATTCTGTTGGTTTTCGGTGAACATCTATCAACTCTATTTGGTGTAATGCTATGATTAGGTGTTGAATATTTTTGTTTATTTTCTGCCTTGATAATCTTTCTAGTATCGTCAGTAAAGTATTGAAATCTTCCGCTATTATTATGTGGCAATTTATGTCTCTTTGTAGGTCTCTAAGGACTTGCTTTATAAATCTGGGTGCTCCTGCGTTGGGTGCATATATATTTAGAATAGATATGGTCTTCTTGTCTAATTGAATCCTTTACCATTATGTAGTGCCGTTCCTTGTTTTTTTTATATCTTTGTTGGTTTTAAATGTGTTTTGTCTGAAATTAGGATTGCAACCCCTGCTTTTTTCTGTTTTTCATTTGCTTAGTAGGTTTTTTGTACACTTGCTTATTTTGATCCTCTGAGTCATGATGGGTGAGATGGATCTCTTGAAGATAGCTTACCAGTGGGCCTTGTTTTTTTAATCCAGCTTACCAGTCTCTGCCTTTTTAGTGGGGCATTTAGCCAGTATACTCTCTAGGTTAGTACTGATATGTGTGGATTTGATCCTGTCATTGTGCTGTTAGCTGGTTATTATGTTGGCTTGTTTGTGTGTTTGCTTTATAGTGACACTTGTCTGTGTGTTTAAGTGTGTTTTTTTATTAACTGGTAGTGATATTTCCTTTCTATATTTAGTGCTTTATTCAAGATCTCTTGTAAGGCTGGTTGGTGGGAATGAAGTCTATCAACATTTGCTTATCTGAAAAGGATTTTATTTCTCCTTCACTTGGGAAGCTTAGTTTAGCTGGATATAAAAGTCTAGTTTGAAGATTTTTTTCTTAAAGAATGTTGAACATAGGCCCCGGATCTCTTCTGGCTTGTATGGTTCCGGTTAAGAGGACTGCTTTTAATTTGATGGGGTTCCCTTTGTAGTAACTTGCTCTTCCTCGCTTGCTGCCTTTAACATTTTTTCTTTCATTTCAGCCTTGGAAAATCTGATGATTATCTGTCTAGGGCATGATCTTTTTGTATAGAAACTTTGGGAATTCTCTATTTCCTGAATTTTACTGTGGGCCTCTCTATCTAGGTTGGGGAAGTTTTTATGGATGATATCCTGAAACATATTTTTCATGTTGTTCACTTTCTACCCCTGCCTTTCAGGGATACCAGTGATTTATAGGTTTGGCCTCTTTGCATAATCCCATACTTCTCAGAGGTTTTATTCATTCATTTTTATTCTTTTTTTTCTTTATTTTTGTCTGGTGTCTTATTTCAGAGAATCAGTCTTGAAGTTCTGAGATTCTTTCTTTCGTTTGTTTCATCCTGCTGTTAATACTTTTGATTACATTGTGAAATTATTGTATTATGTTATTCAGCTCTGTCAGACCCATTTGGTTCTTTTTTATATTGGCTATTTGTTCTTCAGCTCCTGTATTACTATATTGTGATTCTTATTTTACTCAGATTAGGTTTTGCCATCCTCCTGAATCTCAACAATCTTTGGTCCTAGCTATATTTGGAATTCTATTTCTTTCATTTCAGCTAGTTTGGCTTGGTTAAGGTGCAGTTATTTGGCAGACCTATGACACTCTGGCTATTTGAGTTACTAGACTTCTTGTATTGGGTCTTTCTCATTGCTGCCTGTGGGTGTTCCTTTAAGTGCCGTGTAGATTGAGTACAGTCAATAAACTTATTTTCTGGATATTTTCATCAGCCAAGTCATTGTGTAGGGTCTTTATTTGAAGCTGACTTTTTGTCCTTGGTTTCAGAGGTCGGTATATTGGTGAGGTATTTTTGGTGTTGAAGCTTTGGGGTTTGATTTAGCAGGTGACACTTAGGCAGACCATTGCTCGGTTGTATGGCTCTCCTATGTTTCCTCACATTTTCAGCTGTTTTCCCTCTCAGTGTTCTGAAAATGTGGGTATCTCTACCCCTTAAGTGCTGGGTGTAGTTTATGACTCGGCATTCTTAGGCAGCTCACTGCCTCTCTGCAGCAATCTCAGTGTTCATGTTTCTTCTTTAACTAGAGGCAGCAGAGGAAGAGATCTTAGCAGTGGTTGTGATCAAGCGTTATTTGCGTGACTTTGGGGGCTACATCCCAGAGAGATGCAGGTCAGCAACTGCTCAGTGCATTCAGCCCAAGATGATGGGTTTGTGCTATGTGCACAAGCCATGGGTTCCTTGTCTGGTGACAAGCAGTTGGCAATGTGTAGCACCCATGGGAGATGGATTGACCTCATCTCCTCGGGTTGATTGCAGCTTGTTGGAGTTGTGGATAATGCACTTAGGGTCTTTGGTCCTTTATTAGTCCAAGGGTGGCATGGCCAATTCCCTTGCCGAGACTGTTGCAGAGAGGTTTTCAGTTGCCCCTGGAGGCTCTGTCCAGGTTTGATAGGTCTGGCAGGGGATGGCTAGAGGCTCAGGCCTGGAGGACCTGTCCAGTGTGAAGATATGGGAATGGGCAATCATGTAAGAGTCTGGCCACTTTTCCATATAGCTGCTGCAGTATTCTTGGTGTCTGCTCCAGTCCCTAGTCACCTCAGATTTCCCAGAGCCTGGAGGTGTCAGTGATGGAAGAAAACAAGAAAATGGCAGTCTGTCCCTCCCTCTGGAGCTTTATCTCAAAGAGGCACAAATCTGTTGCCAGCCCTAAGGCACCTATAGGAAGTAGCTGGAGACCCCATTTGGGAGGTTCTGCCCAGGGAGGAGGAATGAAATTGAGACACACTTTAAAATAGCAGTCTAGAGACATTTTGGTAGAGCAGCTGTGCTGTGCTGGGGGTCCACTTCAGCACCCACATTGCTTCAGACATTCTGAAGCCCAGAGGCTAGAAATACTAAGTCACCTTAACAGCAAAAGATGGCAGCCTGCTTCTTCCTCTGGAAGTGCCATTCTGTGGGGAATCAGATCTCTGTTAGCTGGAGACCTTGGATGGGGGTGGATGGAGGCCCCAGTTGGGAGGTCTTGTCCAGTGAGGAGGAATGGGATCCAACATTCATTTAAAGCAGGAGATACTACCTATATTTTGGTAGAACAGCTGTGCTATGCTAGGGGATAACTTCTGCCCTGGGTCGGCTTAGACTCTCCAAAGCCTGAAGGCTGGGACAGCTAAGACAACCAAACAGCAAAGATGGCAGCTCTCTCCCAAGGAGCTCCTTATTAGAGCAGTACAATGCCGCTACTGGTAGATAGCTGGGATTCCAAGCCAGTGGGTCTTACCTTGTGAGGTGCTCTGGAAGTGGGGCCTGCAGGCCATTGTTGCTCATCCCCATGGATTCATCTTCCTTCCTAGGGGTATGTACAGGAGTCTAACCTTCTACTTTGATGGAGCTGCCGCTACTTCTGTCAGAAAGCTGGAGCATCTAAGGCTCCAGGATCTCCACACATGCCTGAGCAGCTGCTCTGCTGAAACTTCATGTAGCTCTGTCTGTCAGGCTGAAGACTGAAAGTCCTGGTGGAGTGGGTTCAATAGGAGCTTTCTTGACTTGAGAGTTACAAAGATCTTTGGGAGATGGATGGTTTCCCAGGGTCATACATTCACTCACCAATTCCCTGGGCAGGGGAGTCACTCCCAAGTGGCTGGTTGTCCTATCTTGCTTTTCTTCATTGTCTGTGGTTTGAGTTGTTTTCTTGATTAGTCCCAGTGTGTGTATCTGGATGTTTCATTTGAAGATATTGTATTTGCTCGCCCCTCTGTTTCTCTGTACGGGAGCCATCCGCACTGGCTGCTTCTATCTTGGTCACTTCCCTCTAGATAGTTCTGACTCATGAATTTTATACTATTATTTATATATTTTGAAAAATAAATCTAGATTTCTCATCTAAGTGGTTGCTAACTACTTTTTAACAAAATTAATCATTACAATTAAAACTTCAAATTAAATGATATTCTGGGTAAAACACCAAAAAGTTATTCATCTATTTCATTAAATTAGCTTGTTAAATTAATTGTCTAGGCTAATTTAAATTAATAAAACATATACATGAAGAATTTTCCAGGTAAAAATAGGATGTTTGTTTATGGGAAGGAAGCGATATAATAATACCATTCAAATACAAACCAGCAGAGAAGAAAACATGTTCTAATAACATTCTCAATGTTTGCTTATAAAGGTGTTTCTCTGTAAACCTGTTTCATTCCCCGAGAGAAAACAGTTTATGATACATCGTAAAAGCAAGACAAAATAAAAACTCGCACCACAAAGTTACAAAAACAAAACAAAACAAAACAGAGCAAGTTTTAAGAAATGGGTATACATTGGGAAAAAGGAAGACAGATAGTATTTAGGAAGTGCTATCTCCAGATACTGAAATTGTAAAAGTTTCCAAGTAAAGACATTTTGCATAAATGAATTTATTTTACCCAATCCTCAGCTCTTGAGAAAAATATAGGATTTCCCTACTGTGCGTGACATTGTCATGGTGGATATGTAACGTCTTAAAAAATAAAAATAAAAAAAAAGAGAAAATTATAGGATTTCCCTTAGCACTGTATTAGTTCCTTCTCTACTGCTATAAAGAAATACTTTAGAATAGATAAAGAAGAGAGGCGTAATTGGCTCATATTTCAACAGGCAATACAGGCAGCATGGCGAGGGAGGCCTCAGAAAACTTTCATTTATGGTGGATGGCAAAGGGGAAGTAAACATATCCTGCTTGGCTAGAGTTGGAGGAAGAAGTGAAGTGGGAGGTGCTACACACCTTTAAACAACCAAGTCTCACGAGAACATCCTATCAACAGAACAGTAAGGGGAAAACCCACTCCCATGATTCAATCTTCTACCGGGTCACTTTTCCAACACTGCGGCTTATGATTGGATATGAGGTTTGGACAGGTGCACAAATCCACACCATATCAAGCATGAATAAACACATTATCAGCCACATTTTAAGATACTTCAGATGAGCTGGGCACAGTAATTCACTCTTGTAATCCCAGTACTTTGGGAGGCTGAGGCAGGAGAATTGTTTGAGGAATGGAGTTCAAGATCACCCTGGACACAAAGCAAGATTTCAACTCTACAAGGAGTAAAAAATAAAGATATACAATTTGCTGGGAATAATGTCATGTGCCTACTGTCCAAGTAACTTGGGAGGCTGAGGAAAGAGGATCCCTTGAGCTCAGGAGTTTGAGGTTACAGTGAGCTATGATTTTGCCACTGCACTCTAGCCTGGGTGATGGTAAAAGACCTTGTCTATAAAATATTAAAAAGAAAACCTTCATATACTTCAGTTGTTTGTAAATCATTGCTCAACAGATTTTATGTCAGAAAAGCATAGTGACAGTGAAAATTAATGTTGTTCAATAATTACATTAGTTTATAGAAATTTTTCAAATATAACATTACTAAGCTCTTCTTAAAGGTGCATTGTACTCAGAAACTACTACACTTCAAAGTAACTTTTTATATTTTTTCAGTAATTAAAACATAATACTATGCTTATATTTTCATTAATGTTTCTACTTACAAAGCACAAATATTCAGTTTAGAACAATAGAAAAAATATTTACTTAAGTCAGTTTTAAATTATAAAATGTTACTGTATAGCCAAAACTATGTTTATTGATTTAGGAATACTAAGTCATTATTCTTAGCAGTTTTAGTAAATAGTGAGAATATTTATTTAAGGGAAGTAATAAATGTTGAGTTTATACAGCTAAATAATATAAGGTTGAAGTTTTTAAAATCCCCAAATTATTTTACAAATATATCTTTGTACTAAAATGAGAAATAGAATTCTGGAACAGAAAAATTCTTAAACTGATACTGTATCTAAATTATTTTATGCGTTATAAAATGTACATATTTCATAGATATTTTTACTTTAAATGCTACATTTACCACTTGGTTGTGAACAAGAGGCCATATTATTCATCTTGAATATTCAGTGTTGCAAAGGACAAGGAATTTTGTATATTTAACAACACCACCTTTCCTTCAGGCCAACTTTCTATGCATAAGCCATCTATGCCTGATACATTATACTACATTTAAAAGGCAGAGCCGATTATCACAGAGAAAAAAAGAGAACAACACACTCTTTGTTGTTTGTAATTAAGATAGGTTGAACATAAAACAATAGGAAAATAAAGATATACCATGTAAACATGAAATATCACAATATAAGAAAGAAGCGGACTTCAAGAAAAAGAATACTGTTATGTTTAAAGAAGGGCCTTTCAGCAAAATAGGAGGCTCATTAAACCCACAGTAATCAAGGGAGTGTGACATCAGTATAAAAATACCGTATTCCAAAACATAAACGTGGAAGCTACAATACTTCCCTAACCTGGGACTGCAGAAAGTTTCATATTCTGGGGTATGCAAAGGATTCTTAAACAGGATACCAAAAGCACTAATAAAGAATAGTGTATTAGGGCCGGGCTCGGTGGCTCACTCCTGTAATCCCAACACTTTGGGAGGCTGAGGTGGGCGGATCATGAGGTCAGGAGATCAAGACCATCCTGACCATGGTGAAACCCCATCTCTAGTAAAATACAAAAATAATAGCCGGGCGTGATGGCACGCGCCTGTAGTCCCAGCTACTCGGGAGGCTGAGGCAGGAGAATCTCTTGAATCTGGAAGATGGAGGTTGCAGTGAGAAAAGATCCTGCCACTGCACTCCAGCCTGGCTAAAGAGCAAGACTCCATCTCAAATAATAATAATAATAATATATTAGATTTATTATTTTTTAAATCTGCCTTTGGAAAGATATCTGTCCAGAATATGTAAGGGTCTCCTACAACTTAATAATAATAATGCAAATTTGATAAAATTTTTGAGTGAATACTTCGTAAGAAAGGTCAACACACAACTAACAAATACATTAAAATGCTGTAAGTATTAGCCTTGAGAAAATGCAGATTAAAACCACAATTAATTTCCACTTTACATATACTAGAAAGGCTAAAATTATACAGACTGACAAGAAAAACTGATCATAGTCTTGTAGAGCATACATTGCTGGTAAGAATATAAAATGGTATAACTACTTTGGAAAATAGTTTATAGGCCATCTATAAAGCTAAAGATACAACTTATCACATGCTCCAGCAGTTCCTCTCCTAAGTATTTACTTAAGTTATGTAACCTAAATCTGCTAAATATGTATAAACAAATGTTCATAGTAGCTTTATTCATAATAGTCAAAAATTGAAAGCAACATTCATTGGTGAATACACAAACAAAAACAGGCATATTTATATAATGAGATACATTGAAGCAATAAAAAGGAACAAATTTCTCATTCACACAGAAGAGTATGCTGAGCTAAAGAAGCCAAACACACAAAAAAGAAACATTCTCTGTTTCTTCTATTTTTCTGGAACAACAAAAACATATATCAATTGTTATATGCAGAAAGAAATAACGTTCATGTTGGTAAATGTCTCTCTTTGATTTTCCTCTGTTAATGAATCTTTACTTTTAGAAACACTGTTCCTAAAAAAGAAAATCTAAGACAGAATTATTTGACCTGTGGTTAAATTATGTTTCTTACGTTACTTTTTAAACTATTGGAGTCTAAAAATTCATATTTTGTGGTAGATGCTACTTCTGATAATATATATTTGGCTAAAAAATCTAGAACATAGAGATTGATTTAAAAATTGTTGTGCTTTCAGTTTGGTCACTAGTAAATAACCACAGTAAGGATTTTCACCTGTGATGACACTCAAAATATTAAAAGTATACACATATAGACAGAATCTAATGCTTGCCTATGTTCCTCTCCTTGTTTTTTGGTAACTGCTTTAGATTTCAGTCCACTTTAGTAATGGAAAGGAAGTTACAGTTTTGAAGAAAATAAGAAAAAAAAAAAAAAAAACACACACACACACACACACAAATACAACAAACAAGCTTTACATGGATAGTGCTTGAAAGAGAAGAAAAGGTGCAGAAAAAGAAGAGAGAAAAATCAGGAAATAGAGTAAAGAGACGTAAACTACCAAATAAGTGGCTGGGAGATAGGTTTTGAAAATTTGTTAAAAATAAAAAAATGGAAGTACAACCCTGATGTAAAATGTTATATAGGAGAAGGATTTTAAAAGGATTTTACTCTATGTTTTCTGTTATCATTTTCCTCATTTATTTATTAATTGCTTTTGCTTTTTCAGAAAAGTTACATGAATTTTCAATTTTTACAAGAGTCAGATTTTTGTTTATTTTGGATCTGTTCCTATGCAAAGTTTATCCTCAAATGTCTCAGTTTCATTTTTATCAGCCATATGTTGGTAATTGGGGGTTACAATATGACCTTAGATTTTTAGGCATTATCAGGCAATTATCTGTTCATTAGAATTGTGCGTCTCATTCTTGGTTATGCCTTCTTCCAAATTTTAAAAATTGCACCTAATTTATTTTGAGGAAAATAAACTTCCGTTCAAAAATCTACTTACCATGGTTAATTAAAAACATTTATTTCTCTTACAATAGCAAAAATTTTGATGAAATACAGTTGGTTTAGAAAACCAGCATGTATAGTGAAAACAATAATTCTAAAAATGTATAGTTCAGAAAGGTATGTTTTAATGTTTTGAAAAATTAATCATGAAATTATCACCAAAACACTGAAATTAAAAGCCCAAACAAACCACAAATGAAAAAAAGATATCATTTTATTTTACACTTCCTTTTATTTCCTAAATTTATAACTCCCTTTCATTGTGAAAATAAGATAAACTTATTACAAAAGAATCAGAAAATATATATTCACCACAAAAATATATAGAATAATCATAATCTCAATCATCCTATGCTGGATTTGGTGCCTATCCACTTACATAAAGATATTTGCATACTGTGATCAATATAATTGTTATTAAATAGAATCATATTGTACATGCTGCCTTTGAATTTACCATGGTCTAGTTAAGAGGTCCACTTATTTGAAGATTCAAATAAGCTTTAACAGTTTTGTTTGCAGCTACTGTGAGGTGATTTGATGACTAGGACTGGGAGTGGTATGCTCTAACCTTCCATATTCCAGTAACCAGATTTTAATCACGTAACTGCGTCTAGGGGAAAGGGACGCAAGAAACGTGGTCTATCTGCACCAGAGTTGTGTTTCTGTGGTTTTCCAAATGTGAGCAGAAAGGACAAAACTGAAATAACTGACTAAAACAAACATTTGAAAAATAAGTTAAGCTAACTGAAAAATAAATAATCTTGTTTAAATCACATGGTGAAAATTTCTCCAACAGACATATTAAAAAAAAAATAAGTGAGAATAATTACTTTGTATCAATCATACTTATAACTGACCTATTTTGATAAAGTATAATTTTTTTTTTTTTGAAATGGAATTTTGCTCTAGTTGCCCAGGCTGGAGTGCAGTGGCACGATCTCAGTTCACTGCAACCTTCGCCTCCTGGGTTCCAGCGATTCTTCTGCCTTAGCTTTCCAAGTAGCTGGAATTACAGGCATGCACCACCATTCCTGGCTAATTTTGTGTTTTTAGTAGTGACAGGGTTTCTCCATGTTACTCAGGCTGATCTTGAACTCCGTATCTCAGGTGATCCGTCAGCCTCGGCCTCCCAAAGTGCTGGGATTACAGGAGTGAATTACCGTGACCAGCCAATAAAGTATAATTAACCAATTACTTAGATTTACTTTATTCATATTTATTGTATCCAGAGTATTTTCATACCTACTATATTGCTTAAGTTTCTAAAGGAAGAACCAAGTCTTGAAAAAGAACTTAAAGATTAAACCAAAAAGCCATAAATAAAAGACTTTAGTTGTAACTGCCCAAAATCCCAGAAGTGGGAGGGAACTCTCAAGTTTAAGCAGATCTATTTTATCCCTAATGTTGTTTCTCTTTGATATTCTTTTTCCTGCAGCAAAGGATTCTGATAAGTCAGATGTAATTGAACAAAATAAAAAATTATGTCCTTCTATGCAAAGGTTGCCAAACTATATTTGAATTTGTATAAAACCTTAAATTGTTTTTTCTCTTTTATATTCAAGGCATGCCAATTGATGATGTTGTAAATTTTCTCATGTCTATGACCCTGTGTCTGTAATCTTGGTAGATGGAGATAAAATTTAAAAGACCATTGTGTTAAAATTTTCTATAGCGTCCTCATGGCAGCAGATAAAATTGGAACTGGTGTAGTTCAGTTGGGAGGGTGGTTTGGCTAAACATAAAGTTAGAGAACATGAGTCACAAACTTATAATCTATGAGGAGCAAACCATTGTCTTATTCATTGCTATGTCCTGGACACTTATAGTTCCTATTGCATAGTAGATATTCAATAATGATTTTTGATAGTTAAATAATAATATGATTTGTCCTGAGAGCTTTGAGATGTATGTATTCTAAGCTTTTGGCTGATAAATAAATGGCACACCTCATCTTATGTCATTGCTATGTATAGAAAGAGGCAGTTGTTCTATGCTGGCAAAATAAGCTTATTTTGGAATTAGACTGCCTGGGTTCAAATACCTGCTCTGCTACTTACAAGTTTTGTGGTGTTGGACAAAACGTGAACCTCTGCATAATAATTTATCAACTAAAAAATAAGTGATTATAATAGTGCATATTTAGTAAGGGTGATGTGATAATCTAATGTGTTTCTATTAGTGCCTGAGGCAATATAAGGGCTGAATGGACAGCATTTAGCTCAGTTTAATGAAATGTCTAGTTAGGTCATGTGCCCACTTAACAGTCTAATATTATTCATACCTGACAAGTAACTCCAAATGTATATGGCGCAAAGGTTGTTAGTGATTAATAAATTAATCAGTAGTTTATCACTCAAAGAACATTTAAGAAAGTAAATGGTTTAAGGTTTATATTTCTAAAACATTCTACATCTACTCACTTATTCTTTGTGCTTTTCTTTTATTAGAAGTAGTCTCCTAATCAGCTTTCCTGTTTCAGTCAGATGAGATTACTTCTTATCCTATTTTAGAACAAGTAATAGAAATAAAATGTAAATAGGCAGGTTGATTGATAGAGGATAGACAGATAAATATATAAATATAATTTTAATGTTTCAGAAAATAGTAATATGAAGTTGCCCAAAGATGGACACCAGGATGCTGTACAATGGACATATGGACTTATAAAGAGATGACTTTCAATAAAGTAGTATACTTTCAAACTCCACTTTCTTTAGAAATTATGAATATAGATTAGATTTGGGCTCGTGTCAACCTAACTTTCCAAGGTGGGAATCTTGCTGCTAGTCACTTTTATTCATTTTATTTGTTTGGATTCACCTTTTTAGTGAAAAATTACACATTGGTTTCCAGATTTTCTCAGTTGAATGAACATAGTAAACCCAATCCCCAAGTCTCCGAAGTGGAAAGGTAACTGTTAATGTCATCAGCCTGGGAATGTGAAGCTGAAATTGGTGCTATACAAACAGTGCCACTAGTCACTTTCCATATAGAAATATGATTCGAGGGTATCCAAATTGTTTCTTTACAGAAATAGTAAAATGGCTTTCCATTGTATAAGCTGGTCATCTTTTATCAAAGAAAATATAGCTGGTTGGTCATTCTGAGCAATGAGAGATTGAATTTATTCTATAGTTAAATGAGGAGTGCAAAGAGTAGAATATGGTGATAACAACCTTCTTGAGTTTGCATTTATATCATTCTAATTCTGCTGTTCTTAGGCAAAAATCAGTAAAGATTCACGAACTTTACATGATTCTTCAAAAACCTCCAAGAAAAAAACCCAGGAATATTTAAACCAATAAGACTTTTTAAATTAATGCATTTTATATGAATATATACTTTGTGGAATTCTTAATCTTTTAGATATAGTCTTATAACATTACCTCTTATTTCTCTTATCCCAAGAGAGAATATAAAAATTCAAACAAGTTTGAGGAAATGTGCAATTAATCCTAGTCCTTCTGGAATAGTCACATCACAGTGCACTATTGTCTCCACTGGAAACTGTAATTACTTGAGATCTCGAATAGACATTATCATTCTCAGATAATAACCAAATAAGGACAAGATAATATATTCTTGGAAACTTTTTTTTATATTGTATCTCTTTTATTTTTAGCCTTTTACCTTAAAAGTAGATAAATACCAGTATATCTTTTTTTTTCCCATCTATTTATTTTGTTGCATTTTAGGTTTTGGGGTACATGTGAAGAACATGCAAAATTGTTGCATAGGTACACACGTGGCAGTGTGATTTGCTGCCTTCCTTCCCATCACCTACATCTGGCATTTCTCCCCTTGCTATCTCTCCGCAGCTCCCCACCCCCCACCGTCCCTCCCCTGTTTTCCCCCAACTGACCCCAGTGTGTAGTGCTCCCCTCCCTGTGTCCATGTGTTCTCATTGTTCAACACCCACCTATGAGTGAGAACATGCGGTGTTTGATCTTCTGCTCTTGTGTCAGTTTGCTGAGAATGATGGTTTCCAGGTTCATCCATGTCCCTACAAAGGACCCAAACTCATCGTTTTTGATGGCTGCATAATATTCCATGGTGTATATGTGCCACATTTTCCCTATCCAGTCTATCGTCGATGGGCATTTGGGTTGGTTCCAGGTCTTTGCTATTGTAAACAGTGCTGCAATGAACATTCGTGTGCACGTGTCCTTATAGTAGAACGATTTGTAATCCTTTGGATATATACCCAGTAATGGGATTGCTGGGTCAAATGGAATTTCTATTTCTAGGTCCTTGAGGAATCGCCACACTGTCTTCCACAATGGTTGAACTAATTTACACTCCCACCAACAGTGTAAAAGTGTTCCTATTTCTCCACATCCTCTCCAGCATCTGTTGTCTGAAGATTTTTTAATGATCGCCATTCTAACTGGCGTGAGATGGTATCTCAATGTTGTTTTGATTTCCATTTCTCTGATGACCAGTGATGATGAGCATTTTTTCATATGTTTGTTGGCCTCATGTATGTCTTCTTTTGTAAAGTGTCTGTTCATATCCTTTGCCCACTTTTGAATGGGCTTGTTAGTTTTTTTCTTGTAAATCTGTTTTAGTTCTTTGTAAATTCTGGATATCAGCCCTTTGTCAGATGGGTAAACTGCAAAAATTTTTTCCCATTCTGTTGGTTGCCAATTCACTCTAATGATTGTTTCTTTTGCTGTGCAGAAGCTGTGGAGTTTGATTAGGTCCCATTTGTCTATTTTGGCTTTTGTTGTCAATGCTTTTGGTGTTTTGGTCATGAAGTCCTTGCCTACACCTATGTCCTGAATAGCTTTGCCTAGATTTTCTTCTAGGGTTTTTATGGTATTAGGTCTTATGTTTAAGTCTTTAATCCATCTGGAGTTAATTTTAGTGTAAGATGTCAGGAAGAGGTCCAGTCTCTGCTTTCTGCACATGGCTAGCCAGCTTTCCCAACACCATTTATTGAACAGGGAATCCTTTCCCCATTGCTTGTTTTTGACTGGTTTGTCAAAGATCAGATGGTTGTAGATATGTTGTGTTGCCTCCGAGAACTTTGTTCTGTTCCATTGGTCTATATCTCTGTTTTGGTACCAGTACCATGCTGTTTTGATTACTGTAGCCTTGTAGTACAGTTTGAAGTTCGGTAGTGTGATGCCCCCCGCTTTGTTCTTTTTGCTTAGAATTGACTTGGCTATGCGGGCTCTCTTTTGGTTCCATATGAAGTTTAAGGTGGTTTTCTCCAGTTCTGTGAAGAAGGTCATTGGTATCTTGATGGGGATAGCATTGAATCTGTAAATTACTTTGCGCAGTATGGCCATTTTCACGATATTGATTCTTCCTAACCATGAACGTGGAATGTTTCTCCATCTGTTTGTGTCCTCTCTTATTTCGTTGAGCAGTGGCTTGTAGTTCTCCTTGAAGAGGTCCTTTACATTCCTTGTTAGTTGTATTCCTAGGTATTTTATTCTCTTTGTGGCAATTGTGAATGGAAGTTTGTTCTTGATTTGGCTCTCCTTAAGTATGTTATTGGCGTATAGGAATGCATGTGATTTTTGCACATTGATTTTGTATCCTGAGACTTTGCTGAACTTGCTTATCAGTTTCAGGAGGTTTGGGGCTGAGATGATGGGTCTTCTAGATATACAATCATGTCATCTGCAAATAGAGACAATGTGACTTCCTCCTTTCCTATTTGAATGTCCTTTATTTCTTTTTCTTGCCTGATTGCTCTGGCTAGAGCTTCTAATACTATATTGAATAGCAGTGGTGAGAGAGGGCATCCTTGCCTGGTGCCACATTTCAAGGGGAATGCTTCCAGTTTTTGCCCATTCAGTATGATATTGGCTGTTGGTTTGTCATAAATAGCTTTTATTATTTTGAGATACGTTCCATTGATACCTAGCTTATTGAGGGTTTTTAGCATAAAGGGCTGTTGAATTTTGTCAAAGGCCTTCTCTGCATCAATTGAGATAATCATGTGGTTTTTGTCTTTGGTTCTGTTTATGTGGTGAATTACATTTATAGACTTGCGTATGTTGAACCAGCCTTGCATCCCTGGGATGAAGCCTACTTGATCATGGTGGATAAGCTTTTTGATGTGCTGTTGCAATCGGCTTGTCAGTATTTTATTGAAGATTTTGCATCTATGTTCCTCATGGATATTTGCCTGAAGTTTTCTTTTCTTGTTGAGTTTCTGCCGGGTTTTGGAATCAGGATGATGTTGGTGTTATTAAATGATTTCGGAGGAATTCCCTCTTTTTGTGTTGTTTGGGGTAGTTTCAGAAGGAATGGTACCAGCTCCTCTTTGTACGTCTGGTAGAATTCAGCTGTGAACCCATCTGGACCTGGGCTTTTTTTGGGTGGTAAGCTCTTAATTGCTGCCTCAACTTCAGACCTTCTTATGGGTCTGTTCAGGGTTTCGGCTTCCTCCTGGTTTAGGCTTGGCAGGAGGCAAGTGTCCAGGAATTTATCCATTTCTTCCAGGTTTATTAGTTTGTGTGCATAGAGTTGTTTGTAATAATCTCTGATGATGGTTTGAATTTCTGTGGAATCTGTGGTGATATTCCCTTTATAGTTTTTTATTGCATCAATTTGGTTATTTTCTCTTTTCTTTTTTATTAACCTGGCTAGTGGTCTGTCTATTTTGTTGATCTTTTCAAAAAACCAGCTCCTGGATTTATTGATTTTTTTGAAGGGTTTTTTGTGTCTCTATCTCCTTCAGTTCTGCTCTGATCTTAGCTATTTCTTGTCTTCTGCTAGATTTTGAGTTTTTTTTGATCTTGCTCCTCTAGCTCTTTCAGTTTTGACAATGAGGTGTCAGTTTTTTATCTCTCCTTGCTTCTCATGTGGGCACTTATTGATATATATTTTCCTCTAGAGACTGCTTTATATGTGTCCCAGAGATTCTGGTATGTTGTGTCTTCATTCTCATTGGTTTCGAAGAACATCTTTATTTCTGTCTTCATTTCATTGTTTATCCAGTCAACATTCAAGAGCAAGTTGTTCAGTTTCCATGAAGCTGTGCGGTTCTGGGTTAGTTTTTGAATTCCGAGTTCTAACTTGATTGCACTGTGGTCTGAGAGGCTGTTTATTACGATTTCCGTTCTTTTGCATTTGCTGAGGAGTGATTTACTCCCAATTATATGGTCAGTTTTAGAGTAGGTGTGATGTGGTGCTGAGACGAATGTATATTCTGTGGACTTGGGGTGGAGAGTTCTGTAAATGTCTATTAGGTTTGCTTGGTCCAGGTCTGAGTTCAAGTCCTGGATATCCTTGTTAATTTTCTGTCTGGTTGATCTGTCTAATGTTGACAATGGGGTGTTAAAGTCTCCCACTATTATTGTGTGGGAGTCTAAGTCTCTTTGTAAGTCATTAAGAACTTGCCTTATGTATCTGGGTGCTCCTGTATTGGATGCGTATATATTTAGGATCGTTAGCTCTTCTTGTTGCATTGATCCTTTTACCATTATGTAATGTCCCTCTTTGTCTCTTATGATCTTTGTTGCTTTGAAGTCTAATTTATCAGAGATGAGAATTGCAACTCCCGCTTTTTTTTGCTCTCCATTTGCTCGTTAAATCTTCCTCCATCCCTTTATTTTGAACCTTTGTGTATCCTTGCATGTGAGATGGGTTTTCTGGATACAGCACACCAATGGGCTTTGTCTTTTTATCCAATTTGCCAGTCTGTGTCTTTTGATTGGTGCATTTAGTCCATTTACATTTAGGGTTAATATTGTTATGTGTGAATTTGATACTGCCATTTTGATGCTAGCTGCATGTTTTGCCCTTTAGTTGAGCTGGTACTTGTTGTTCCTTTATATGTGTAGAGCCTCTTTCAGGAGCTCTTGCAGAGCTGGCCTGGTGGTGACGAAATCTCTGAGTACTTGCATGTTCCCAAAGGATTTTATTTTTCGTTCACTTATGAAGCTTAGTTTGGCTGGATAGGAGATTCTGTGTTGAAAGTTCTTTTCTTTAAGGATGTTGAATATTGGCCCTCACTCTCTTCTGGCTTGTAGGGTTTCTGCTGAGAGATCTGCTGTGAGTCTGATGGGCTTCCCTTTATGGGTGACCCGACCTTTCTCTCTGGCTGCCCTTAGTATTTTCTCCTTCATTTCGACCCTGGTGAATCTGATGATTATGTGCCTTGGGGTTGCTCTTCTTGACGAATATCTTTGTGGTGTTCTCTGTATTTCCTGGACTTGAATGTTTGCCTGCCTTGCTAGGCAAGTTTTCCTGGATAGTATCCTGAAGAGTATTTTCCAGCTTGGATTCATTCTCTTTGTCGCATTCAGGTATGCCTATCAAATGTAGATTAGGTCTTTTCACATAGTCCCACATTTTTTGGAGACTTTGTTCATTCCTTTTTACTCTTTTTTCCTCCAGTCTTGCCTTCCCATTTTATTTCATTGAGTTCATCTTCGACCTCTGATATCCTTTCTTCTGCTTGGTCAATTCAGCTGTTGATACTTGTGCATGCTTCACGAAGTTCTCGTGTTGCGTTTTTCAGCTCCATCAATTCACTTGTATTCCTTTCTATTTTGTCCATTCTCATTAGCATTTCGTCAAATCTTTTTTCAAGGTTCTTAGTTTCTTTGCATTTGTTTAGAACACGTTCTTTAAGTTCACAGAAGTTTCTTACTACCCACCTTCTGAAGTCTGATTCTATCATTTCATCACACTCGTTCTCCCTCCAACCTTGTTCCCTTGCTGGTGAGGAGTTGTGATCCCTTGTAGGAGGAGAGGTGTTCTGGTTTCGGGTGTTTTCATCCTTTTTGCGCTGGTTTCTTCCCATCTTTAAGGATTTATCCACCTGTCGACTTTGTAGTTGCTGGCTTTCAGATTGGGTCTCAAATCTTTCAGATTGACGTTCTGTTTGTTGATGATGAGGTTATTTCTGTTTCTTGGTTTTCTTTCTCACAGTCTGGCCCCTCTGCTGTAGGTCTGCTGAGGTTCACTCCAGGCCCGGCTTGCCTGGGGTTCACCTGCAGCAGCTGCTGAACAGTAAGGGTTGTTACCAGTTTTCTTCTTCTGCTATCTTTTTCCCAGAAGGATACCCGCCTAGTGTCAATCTGATCTCTCTTTTATGAGGTGTCTCTTTGGATATATAGGGTTCAGGGAGCTGCTTGAGGAGACGGTCTCTTCTTTATAGGAGCTCAAATGGTGTGCTGCGAGCTCTGTTGTTGTTCATTCAGAGCTGCTGGGCAGGTACTTTTAGGTCTGCTGCAGCAGAACTCATAAACTGCTTTTTGTTCCCAGGTGCTCTGTCCCAGGGATTTAGGGCTTTATTTATGTGTTTCCATTATGTTGCCGCCTTCTTTTTTTTTTTTTCCCTTCAGACCTGCCCAGCCCAGCAAGGAGGCAGCCTAGTCACTGTCGGCCTATAGCAGCTTTGCTGAGCTGCTGTGGGCTCCGCCCCGCTGCAGAGTGAACTTCCCTGCAGTCCTGTTTATATGGGTGTAGTTAGAACTGCTTTGGCGATGGTGGCCTGCCTCTGTTGAGGCGAAGTCTCTCTGCTGTGGCGGGTTGCCTTGGCAATGGTGGGCTGCCTCAGCAATGATGTGTCTCAGCAATGATGTGTTGCCTTGGCAACGGCGGGCTGCCTCAGCAATGGCGGGTTGCCTTAGCAACGGCGGGCTGCCTCGGTAATGGCGGACGCCCCTCCCCCACAGAGCTGGACCGTCCCCAGTTCAGCTGCGCTTGCTGTGAAAGTCTCAATCCAGAGTTTCTGGTTGCTGTTCTTTTGTGGGGGTGGGACCAGCCAAGCTTGATTGCCTGGCTCCCTGCCTCAGAGCCTTTTTTAAGTTGGTGTTCCAGTCGCCTGTTGAAGAGGTGCCGGGGTCTGTTTGTTTTCCCCTGCGGCCACTCACTGCGCTGGCTTACACAGCGGCACTGAGGTTTGTGGCGCTTTTTTTTTTTTTTGCCCTGGAATCTACTGTCCTGGTTCTCTGCTCAGTCCCCTTTTTGAACCGGCGAATGGGTGACTTCCCATGGCTCCAATCGCCAGCCAAAAGGGCACCCGGACCGGTGTATTTTGTACGGAGAACCGCGGCTCCGGGGCGCCGACAAAGCAGCCACGCGGGGCAAAGCAGCAGCGCTGGCAACCATGGAGCACCTCCGCCCGGGAATTTCCTAGTCTGTGGGCAATAAAAACGCGGCGTCCACTCACCCTCTGCACTTTCACTGGAAGCTGCAATCCTGAGCTGTTCGTAAATGGCCATCTTGGATCTATTCTTGGAAATTTATAATATAAATTACAAAATATATACTTAAAACAGGGAAAAAAAGAGATGATTGAAGACTTAGAGTAGCTTTCAAAATGGTGTAATAAGATTAATATTGTGGGTACACCCATAGATTTATGAGCTAAGAAGGCCCAGACAACTGTGTTCGTTGCATCTTGCAACAGGGTTTTCCAAGTAATTTAAGTACTCTATTGTGTTTTTCAAACATTAAAAGTAGAATAAATACATTATAATGGTATCGTGAGATTGTTATGAAAATTACATAAGGCAATTATCTGTTTATGAAATTATAATGGATGAGTTTAAAAACATCACTTTTTAATTTGAAATCACAAAGATTTATCATAGAGGTATTTACTTTTCACCCACAAATATTTACTTCCTGAAATAGGGCAGACATTTCTATTTCCAATATTGAGTTTTAAAAATAATCATTATGTAGTAAGTGCTGAACCACCATAAGGCCAAAGGTGGTACTAAAAATTTTATGGTTGGTAAGATAGACATAAGGTCAAACTAAAACAGATGCCAAGTATGAGCTGCCAGTAAGTAAGAACTATTACAAAATAGCTTATTTTCAACCCAACAAAAAGATAAATATATAGAATTAATATGTCATTTATAACAAATTTGCATAGATTATGAACATCTTAATGATTTCCATTGAATTTTCTGTATTTAATTTATTTTAACACAATAATTTGTTTATGTTTGTTTTTGTTTATTAGTTTGTTTTGTTCTAATGTAGGAAAATATTTGGGTTTTTAAACTAGTCTAGGATGCATTGTGATAGATGTGTCTTAAGATTATAGCTGCCACTTGTTAACTGAATACATCAATTAAAAATCATTTATTTTTATCATTTAGAAACATTATTTGCATATTATTAATAATTTGACTAAATTACATTTTTTTCTCTATATTACAATAATTGTTATATGGGGTTTCTTACACATTTAACTATCTTTTCTATGTTTTAGAATTTTTATTAAGTTTAATAAAATATTGACTGATAATTATTGTGAAATTGTACTTTATATTCTGGAATAAAGATTGGCAGACTTTTTCATTGCAAAGCTAGACACTATACAGTATAGGCTTGGGAAACATATGGCTCTGTCTCAGAGATTCAACTTTGCCGTTGAAGGTGAAACAGCCTTAGATAAAATGTCAATGAATTTGAGTAACTGAGCTAAAATAAAACTAAATGTATGAAAACAAACTGCTGGGCTAGATTTGGTGCATGGGCCTTGGTTGCTATTTCCCTGGCCTGGGAGCACTCTTTCCCCACCCACAGGTATGTCTATGGAAAAGTAACCTGTATTAGTCAAGATTCTCCAGAGAAACAGAACCAATAAGGTATGTATATATATATATATATATATATATATATATATATATATGAAGATGTATTATGGGAATTGGCTCATGTAATTACGAGGTCAAGGAGTCCCACAATCTGCCATCTGAAGCTGGAGAACCAAGAAAGTCAGTGCTGTAATTCAGTCCAAATCTGCAGGCCTGAGAACCAGAAGAAACATGGTAGAAGTCTCAGAATTCAAACACTGAAGCACCTGAAGTTCCCATTTGTGAGAACTTCTTCCAGGAGGAGAAGAAGGATATCCAGCTCCAAAAGAGACAGAATATGTTCCCTTCTTCTATTTGTCCTGTCCAGGACTTTAGTCAATTGGATAAGGTCTGCCTGTGTTGGTGTGGAGAGATCTTTATTTATTCTACTTATTCAAATACTAATTTCCTGTGGAAACACCCTTGCAGACACACCCAGAAATAATGGTTTAAAAGATGCTATCTGGGCTACTCTTAACCCAGTTTAGTTGACACCTAAAATTAACCATTACAGGACATCACAGTCATGTTGGCACTTAAAATGAACCATTGTGTCTGTTTTGTTTACCACATTATAACTGGTAAACAACAAAGTTCCTGGAACATAGCATGAATTTAATAATTTTATGGTGAGGGAATAAATAAAATAGTGTCTTCTCAGTGGAGGCATTATTAAATCTTTTAGTTTATAGAAATTGCATTTAAACTATAACTCAGTGGTACATATCCTACTTTCAGCAAAGCTTAAACTCTATTAAAGGGATTCTGTTTATAAGAGGATAATACATTTCCTCAGTGAGAAAAGTATGAACACATATCCCTCTATGAATAATGTACTCAGTCATTCACATATACTACTAATAGCTTGTAAAATTTAATAAGAAGTCTATAAAATAAGAAAAAAACAAAAATACTGCTCTTAGGTATCCTTAATTTCTATATTTAATGTTGATGATTCTATGTAAATATTTGTCATAGAAATATATCATTAGCTAATATACATATTGTATATGCAAGTTTCTCAGGATTTTGAAGCAAATATTCTCACTTAAATACAACAAAATACAATGCTATTTTATACAAAATTTAGTCCTATAAGTGAGAGATTTCTTCTGAAAACTCAGTTTATTTTATGTTTTAATTCAACATTTCAAAATTTTTACATTAAACTTATTTAGGAGCAAATTCATTTCAGCAAGTTACAACCTATTTTAGTAGTTAATTGTAATATTAATATTAATACTTGATTCAAGCCTACTAATATTCCTTATTGTTATCAGAATATGTATTTATTTGTTATGATTCACTGTTAACATTCTTTTAACAAATCACATGGGAATAAAACATTCTCTAGCACATTGAGAGTGCAATCTGAAATAAGATGTTGTTTTTGTGAGATCCAATAAGCATACTGGTGTAATAATCATAAACTGAAAATTGTCTGTATAGCATTTTTCCCTCAGGAAAATTGATATTTATGTAATATAATATTATTTATTAACAGATATAGCTGAGAAATGAGTCTGTAGGAAAACTGTGTAAGAGCTTACCTTTTAATAAAATTAGTTTTCATGAATTATCTCATTTAGAAACTAGAAATTTCTCCTAGCACTCCAAGTTTCACTTTATGATTAAAATGTATACCATAAAATCTGTAATGTTTATGTTATTGTATAATCATGGAGCTTGAAGGAGCCTCAAGTGTTATCTGAATATTAATCTAATAACTTCTTGGTAGATTGTAAAAATTACCATATTTATTGGTGCCATTTTTGCCCATGAGAAAGCAATGCAAACGACTGATGATCAAAATTCCCAGGCCAAGTTCACTTCAATAGTCATTCAATACCCAAGCAAATATCTTAGTGGTTCCATGAATGTCAACTGAGATTGACTATTTTAAGTACAGTGAAATAATTGTCATATCTAACATCATCTGTTTTATTTGCTAAATTTCTTTATGCTAGCAAATTTAGATGAGAAAATAAAAGCTCCGTTTGCAACTATGGATTAGTAACAAAAAAGACAAACGTTAAAGAGGAAAAACATAAAGATTTAGTATAGTCCATTGAACCACAATCTCCTTATGTTTTAACAAAACGTTCCCCACAATGCAAAACCACAAGTTATGACTGCCACTGCATTCTCTGTTGCGGCCATACAATCCAATACTCTGGCCCAGATCTTACATATGCATCCTAGCTTTACATCTCCTGCGAAATGTATCACCATTTTCACTTGGATGTGCTGTACTTGCCTGAAAGTGTATGATTTAAAAATTGATATCATTTTTTTTTCTCCCTGAGTATTTTTATCTCTGAATAGATAAAGGCCAGAAAAATTAAATTTTCTTTAAGAAAAAGTCCCACCAACAATTATTAATGCCTCAAAATGTGAATTTCTCTCTGATCTTCATTGGCATATTTTGTGCAGGTTGAGATCCTAACTCTTTATTAATAAGATATCCAGCAAAAAAAAAAATACTAATACTTTAATTATAATCCTCAAAATATCACAAAGGATACTATCAACCTCATTTAGTTGATGGAAGGACTGAGGTATTGCATATGCCAACTGAGTAATCCTACCAAATATTGGTGCTGTAAAATATAAATATTAAACATGATAGAACATGGAACATTTGATTTTCATTTTTAAATTAAAAAATTTTCACTTTGAAATCACTGTGATTTTCTTTAATTGAGCTAATATAATTTTTATCCACTATGTAATAATGTTTATAATATTTTGAGAATGTTTGCAAAACTGTTTTTCTATGTTGGTTTGTAATTCTTGTTCATTTCTACCTTCTACACCAGCACTATCCAGTAGCATTTTCTTCCCTGTCTAACATGGAAGTCAGTGCCCACCTGTCATTACTGAACAGTTAAAATCTGGCTAGTTAGACTGAGGAACATAATTTTTAATCAATTTAAGTATAAACTATCTGAATTATATTCTGATAAATGACACCAGTATATTCTCACTTGATGTCTGCTACCTTAACAATTTAAACATTACTTTATTCTACTTATGACTCTTCTCTCTCTTTATCTCTCTCTCTCTGTGTGTGTGTGTCTGTGTGTGTGTGTGTGTGTGAGTGTTTACATCCCTTTGTTCTCAGTCCCATGTAGTCTTACAATTGGCAATGTTATACCATACAGGCAATTCTGATTCTGTGGGTAGACTGCATCCTAGATCATGACATCCCACACTTACAGAGCACAGTATTGCCACAAGGCTGGTACTTTATCAGCTCCTTCAGTAGATTCCTCCTATCCCATATCTGGTCAACTACTTCTGGATGATAAGGTAACTTTTTTGCTATGAAGCATATCTGCTGTTTAAATGCTATATAATGGTGTTGTATTCTATGACCATAGATAAGACATTCCATAAGAAACTGGATAGTGTTTCTGGCTGAGGGTCTGATAAGCAGGAAAGGCAAATCTGCATCTGGAATACACATCTATTCTTCTCATTCTTCTCAGGATGAACCTTTAGCCTATCCAGAATAGAAGGAAGGAACCTAATGTCGTTAACTTGCAACCATGTAGCCAAATTAGTATTCTCAGACTGATGAACTTTTGTGCATCTGGTTTCGTGTTCTTACTCCATTGATCAAGCTGACTGGTGTCCCAAAATCGAATCCCATTGGTACTATGCAGGTTTCTGCTTGTACTTGCTAGCAACATTGGGATATATCCTCTTCTATTCCTCATTATGTCCAGCACATCTCAAGCTTGTATATGCTTTGATTTAATATTAGTTGACCTGGAAACCAGAAGCCTGCAATCTAGGAGTAGAGGTGACAGAAGCCATGCCTTGAACAAAGGACATCCCCCCTGAAGTGTATTTTCACATCAGGGAGATGCTAATTCTTATTAGCAAGGGGTGCGCTTGCTCTTTGGGCTCTGAGAATTCAAGAAATCAGCAAAGCCATACTCCTTTTGGAATCTATCCAAACATGTTTATCTCATGTGTAAGAATCCCAGATTTTTTCTACCAGGGCCCTGACTTTGGCATAACAGACTTGCCTTGGCTGATAATTCAATGGTCTTTTATGGTCTCAGTCATAACTATCAAATTCTTAGTATACCCATCATTGGTGTCCATGCTCCTGCTAGAAAAGATAAAGGCCTCTTTATGTGCTACAAAGTGTTTCTTTGTCACTCAAAAATCACTTTTACTTTTGATAATCACCCTCAATTTTGTACTGTCCCTCTGAAAAGAATTAACACACTTAAAAGTGAGGCATCTTTAATATATTTATAGTTATTTCCCTCTCTAGCTCAAAAAACGCCTGAATCTGGATTTAGTGGCAAAGGCAGTTTACCTCATTGAGATATTTTTTTCCCCCAAATCACAGCCTAAAGAATTTTGAATCTTTGGACTACTACTTTGTGTTAGGAACTATTCAGATCCCACATACTTCATCAGCCAGTTGGCAAGTGATCCAATCTCTAAGCTTCATCATTTTGTCGATTTCTCAGACCACTTCTGACATGACTACTGTGTCAGTTTGTGTTGTCTAAAAACCACAGTTCAGGATAAAGTTAGAATTGCAAGTGATTTATTGTGGGTTAAGCCTGTGCCAGATAAAGTTGAAGGAGAATGGATAGACCGGAAAATCTTCAGGCTGTGGCATAGGTCTGCTACCTATAAAAGGAAAGAAGAAAAGAAACATGTTTATTTAAGAGGAGTTCAGCATGTAGAACAGCTCTGAGAAAGTCCCAGCCATTCTAATCTGGAGTTTGAATGCAAATGTTGCCTTAAGAGAAGAATAACATTGGGCAGAAATTGTGTGCTGCTAATACCCACCATTTTCAGTTAATTTTTATAGCTGTTTGGAGACAGCATAGCCTTGGTTCAAAGCTGGAGCTGATGCTAAGAGAAGTGTAACCAGAGATTATCATTTAACTGCATTCCTCGTATGAAGTTCCTTTTTGAAGGTATCCTGTGTTGGTACCTCCATGTCTGTCACATGTTGTGTATATGTAGAAAGGTGTGTTTTGTTTATATTGTCACACATCTTTACCTTGCAATTATTCATTTATTTATTCATTCATCCAACATGTGTTTGAGTACTTACTTTGTGCCAGACAACAGGGGTTGAGTGGTAAAAACTTTCCTTCTATGATAAAGTAATTATAGATTATGAGAAGGAGGAGAAAGAAAATACATGAATATTGTGTAAAGACTGAAGGTACCAAGGAAGGAAGAGAGGCTGTTTGACTGGGTTGTTAGAAAATCATTTCTATGGTGGCATTTAATTTGAAAACCAAAGAATATGTATAAACTGCCCATTGCTAGATCAAGAGAAAAGTCATTTTAGTGAAATGAAAAAAATAATGAACAAATGCAAGGTATGAAATAGAAAAACAGTATGGTTTGCTCTAGTGACTGAGAAAAAAACTAGTGTGAATAGAAAATACTATATACGAAAGGGAACAGAGGAAGCATTCGGACTACGCAGTCTATAAACTCAGGTAGAGAATTTTACTTTACTTTATATGCCATAAGCAATCTACAAATTATTTCGGCCTGGTAAATGATCTGATTGACTCTCCTTATGAAATCGTTTGTTGTTTGGTTGATAAATTCAGAAGTGACAATGGAAGCTAAAATACAAATATCAATCCTGAAGATAGTATAGTATTCCTGAAAAGAGATGAATAAAACTTTTCAGGGTGAGGAAGAAGACCCAGGCATCTAGGATCACTTTCCCCTTGACTTCCACACTGCTTTTCAATAGAAGAAAAAGCTGGCCCACTGGCACCTCCTAAATCACCTTCCTATAAATAGCAGGCATGGTGTGGTGGAATCTCTCAGGAAGACATTGTTTTTACTTAAACAAGATCAAAACCCCACCGACTCCTCCATCAACCAAGACCCTTTCATATGTGATTGGTAAAGCTGTAAACCCAAGACCCTTTCATATGTGATTTCTAAAACTGTAAACCCAAGACCCTTCCACTTGTAATTTCTAAGGCTGTGAACCTAAGATTTTTTCATGTGTAATACCTAGAGTGTAAGCCTATATAAAGGCAGAACTTCTCTTTGTCAGGAGAGCTTGGTTGTTAGACAAACATGTCGCCTTGCTCCTGGGCCGTAATAAAATACCTCTTCCTTCCTAGTTCGGTGTCTGAGAGGTCTGTGGCCAATCCTGCTTCAATAGATGTAGGTATTCAGCTAACGTATAAAAATCTAATTGAGTTTCTAATCTGAATATGCACTGAATCATTGTTTTCTAATCTCCAGGTCATATATATACAAAAAATCATGAGGGCGTCTAAAGTAGCCTAAAGAAAAGATCATTGGCAACACTTTACTCTTCATGTTAATTGAAATGGTATTAGGAAAATGATGGCTTAGCCTATTAAAGTGGCATGTGCCTACTTGTCTATTATGCATAAATGCCAAAGTTATGCATCTAACTCCTTTGTATCAAATCATATTTATCTCTGTGCTTATCACTGGTGTCCAAAACTCACGGCGTTACCTTTTCCCACTGATTTCCTTTGTGTTTCTCTGCCAGTAGAATGTGATCCTCTTTAAGAAAAAGGAGGTCTTATTTACATTTATATTTTTATATTTTAGCTCATTTCCCAGCATGAAATATATCTTCATTAAATGTTTGTTAACTAAAAAATGAAATACTAATTTAATAAGTTTGAAAACAACCTGGTAATATATATTGTGCATATTTGTTTGGCTAGTGATATAGGTTATTTAAATAACAATTAGTTATCACTCTGTATTTGAAAATTAGATTCATACATGCATGGTGAGATGTGATATGGAACTCTGCCGCTTGTTTAATCACTGATTCTTGATAGATTGTGAGAAAATAACGAAATCAGGTGAGGATGCAGTTATAGATACGGTTGAGAGGGAAGGGCAAGGAAAAGTTAACAAAGCCATTGTCCATTGATATCAGGAAGTGACCAGGAAATGGCACTTCAAGGTAACTTAAAGAAATGTCTCAGAAAAGGGGCAGAGGAAAATGATGGATATTTTTAAAGTCCAAGTGTAATAGTCAACATGTGACCAAGAAAACAGGCCAGTAAATGCTTTGCAGGTTTGAAGGATGTAATATAAGGACTAGGGCTTATACCACTGCTGAAAACACTGGGGAAACAAAGGTCAGAGAAACCATCATAAAGTTCAGAAAAGCTGTTACTAAAGCTGTTTTTATAGAGTAAAGAAGTCACCACAAAATACCTTAACCTGAAGTTCTAAAACGGATGCTTCTCAGGAGCTCACTAAGAAGTCCCTGTGAATTGTATTTACCCTTGCTTTTGGCTGTAAATATTTTTTAGAGCATAATCTTTTCCTTCTCTTTTGCTCTCTGAATCTCATTAGAGTACCTCACATTGAAAACTCTGAACTGGAATCACATACGGAAGGGGATTTGGGAAAATTCTGTTCCTGGCATCTCTTACTAGGTGCAGAGATTATAGATAAAGAAGAGGGTGAGAGATTCTATATCAAAATCAGACATGGCACAAACCAACCCTTTGCCAACTCAGCATTTATATCCAGCCCTTTTAACCACACATAATTTCAGAATAAAATAAAACATACAAACACATTATTATTCTTCCAAACTGGATGCAATTATTTCTTATGCAACTGAAGGTATACTCAAACTTTCCCTAAAAATGGAGACACAAAGTACATTATTTAATTTTATCAATCTATAAGTGATAATTATGTTTTCACAGCTCAGTCACAATCACTCTTAGAAATGCTGTAAATTAAATATTGAATTGTATGTTTCAGAATAAACAATCGCCTTGTTAATTAAAGATAAATTTATAAAAGGACCATTGTTTGTATAAGATCTGTGAATAACATAATGAAATAGAAAACATGCTTAGCTACCACCATCTTTAATTATGCAACTGGCCATATGGTCATAATTTGTATTTATAATTTCCTTTCTTCATTATGCACTACTTGTTTCTTTTCTCCTTGCTGGAAACCTCCATTGTTTCTTACTTGGAGAGGTAATACAAAACTTTCTACCTGAAGGGATTTGATTACTAAAAATCTTGCGTTTTTGACAACTACATTTTTATTAATTTTTATCTGTGGGCATGAGATAAAAAGAGAAGGCCCAGATAATCTTCTGGGTTGCATATATATCTCTTCTAGCTTTTATTGTATAGTAACTATTCTGTTTCTTCCCGATAATAACAATCAACCTAGTTAGTACAGTAAATCTCTTATTTGTCCGTAGTTTCAGTGACAAGAATTGTTCAAAATGGTCAGGTAGTGATCTCAGCTTCCAGTTTAATGGAAATCTTATAGGGTCTTCTAATCCACTAGATCTTACCAATTGAAGATAAAAAGACATTTTTCTCTTTTTCTTTTTTTTTTTTTTTTGCTAGTGTGTGCTTATAATTAGGAGTGATAGAGAAAGAAGTCACTCCTGTTTCCATGTCTCTGTTCCCATATATTTTCATATCCTGGCTACGGGGAGAAAGGCTCATTGTATTTGTTGCTGATAAAAATCAGGAGCTAGATCACAGGACAGCCCTTCAACCCTAACGGTGCCCCGCTCAGCCAGTGCCATAACTGAGTTTACAGTAGACCAGCCTATCACATAAGCTGCTTTGGGGAAACAGTTGTGTAGAATACTTTAAAATTATCTGATCTTAGTCTTGCTACCTAACTTTATTTTCTCTAATGTGAGTTCCTTGGACAAAATTGATACTTTGAGGAATAAAATGGAGATGAACAAAATATTACATAAATCCATATGGTAGTGCTTTTGAGAGAAGTATTTTGAGCTAGAAAGTCAAATTTATATCCAGAAAGTCAAGTCTATTTCCAGAAAAATTACCTCTTCTAGTGAGGTCACATGAGTGCCCTCTATTTGATGGGAGTATTTGCTGTACACAGCATGCCAGAATATGGCTTGATAGTCCACTGAATAATATTAGAATGTGGTAGCTCATTTTTTTTTTTTTTCTCTCTCTGCTAACAGGTTAGAACTAGGCATTGGCCACAGCAGGATCTGTCTTGGTGAAGCTTAGAATTGTTACAGAGACTTCTTTTTCTCATGTAAATCTAGCAGCTTTATGGATTCTTTGGTTAATGGGGGTCAACAGCATGCTAATGATGTATATGCTACCTTTAACATCCACAGATTTTGCTGAGCATGATAAACCTCTCTTGGTGGTGGGAAATGCCATTTATAGCAAGGCCTTAACATTGTAAGGGACATGTCAACATACTTCAGTCCATTGGAAGTCTAGAAACATTACTGAGCTAATGTGCTGCTGATCTCCTGGGGGTCACAGTTCACACTCTCATACTTGCTTCTAAACCAGGCATGTAAGGCACTCACTATTACTTGGGGACAAGTTATAATCAATGTTGTCAAGTTTTATTGCACACCTATCCAACTTTCTACTGATAGACTGTGTGCTTTCTCTGAACATGCTTTGCTACACATTCTGCACACAGAAAACATTGTGGAATTGACATTCTTCCCTCAAAAGCAGACCTCAGCCAAAGCCTAAAGAAAAACAGAATACACATACTTCAGCTCACCTGCCCTTTGAGCAGGATAATTAGTAAATACAGGTTTTATTCTGGCTTCTGGACTTTCTCGGTGGGATTAAGCTTCAAATACTCAGTGATAACTTGACTGACAACAAGTCTTTATAGTCTACCTTGCTTCTCTTGTACTATGACTTGATTTTTCTGCCTGAGCTGGCCTTAAAAATGAATTGCATAGAATCAAGATGTGGTCTCAGGTCTAATTCTGAGAAAGGCAAACCAAGACACTGTGTTTTCCCAGGAATGCCTTAATAAATTAATCAAAGTCAACAACAATTAATCTCACATATAAATTGATCTGGCTTCATGGTCATACAGAATGTTTGTGACAATCAATTTAATGTAATATAGTTAGAATAGTCTTGCCTGTTTCCTTGTGGGCTGGATAATCCATAAATGGGTAAATATACAGATATGTCCCTTTGGCACTTTTGATATTTCAGAGACTAAGCAGAGTTAAAAGAAACTCATGTCTATTTATGACTATTACTTTTAATTCTATTAATTGTCATTGGATTTTCATTATTTCTTTCTCTATATCATTCTATTAGCCGATTCTGCAAAATTTTATTTAGGTCCAGGCCTTTCAGTAAGGTATAGAAAATTTAAGAAATTAAAATTTATTTTCCTAGTTACACCAGTATTTGATTGTATAATCTAATCTTGCAATATTTTGTAACTTAGTATAAACACTGGCATATCTAAGGAACTGTAAAAGATTCTTTTATTCACACACTGAAATTAAGCTACCGATATCAGTGTAATGGTTTCATGGTGTAATGGCAAGTAGTTACTACTTGCCAATGTGTCCAAACTGGAAATCATTTTAAGTGGAGAAGAGGAAAAGAAATAAAAAGAAGAGAGAGATAGAATGGCACATCTGCACAAAAATTTGAAATTATGTCAATTACTTGAAAAATCAATCTAATAGTCTTGCTGTGTTTGGTAATTTAAGTTTAAATAACCATTTTTACTATGCAGTTATATTTCTTCCATTTAATCAGTAGCATTACATAATGGCTGGATAAAGGGTGCTGAAATCAGAAATAGTTTTAACTTAATAATTATATGATTGAAAAACCTGTTTGAGACAGAAAACTGAATTCTATGATTAAAGGCTATATCCGTGAGAAGACTTATTGCACTTTCATGGTAGAACAATGGGATATGTGTAATTCTGCTTAAATTTGTCTCACTCTACAGTTTATAATGTAATACACTGTCACAAGTTCTTTTCTGCTTTTAAATCAGTAAATAGTAAAACAATGATTTCAACTAGATGGCATAAGTTGCTATTCAAACTAAATAATTCCTTTCTATTTGTATATAAAAATAATCCACACTTGACTTTTCACAACAACTTCAAATATATCATGTATACACATTTATAAAGATTCATAAGATATTCGTTTTATTATGATGTTTATAAGTTTATAGGTTTTTAGTGGCAACATTTAAATTAGTCACTGGCTTACTATAAAGAGTTATACAAACATATTTTATATATGCACATACTAAATCTAAGATATTCTGAATATTTACTTTTAAGAGTGTCATGCTATTCCTTGATATCATGAGATCTATTCAATGACTTCAGAAGTATATATTTTCTAATATATTAAATGTGTATGTATGTTTATAGAGGTTACATTCAAGTTAACTCATTTTGATCATTCTATTCCATTCATTTTAATTAAAATATTATATTTTATTTCCTATTGCCTTAAAGTGTCATCTCCATAAATTAAAATATAAGAATAAATTTGTAAAATTTCTAATCAAATGGATAATCACATTGTCAGTTTGGATTAATTGAAAGAATTTTTACTCTAGAGTTATAGAAATCCAGGTTTCCAGTGGATTCTGGAGTCTTGTAGTATGGTTTCCCAAGTAGAAGAGTAGAAAACCAGGTTAGCTATTATGAAAATTTTCTCAGCTCCAATTTTTTGGTTTAATATTAACTCGAAGAATGGTTAGGATAATCATGGATATTTAATTTAACCACTGAATATATCATATCAATGTTACTCAATATATCAAATATATTATTGCATTTTATTCACATAGTATTTTTTTCTACCTAATAACTATTATTTATTGCCCTCACCCATGTACTAGTGAGTAATAGGAACACAAATTAGGAGAAAAATGATGTTTTGCTTGAAGTGTATAGTGTTCAGTACACAATATATGAAACATAAATATGCCAATAGAGAATTATGCCCAGTGGTTTATGGAAACATAAAGGAGGAAGTTCTTAATTCTGCTTGAGCTGGTAGGAGAAGGAGTTAAAGATAAGTAGATATTTGAGCAAAGTCTGAAGGGTGGAATTTGTGTTCTTCAAGGACATTGCTTTAGAAGGTAGAACAGGCAGGGAGGAGAAGATTAAAATGAGTAGAAAATTTTCTAGCAGAGGAAACAGCATATGGAGCAAAAATAAGACTGACATATTTAGCTACCTGATTCCGGAATATGTGCAACAAAAAGATTTTATACCATAAGGAGTCACATAAGCTGTCTTAGTCTGTTTTGTGTTGCCATAAAAGAATACCTGAGGCTGGTAATTTATAGAGAAAAGAAGTTTATTTGGCTCACTGTTCTGCAAGCTGTACAAGAAGCATGGATGGCACCAGCGTCTACATCTGGTGAGGGCCTTAGGTTGCTTCCACTCGTGAAAGAAGGTGTAGGGGAGCTGGTGTGTGCAGGAATCCCGGACAAAAGAAGAAGCAAGAGAGGAGGGAGTGCCAGGCTTTATTTAGCAACAGGCTATTGCAGGAGCTAGTGAAGCAAGAACTCATTCACCCCTGAGGAGGGCATTAGCCTATTCATGAGGGATTTGCCACCTTGACATAACCAACCTATCATTAGGCCCTACTTCCAACACTGGGACTGAATTTCAACACGAAATTTGGAAGGGACTTCAGAAAGAGAAAACAGAAGCAGACCCATGGGTCACCCTCTCCCTACTTGGAGTTAATCTAATTGAGGCATCAAAATTTGTTTACCACAGCACCTCATAGACATAGTATATATTATGATTCCTGAGAAGTTATACTAAAATGCTTTTTAGCAGTGGATAGCCAAATACTTAGTTCACTTGTTATAAATAAATGTGTAATTTATAGCAATATGAATTTTAGCAGACTGAAATGTGGAAAATACTCATATAGACTTTTCCTATTTGTGTGTCTGGTGAAGTATTTTCTCTAAAAAAGTCCAAACCATAAGGACTTGCTATGAGAACAATGCTCCACACGTAGTATAAAATTGCTTATGCTACTACAAAAACACAAAACCATATTCTTAGTTTGAAAGAAAATAAAAAACAAAACAAGAAGCCATGTCTGACTGATTCAGGGCACTCTATAAAGAAATGCAGAGTTCGCAGGGCACGGTTGCTCACGCCTATAATCCCAACACTTTGGGAAGCTGAGGCAGGTGGATCACTTGAGGCCAGGAGTTAAAGACCAGCCTGGCCAACATGGTGAAACGCCTGTCTCTACCAAAAAATACAAAAAAATTAGCCAGGTATGCCTGTAAGACCAGCTACTTGGGAGGTTGAGGCAGGACAATCATTTGAACCCAGGAGGTGGAGGTTGTAGTGAGCTCAGACTGCACCATTGCACTCCAATCTGGGCGACAGAGCTAGACTCCTTCTCAAAAACAAAGAAATGCAGAATTGATGTGTTCCTTGAATCATTACTGAAGTTTTAGGTAAGGTTGATGAGTTGTGTGAGTATGCTTTGATAATTCAATACGTTGTGGTTATATATTATCTCACAAGGTGGACTTAATTTTTACCTATAAACCACCCGAAGGATTCAAAATTTTATGTAAAAAAGTGACAAGATAAAATAAATGTTTATATCTGTTTACATGCAAGACCCACCCAAAAAGTTTTATTGGTTATTGGTATGTAATACTCCTAGATTCCATATGATCTTGATTGAGTATGCTGTGCATTGGCATTTTTAAAAACTTCCCTCCAGGGTGTTCTAATATGAAGCAAGACTTGAAAACCATAAATTTGCATAGGTCATTTATTAAGCTCTTCAAAAAAGCCTCATTTAAATAAATTTTCATGTACCTATTATTATTATGGAAATATTTATTGAATCCCCCTCTAATGGTTATATGGAGTAGAAATACTTTACCTTTTTCAAACTAAATGATGTTAATTGTGTCCGAACTTTTTGCCTAAATAGACACAAAAATGCAAATAATGATTAAATTATCTAGTCAGTAAATGTTTATTTTTTCTTTTTAAAGGCCTAATAATTCTACTTATGACAGAGTAGCCATTAGTGAATTTGCCTTCTATCTTAAAAAGCTATTAAATCTAGACAACATGGATAGATGACAGATAGGATGAGATGAATAAATGGTGAGTTTTCACATTTATTTCAGCTTTTTCCTTGAGGATGTTTTTCAAAGATGTATAGGAAAATAGAATATAAGTTTAAAAAAATGGCTATAATGTTGCCATTGGATGAAAGAGAGATTGGAAACCAAGGCAACTATAGCAGCTAAGTTTTGGAGACCGGATACAGGAAAAGTAGAAACTACATATGAGGTTCCCAATATCTGTACAAAAACCCCTTAGTTGTTCTCGGCTCTACTTCTTCAACACCAAAGTTTACATGCTTAGGAGAGATAAGATACTGGAAGGCTGGGAACCAAATAAAATGTAAGAGGTTACACAATGGTGAAAATTCTGTGTTGTATGAGCCCATGAGAAGATTCTGAATTCGAGACAATGAAGAGCAGTAAGAAAAAGAACTAACAGAAACAAATCTTCCCTAATTGACCCCAAACCAAGCCTCAACAGGGTTAAAAACTCGGTTTCAACAGGTTTAAGAGGATTCATGAGAATTAGTCCTCAAACCATAACCAATATCAAAGAAGACAACATAACCAAAATCTCAGTGAGAATTATCCACAACGTTCAGTAGATGGTAAAAATCATGAGAGCTGCTAAGAGAAGAATCTGTCAAGTGATATTCAGGAGGTAAAGCTGTCAATGGAAGCATAGCCTGAAAATAATCCAGATATTGGGGTAAGCACAAGAATCAACACTGAGGATTGACTGATTAAATAGAGAAACTAATTGACAAAAGGTATCAAAAAGCATGAGTTAGCAGCAGGCTACGGTATTATAGTATTAGTGAACAGAAAATGGGATTTGAAAACTTAAGAACAGTCCAAGAGAAGACACCCAACATGGAACAGAGGAAGAGAAAAAAATGAAAAGAAAGAAAGATTGTAACAGAGACATAGTATATGAAATACTAACATACAGTAAAAGAGGAGAGAGAAAAAACAAACAGAAGCAATTTTATAAAATAAATAATACAAAATAATTTTCAAAATCTAAAAGAGCCAGCAAACTACCTATTCAAGAACATGAGCGAGCCGGGCACAGTGGCTATTCCCAGCACTTTGGGAGGCTGAGGTCAGGAGTTCAAGACCAGTCTGATTAACATGGTGAAACCCTGTCTCTACTAAAAATACAAAAATTAGCCAGATGTGGTGGCACGCCCCTATAATCCCAGCTACTAAGAGGTCGTGGCAGGAGAATCACTTGAACCCGGAAGGCAAAGGTTGCAGTGAGCCAAGATCACACCATTGCACTCCAATCTGGGTGACAGAGCAAGACTTCATCTCATAAAAAACAAAAAGAAAGAAAGAAAGAACAAGAATAAACCACAAGAAGAAGTGCAGAAGAAACTCCACCTAGGAAAATCATTACCAACTGCAAAGAATAAAATATAAATTGTAAATCTTAAAATCAGCCAATGAAAAATTTAAAAAGCATATTTTTGATCAATAAGAAAAAAACCTGACTTTTCTACAGAAAGTTTGTTTCAGGAGGACTTAATTTAATCTCAAATTAAAGCAAAAAAAAAAAAAAAGCTAAGACGAAATAAACATTATTGAGAGGGTATTTATATTTTACAATATATTTTTAATACTGCTAAATAATATAAAATGACCTCCATAATTTAAAGCAATATTAAATATAATGTCTTGTGTTTTTGGACATATGTAAACAAAATACATAACTGTAATCACAAAAAAGCTGGTGGAGAAAACTAAGTAAATTAATTACAACGATTTTTGCATTGTTTTCGATGTTGTAAAAATACTAAATTGTCTATAATAATAAAAATACTCATTGTTGTTTCTAGCATGTGAAGGCTACATTTTAAATTTCTAGGATAACCAGTAGATGTATAGCAATAAAACGTAAAACAAAAAAATCTAATCTAAGAGGGAAAATAAAATAATAAAAATATATAATGTATAAGATGCCAGGAAGGAAGGAAGGAAAGAAGGAATAAAGGAAGGGGAATAAAGGAGCATATGAGACATAGAGCACAAGGAACAATATGGCAGATTTGAAGCCAAGTATATCAGCAATTATATTAAACATCAATGATCTAAGCATTCCAATTAAAACACAAAGCGTTACAGGATTCAAAAGGTACCTTTTAGAAACACACACACCTTAAATATAATAAACTATATATATAAAGCTTAAAACACCCAGAATAATGCCCTGTCTAAAATATGGACAAACTCAGGACCATAGCATAGGAATAGGTGCTATATAAAGCTCAAATGTAAAATTGATGACATTACCACCATAATTTTTAATTACAGTTGCTTTTCTCCCCTATAAGGTAGAGGATGTGCTTTAATGGTGCACATTGCAGAAATTTAGTAAATACAATTTAAATTTCCTTCTTTGGCAGATTCTGTTCTCTACAGGCAAAATAGTGATTTTCTAATCATGCCCTTACATTATTTTGCATAATGGAGTTAATATTAAATAAGCAGCCTATAATGCTACCCAGAGAAGGTGGTATTTACATTGCCTTTCAGTCAGTATTATCTATCCGGGTTAGTCTGGAATCCCAAAATGTAAACATCCAGCTGAAGACTTCAACTATGAGTGAATGAGGCAAAATCAAACACTAGTTTGGCTCAGTAGACAAACTGGAGATATAGTCAGGAAAATATAGGATGATATAAAACATAGAATATGCAATTAGGCCAATAAGACTGCAAAACTGTTGAGGTAGGCTACAGCCTAGTCTGTGTAAGACACTTCCTTCTGTTTTAAAAGCAAAAATTCCAGATTTGATGTCCTTCATCCGCAATCTACTTCTCTGTAACCATGTCATCGCCTCATTTTGTCTTTACAGAAACTCGATGATAAGAACATGATTTCTTCCTTTTTTGAGTGAAAACCGAGATCTGTGAGATAATGGAGTAATTTGACTAGATTCATGTAGACAGCAAGTGATATCATTCCCCTAAAGGTTAAATTACAAAAGGAAAATCAGACATTAGTGCCCCGAAGGTGCAATCTGATGTTCTTATATATAGCATGCTAGAATTCACAAAGGTGTAAACGAGGAGTAAAGCAGACCAGTGTTCAATCGCCCCTGTGCCCTGCCAACTGTGAAATTTGGGTGTTACATTTGACCATTTCTGAGACTAAGTTTCCTTATATGTAGGGTAAGAAAACTTACCCATACTTTTGTATGTTATTGTGGGGATACAGTTAGTTAAATTTAGAGGGTACCTACTGTAGTAACCATCGTAGTTAGGTTTCATAAAATGGTAGATTTTATCGTTAAAAAATAACACCACTTATACTTTAAACAAAACAAACAAAAACATTAGTATAGTCTGATTTTTCTCTTTGTGTTTTGACCTTTTAAGACCTGAAATTAATATGCAGGTACTAAGGTATTAATCTTCATACAAAATAGCTGAAACTACAAAACCAAGTGTTGACTAATATGTTTCTTTTTAAGATGTGTTTGTAATAGTTGTTACTTTAGCTTTCCCTGTTAAATTATTCGGCTGTATAGATAAGTTAAGCTATATTTTACAAATAATGAGGTAATTGCAGACAGCTCATCTTTTAGGAAAAAAAAAAATGAGATACATATATTAACCAATCGACTAATTTACAAATTAGAATGCCCCCTTTATGAGTCCCGCTATACGCCAAGCAAGTAATATAAGTGCTAGTAATGTCACAATGTGTAAATGAGAAAATATTACAGTCTCCAAGGAACTTACTGTCCGATGGAGGAAGATGGACTTGTCATCAACAACAAACACAAAAGAGGTAGAATGAAATATAAACCCGGGAGAAATATCTAAAGAGTAATGGAAAAATAAGAGACGCTTCCATGCCTCCAGCAACGTTGCCTGCAAGGATTAAAAAAAAAAAAAAAAAAAAAAAAAAAAACAGACAACAGGACTCTTCTGGTAGAAATTTTATGTGAGTTCATGAAGATGTGGGGGTAAAAAAAAATAAAAAATACAGGACGTTTAGGAAAGTGGGAGCAATTCCATTTCCCATGAGCACTGCATACTGAGATTGAAATAGCTGGAACCTGAAACCTTCTGGGACCTCCAGATATCGCATACTATCTCTGAGCATAACCAGCGGCTGGAACTGTAAATCTATTAGGTTAACTCACTAGCCTGTGGTTGCTTTCTGTATGTTGAAATCATTAAGGGAGCTATTGAAATTGCAAAGCTGGGGCTTTACCCCAGAACAATTCAATATGAATCTCTAGATAGCAGCCTAGGCTCAGGTGATTCTACTGTGTAACCAGAGCTGATAACCTCTGACCTCCTTTCTCCAGACTGGGATGTATGCTAATATGCTAAGCAGACAGACAATAGGTAAGAGTCAAACGTCTGTCCTTTTAGTTGGTTTAAAAGGAAAACCTCTCAAGGTCACTTTCACTCTGCAGGATATAAGATAGCCCTTTGGTGTCTTTAGAGAAGAAACTCTGCCTTTCTTGTCTGGCGTTTCAGTGCTTCCAGCAAAGCACTGTGTTCATGGAGTTATTCTTTATAGCTTAGCTTATTTATGGAGATGATGTTACAGTCAGTGTTTAACTCAGAGCTTTCAATTTTTCAATTATTTTCTGGCTGTATACCTAAGAATGAATATATATATATGAGATAAACAACATATCTTATATAATTATATTTATATATAAATATATTTGAAATTTATATATGTATAAACAGTTAAATACATCTAGTATGCTTTTTTACAATGTGGACAATTTACAAAATATTTACTACAATGATGTAATGTCTTGATATAGTACAATATTGTAAAAACGGAATGAAAAATTGGCAATGGTTAAATACAAATTCAACGATATTATAATTTGTTTATGAATTTAAAAAGGAAAAATGAAGGACTAAAAATATAAATTGGATTTTATTATTAAAAGGGTTTGGCAAAAAAGAACAAAAGGAGCATTATTAACAGAAAGTTTTGTAAGGTGTTTATCTGAAAGTTATGAATAGCCTCTTATGAAGAACTTATTAGCAATTGCTATTAACTAAATCAAAACATCATGCACATAGAGATAAATATGAATTTATTTATTGCAAAATTCATTTTCTTCTCTTCCTTCTTTATAATTTCTACTATTTGCATGGGCAGGCTCTTCTTTTGAAGCTTTGAGATACTGGTAACTCATAAATAACTTTAAGAAGCAATGTTTTAGAATTTAAATTATTAATAACAAACTTTAATATTGAAGTCTCTCAATTTATATTTTTCTTTTTAAATTTGGTGGAGAAAATGTAATTTTTAAAATTAGTGTTGCTGTTCTTGCTCTTCCAGTTTATTAATGAACTAATAATCTAAACGTAAAATCTGGATCAACCTGAAAACTGAACACAAGACACGTAATTTCACGCCTTTCTGATAAACAAATAAAACAATTCAAAAAAGAAGAAATTACCAATAAAGAAAAAGGTAGTTAAATTTTGGAAGCTTGAAAGCAGATTTTAAAAAAAGTGTACTAAAAATACAAAAATTAGCTAGGTGAGGTGGTGCATGCCTGTAATCCCAGCTATTTGGGAGGCTGAGGCATGAGAATCACTTGAACCCAGGAGGCAGAGGTTACAGTGAGCCAAGATTGTGCCATTGCACTCTAGCCTGGGTGAGAGAGTGAGACTCCATCTCAAAAAAAAAAGTATTTTACCAAGAAAATCTGATATTAAATTTTTAAAGAATCTAGATAACCTGATCACTATCCCAATGGAAGAAGGTTTGTGACATAAATAGATTATGATATAGGCTCATAAGCTAATAGTAGGGTTTTAATCTTAATTTTAATACATGCATGTTCATTATGTTATTATTCTTTAAACTGTATGTATTTTATACCCTATGTCTGAAATATTTTAAAACAAACAATAAATAGAAATAGACATGAAATATGAAGTACATTTTGTGCTTTTCTTTCTACGTTTCCTCCGCTTTAAAAGAATTTCTCATTTTTTAAATTATATTTTATTCAATCATTATTCTTTCAGTTATTTTTTCCTAATAGGTGATGTAAAGACTGTAAGCAATGAACACAGGTGAATTCAAGGAGGGAGTTAGTAAATGTTTGGAAAATTTTGTCAGAGCAGAGTGTTTACAGATGGTGAGGTAATACACTGGGATGAGAAAGCACAAGAATGAGGCAGTAGACTTGGAAGCCCTAAGCAGGTGAGCAAGAGGGCTCTACTGTATTTTATCACAAAACTCAAACTAGAAAAAAATGTACATACAAAGTTAAGAAGCCAGTTCCTATTAACAAAAGAAAATAAGACACTGTGAAAAAAAATTATGTCTTTTGATAACGATGTGCCTTCCTGAATGTTAGACTATGACATGGGTAAGAACACCTGTATCTGTGTGAAGAGCCAAGATGACCCTCGACTTTATGTAACACAGTAGTAGCTGCTGAGACATTATGTCCCAGACCACTCTAATATGAAGTAAGAAAAATCTGCTCCCTATATAATAGAAAGAGTAGAACTCATAGTTGTTTGTGTACTTCCTGCTTTGAGAACGTCGTACGGAATGAAGGTAAAGCTGTAAAAAAATTTAAAATAATTAAGCAAAGTATCAGGAGGTGGATTAAACAAACCAACTAGTAAATGTAGTACAAAGCCACTACTATTAAAGCAGCAAGGTATTGTTACAAAAAAGTGGTGGAACATTTTTTTTCTCACTATCGAAGTGTATGTCTCAAGAAAGAGTGAAGGTGATCCAGTCTAGTTTCTTATAAATATGCTGAAAATATATATCATGTTTAACATGTCACTATAATTTGCATATTTACAGAACACATTTATCAAGATGTACCTAGTTGTTAAAGATTGTCTGTGGTAAATATGACTGAAAACTGTGTCATCTAACAAAGTAAAACAGAAATGTTTTGTCAACTAAATTATCTATGCAATGCAAGTAATATACTCCGGCATAGTAGGTAGAGGCTTCATATGTTTAAAGCTGGTCCAGACAAGTCTGATGTGGTAACAAGGGAGCTGGCCCTAGACTGCTCCTAGATTCAACTGTGCCTGTGGCTACCTGTCTTACTGAAATAATCCATAATGCTTGAGAGTAGGTAAGATCACTGATTAGTGTCAGTCTAATTTTAAAATTCACTTTTTCATTTATCTCAGGGAGAATAAAATATAATCCAGCAAGTATAAGAATTTAACATATAAAAAGATGATATTTTAATTAAAGATTAAGAGTAGACACTTCCTTGAAAAGATAACTGAAGAGGTCAATAGTAAGTTATTAGAGTGAAATTTATCGAAAGCAACAACCAAAAAAAAAAAAAGAGTAAAATCCTCAGGGAAATATGAATTATAGCCTATAGGTAATATAATATTAAACGTCTATTAAAAATATTCCCAATGCAATGCAGAAATAATATTCTGAATATATTCTTCAAAAAAATTAAAAACAGAAACATTAAAAATGTTAGAGAATAATAATTGTGTACTTTATATGTTCATAATGGATACATATAAATCTTGAAAAAAATGAAACTGAATACTAAACAGAATCAGATATTTAGCAGCCCTTAAAACAATATATCAGTTAATTTGTGGAGATTTCTACATTGTTAAGTAGAAAGCAAGATGCACAGAAAATAAAAAAAATATGCTGTTTATTTTTAATTAAAACAGTAAAGATAAATACAAACAGCAGATAAAGCAGTAGGTAGATTAATTTTTAATATGACAATGTAGGGTACAGACAATTATGAGAGAGGCTGCTAATATCTGTCCTTGCATTGGAAGAATGGAGTGGCAAATAAAAGAGGAAAAAAATGAGGAAAGTAAAAAAAAATGTAGTGTTAAAAACATGAAGCATTCATGATAAAAGCAATAAGCAGTATGGTCTCATTTATTGAAAATTAATTATGTGAATAACTTTAGTTGCATGCTAAAATTATGGTAATAGAAATTGTGTATTTTCAAATGATTTTGTTTTCCTGATTGTATTCCATGTTATTTGACTTTTCAGATAAACATCCAGCGTTTATGCATAATGTTATAACGCAAATATTTTAATTTTAAAAGAAAACAGTGACTGTGTTTTTACGTTTTCATCTTGCTTGAAATCTATTAATCACATAATATACCATTTAATGGTCGACGGCTTTGTGCTTTTCCATGTGCTTAGAAGATATGAAGTTGAATAAAACTCTACTAATTAAAAAATATATTTTTCCTTAATGTAGAAATGTTTATTACATATTTTTTTTTTTTTTAGAATATTTACCAAACTATTCTGGAAAAGTATTTAAAATTATTTCCAAAAATCTTACCCATGAACCTAAACATTTTTTAGAATGTGCTTTATACATAAAGATCATTCATAATTTGGCATAGCTTTATAAATAATTTTTGGCAAATTATTTATAAATTTGCTTGTTTTTCTAATCTAATTCCTAAAATTTCCAGTGTTCTTATATTTAAAATTCTTTTTAGCAAGGAAAATAATTTTAGATATATATTTATATCATACAGAAAGTTTGAGGATGAGACATTTTTCCATTTACCTTTGGCCATCAGTGCCTTAGTTGTGATACACTTTGTTGCTGATGGGACAATTGAAGGTGGCTTTATAGTGTAGTGGTTAACATGATTGGCACTGAACTTAAATAGAACTGGTTTCTACTCCTGATCGTATCAACTACCTAAGTGGACAAATAACCTTACTGAGCATCAGTTTCCTTATATCCCACCAAAAAAAAAAAAAAAAAAAAAAAAATCTACCTTGTAGAGAGCTGTTTTAAGAAATGACATTTATAGAATGCCAGCAGTTATAATGTAAGTGTAACCAGGTGGCAGGAGGACGGGGGCTCAGCTCCCTCCCGGTGCTCATCAGGTGTGTCCAGGTTCTTGGGCTCACTGGCCCCAGGAATGGGGGAAGGGCCTGGCGGCATGGTGAGCTTACCGTTCAAGTAAATATCAGACCCAAAGAGTTTAGCAGAAAGCGATGTATTAGGCAGAGAGAGAGAAGGAGGGAGAGCTCCCACATTGCCCTGGGAGGGGAATCCGAATGGGATATCCGTATAGGAAGAGAGGGAGAGACAGTTCTTACCTTGCCACGGTAGGGGATCCCAGAGAAGGAAATCCTATAGGTAAGGGAGCAGGGGGATTTTAACAACGGAGTTATTCCCTCCTCATTCTTGTTCTTGTCCAATGAGAGGAGTTCTTTCAAACTTCCTGTGGAGTGATTGATCTTCGACTCTGATCCTGGATTGGTTGCTTGGGCCCACAACAGAGTCCCTCCTCCCAGGGCTTTTGAGGGGCTTTCTGAACAAAAGAAGTTCACCTGGAATTTCTATCAAGCCTGTGCATGGGAAAATTAAAGAACTTTACATTTGAAACCCCTCTGGTCCCTAGATGTGGGCATGGATGGAAGTATGGCGCTGGGAAATTTCTGCTTTTGAAACACAAGCAATTTTCTTAACCCAGTCCCTCATAAGTATACAATGAAGTAAAGCCTTTGCTATTATTATGATTAGTGCTATTATGACTATTAGTGGTGGCGGCATTAGTCACAGTCATGGTAGGGTAATAATAGTAATGTCGAGAGTTGTATGCAGGAGATGAGCCTAACTGTAAGAGGAATTTTAAAAATTGTAGGGTCACTATTATAAGCCATCCATATTCTGCATAGTTTATGCACATGCAAGTATAGACTTCAAGGATGTTTTGAACTTTCTGAACATTCATCTTCAAGATAAGGCCTGGAATATGTTGAAGCTTCCTGAACAATGAAGAAAAAAGAGCAGATGAGAAAGAAACTCCGATACCAAAGTTCTGCTGTTGCTGCATTACTGGTATACAGATCACCCCATAAAACAAGGTTCCAAGCATCCTAGATTCCATCCCTGCTCCATATTTTATTGCTACAAATACCACAGATAGCCCCCTTTCCTTTATATTTTTACTAAAAAAAAAAAAAAAAATTGCATACTCATGCAATCACAGAGTGACAGCAAAACCAGACACTATGTAAGAGTGTGATTTTGATCATGGGTTTCGGGAAAAACCTAAGTAAGCAGAGAAAGAAAGGAGATCTCAGAGAGATGACAAATATTTAAATAAAAAAAAAAAAGAAGAAGAAGAAGAAGAAGAACTGTGGATTCAATGGCAGGGCCTAAAGGAAGGAAGAATAGCTGGCATCGGATCACAGAGAGAAAGACTTAATTGTAAAGATCAGAGCAAAACTAGGATATTTGAAAAAGCATATTTTAGAAGTCATACTGGTTTTGCTAATTAAAAGTCTGGGTATTAAGGTCAGGAACAAGCATAACTATGACACACAGGATAATAAATTTAAAGCAAAGTTTATCTGGAAAAAAAAGTAACAGAGAAAATCAATATAATGCTTTTAGTTCCTTAGTTACTTTCTCCATCTCACAGAAAGGAGTACTTGGGCTAGGTACACAGAAAATGCTCTTGAAGAGAATCTCTTTTCTAGGAGAGAGCAGAAGGTACCAAATCCTTTGATCTGTCTGATCGAGATAAGGGCAGCACGACAAAATGAACATTCTTCCCTCTGATTTTGTCCTCTGAAGGAATCCATTTGCCAGTCATAAAAGACAAGTAGAAACTGAATAGCCTTTCACACTTACCTAGTTCAGTTCTACTGAGTCAATTCGTTGTTAGTCCACCTTGAGGCATGGAATGGAGAAAACCCATATGGTTGCTCAGAAGAAAAAGAATTTTTTTTTTTTTCTCTACTTAATAGGGTGTGGCCATAAGGTTGCAAACTGGAATGGAGAGGAAGAAATGATTATTGGGAATGAGAAAGTGAAGGCAAGGAAGGGGTGGGTGTATCATTGAAGATCATGTAAGTGACTGCTAAACTTCTTAAGTATGAGGACAGTCAGAATTTTAAAACAAAATAATAAAACCTAATAAAAATAATAAGAGGTTAACACAGGTATTCAGTTTCAATGAATGAAAAGGAGTAACGATTTGGTCTTGAAATGATTTTGCCAAGTAGAGTTAAACAAGAAATAAGCTGATGGAAAGATGGAGAAAAGATGGAAGAAAAGTACCTCGGCAATGACAAGACAGAAGATCATCTATTCCAACTCCAGGCCCTGTTGTACATGGCTCTGAGAATTAGTATCATTTTTCTTTTGAGAAATAAAAAATAAAAAGAATCTTTAGACAACAGCCAGCTTTGAGTTAGAATAGAGAGCTGAAGAGAATGTTCAAAGAAAAGTTGAAGGAGTCGAAGGGTTTTGTAGTGTCACACTGAGAGCCACCAATGGGGATAATTGGACTGAAGGTATTTCAATAAGATCATAGGATATTTCAAGCCACAGAGTATTTAGAATTATGGTCGTGGTAGATGACTGGAGAAGCTTCAACTTCTGAGAAAACCTGATAAAAGATCAAATGTAAACAATGATGGGATTAATATCAATGGCTTGCTAGAGAAAAGAAGGAGATTTATCATTTTTGCTTGATTCTTAAGTATAGTTTAATCTTCAGGTCGCAGGAGCAAGTCCTTGGTGCTGAGGACTGGAAAGGGATATTTATAGTAGTGACATTCAATAGCTATTGAGCAAAGCATTTCAGTTTTAGTTAGAAAGGTGTGACTGTGTGTTACCAAGAGCAGAGGGTGGTCTTAAATTCCAGGGTGTTCCTATGAGTGGTATCATAGCACAGGGAGCTTCTGTCTCAAGATTTTCCTAGTGCAATACCATAAATATGTCTTTATGGGACTGTGTGAAGACTGAAGAACTAATTGTAAGCTTAAAAACTCACTTGACTATAAAGTTTATTTTTTATTACAGTGCAAGATAAACTGGTTTTGAGTCTATTTTTTTTAGTTTTTCTTTCTCAACAATTTGCGAAATTATCATTATACAATAGAATATATTTATAATCATAAAATGCAAAAAAAGATAAAGTTTTATATTCGGCGAGATCTATCCATCTTTTTGAACAGCACTAAATGGAAGGCGTCCTTAAGTATGAGAATGCATTATGTTCAAAGAAGAGGAAAAGAAAAATATCCATATAATTTTTTTTTTCACAATGAGGTAGTACATTCAGTACACCAAATAATTAAGAAAAAGTGAACTCGGGCTAATATTGAATATTTCACATAATATTTTACATTTACTGTTAATAATTTTTTATGTTTAAATACACAAAAGGAGGGCATAGAGTCTGCTACTATAATGACTAATAGTTTTGTACAAACATGTTTGCAAAATATTCATATATATTACTGCAATCATGAAGAGTTGTTTTCATGTGATATAGAACGCTACTCACATTTGAAAATTTACAAGTAGCTCTACACATGATATAAAAGAATTTTTGTGAATTCCAAAGTTTAAGTCCTTTGTTTTCAAATGCCATTTCCATACCAAATGAAAAAGGTAGAAGACCATTCACTTGGCAACCCCTTTTTTTTCCTCCTTTCTTCAGAGTAGTAAAAATAACTTCAAATCAGGATTTAGACTCCTCTGTTGAATTGTGGATTTCACACAAAACAGTCTTTTCCCACAGATGGATTTCAGTGGGAAATAAAATATATGCCACATTAGGGATTTAAATCTTTTATTTGTGAATATTTACCTTAAACTATGATCAAATATTTTGTTTGGTTCCTTTTTCCCACTTTACATACATTACTTTATCTCAACATTAATAAAGAGGCTTCTATAATATGTAGTTTTATTTAAAGGAGAAAGTAGACCCAGAAGACATAAGTCTAAAGGAGCCTGTGAATTTTAAATTAAGTTTCTTTGCCTCAAGAAAACAGTCTTAGCCTCCATGAAGAATTCACCAAGCTGTCTTAACCACTTGAAATCTATCTAGCCCTGGGAATATGCATCAGGCTTAAATTCTTCCTTCTTTTTCTTTTTTTATGGATGAACAAAACAAAGTTCCCTCTTTTGCCCACCTCCTACACTTCAAACACAGAAGTATTTAAAAGCCATTCACTCCATGTTCAATCACCACGCGGTAGTAGTGTCACATTTTATTTGGGGATATGTAAAATTGTATTTTTTTAAACATTTGTTTTCCTTTTCAAGAAATGAATTTTCATAAAGCACAAGTCTCAGATAGGTACCTCTATTATCTATACTTCATAAATAAGCTTTACCATTGGGGGAAAAAAGAAGTGGAATTGTTTTTTCCATTGTCATTTTTCCTTTGAAGCATTAAATAGGATATTGATATTTTTTCACACTTAAGCTATTTACTTACTGTGACTTAATGAGCCGTTATAAAGTGAACCATATTCCCACCGTGCATTTCATACAACTATTACTAGAACTTCTTTTCAGAAAGATTTATCTACTAATCAATAGCTTTCTTATTGTGCCATTTCCAGAAGTACTAAAGAGACTTCTCTCTGAAGCAGCGTTTGACTCTTGCTTTGGTTTACCCTCTCTAAGAGTTGTGCAATGTACGACAGGGATTCTAACAGGTGGATCATGTAGTTTTTGTGATGTGGCTGTGGTCACCAATATTTCTGGTTATTTCCAGGGAAGATGAAACTCATTCAATTGCATTATCAAGTAAAAGGCAAAGTCGTTCTAGAAATATAAAATTATACTTAAAATCATTACCTTTACTGAAAACAAATATGTCAATCATTAATGTTTAGATGTTTAACAATGTTTCTAAAGGATTATTTTAGATTATAAACTCATAAAGGCACAGAGAAAAAATTCATGGTTATCAAAGATAAATATTATCTGGATTTTTTCTTTTCTTATTCTTAAACTTGACATTTTGACACTGAATTGAAATAGGTAGTAGTAAATTCTGCAGAAACCAGACACAAAATTCCTTTTGAGCAACAGCACTCTCCCTGTGATATATGTTTTCTACAGATGATTTACAGGTTACAGACATGCTGTGACCTCTCTCTCCCAATTGCAAACAGATTAAGGAGAGCTGATTAACCGGGGACTAAAAACACGGGGTTGTTTTCTCTTATGTGGGGTCTTTGACAAAGCCCTCCTTTCTGAGTCCTCCCACTTCATTCGCTTTCAAATCACTGTGCCCAAAGAGGTCTTCACTCCCCCAAGCCCAAACCTGGAGCCCTGCAGCGCCATCAGCGGCAGTATCTTCCTATTTGAGGGACGTCTCTTATTAATCAGAAACGCTGAATGGAAACCAATCAGATAGAGAGTTCCTTTGGCTTCAGCTTCCTGCCTGTCTGAGTTAAAAGTGATGCTCGAAGAGAAAGCCACGCTGAGATGCATGAAGATTCAGCTGTGAAGATACTATAAAAAGAGAGGAGAAGGACCGAGACAGAAGGAACAACGGAATTGTCAGTGCTGAGTAGTGCTAAACTCCGTTCCATTGTTAAGCAAGGTAAGTGTTATTTACTTTGCTTGACAATATATGCTCTTCAGTTTTTGCTTTCTTATAATGAAGTAGTACAAATATTGCTTTTCTCCTAGTTGCTATATTTTGCTCTCTCTCTCTCCCTCTCAACATTTGGAAGCACGTAAGAATACATTTTATAGTATTTGAATAAAATGTTTATACGCTCAGTGAGAAAACTTGCAACATTTGCTTCTTATTTTACTTTTACAAAGCTGATACCTACTCAAGCTCTTTATATAGTCCTCAAATGTGCAGCTGGAATATTGTTGTAAAAATAAAACTAAACTTAAAATTCTATCAGTTGATCATGGTGGCTTTCAATTACTCACATATTTGTGTGTTCATGTATATGAATATTATATTAATTTGAAATGGATGCTGGTCTTCTCATAGCTTTTGTTTAAATTATTTGAGTCAAAAATGTCAAAAATAAGGGCATTTTAATTCATAATTGAATAAGAAATGCTTTCTTTATTTTCAATATTATAAATGAAATAAAATATGAATAGTAAAAATGCCACAGATGCATATTGGATGTCAGGATTAAGGTGATCACTTTACCTGGTAGGAGAGCTTTCTTCACAGATTTGTGGCTCTTACTCAGGTTGGCACTCTGAATGTATATGTCTGTTAGTTATAATTGCTTTCCATTATTGTAGGCAAATGTGTCTTAATATAATGAAGACTAGATGAAAGCCACAGGAGAGGGACAGTGTTTCTAAGCCAAAATTGGCATTTACAAAATTTTAAGTGATGTGGGAAATGCATTGATTTGGTGGAACATTGTTTTATTGTGTTTTCCATTGCATGCTCAAGATCACCATTCACATCAAATAAATTTTTGCAAGCATTCTCCTCTCAAAAAAGCCTTGATTTTATCTATAAGGTCATCAAAATTTTTTAGTATTGATAGTTAGAAATTGTTACCAGGGTGAAATTCTCGTAATCTGGTTTAAATAATAACAGGGTAATAAAAAGAAAGTTATTAACTGTGGTAAATAAGTTTACATTTATTTGTATCATCAACTTTTGATGAGAATGTAATGCACTTCAGATTTGAGGAGAAATTCGTGGTTTATCCAGGAGATGTGTTGTCATTTTATATTTTATGTTACAGATATATGAAATTCCTAATGATTTTTTCACAAGCTTTCTAAAATCTTTGTAGCATGGAGAAGGAATGATTTTGTAAATCAGAAAACGTAGTAACTTTTGCAAACAGTAGGGAATCTTCCTTGGGCTCCCTTTGCTTTATCTCTGAATTTAGAAGCGTTACCCATCTTTAGTCACAGTTGGTTAAGATGAATTTGATTATTCAAGGTTCTCAAATTTTGTGAAAAACCTCCTCCTACATTCTATAGAAGGTGTATCCTATTTTTCAGATTCAGACACTACATCATTGCCTAGGCAATGCTATGTCAGTTATGAGATACATTTTTGCAACTGTAAAACTGACTAATCCAGGTTTAAAACAGATCTTTTTAAAGATAAGGAAGATGAAATAACATGCTATTACAACACGTAGCACCAAAGAACTTGAACGTAACATAAATAGCATGTGTTTATAGTCTTGTCACCAAACATGTTATGGGCTCAACTAAAGTTTTTTCAAATGAAGAGTACATAAATAATTATATGCACTTAATAGATATATGCTGACATGTTGAAATACCATCATCCCTATATGTGTTTTGAAAAATGAAAAAAAAATGTAAAATAGTTTTGATGTAAAATAAATTATGACAAAATTTAATTTTGGAAATAAATAAAAAAATACTTTAGAGAAAGCCTAGAGTAGTATGAATTTAAGAGTAATTAACTAAATTTAAGTCAGATAGATTTGATAGTACTAATAAAAACAATAGTCTTATGAGACAATTTTTGTAGAATAAAAAAAATTTTTCTTTTATTACAGTATTTGATAGTTTTAAAAACATTTGACATGGTTTACATAATTATGCTACTGTTCTTGCGTTCATTGCATAATGGAAATAAAAATGTCTTATACCACTGCCTGTCTTTAAAAAGATCACAATATCAAAGTGGATCTTGAAACTGCTCTTTTAAATATTGTGTTGCTCAACTTGATAAATCATGTGTTGAATCAGAAGCTCATCTGAACGTCACCTGGTATGGAGGTATTTCTTCTGGTGTTTTCCTGTAACCCCTATACATGCCAAGCTTAGCCAATGCAGTGTCCCTTTCAGTGTACATTCACCATGCAAGATTTTTAAAGTAAAGTTAATTGGATTTTTTTTTTTTAATTTCACTGGCTTTGCTCTATTTAGGTATCAATAGTGATATCAAGCATATGCCCCTTTCCCACAATATTTCTACAGTGTATGGGTGTAGTTAATAAGAATGCTTTAGAGAGTGCCTACCAATTATGTAATATAGGATATGCAATTAATGTGGCAACATATAGTATGCAAGAAAGTATAAATTAAGGTGAAAGTTAATTAAAAAAAATATGTGTGAATGTGTCATGAATAAACATTGGCTGTAACTTGTTCTCTATGAAAGTAAACAGCCTAGATAGATAATTATTCAACATTAATGCAGATGTTTCATTATAACTTATCATTAATTTGCCACATTCTTTAAGACTAATTTGTTCACTCCAAGGCACATTTAAATATGATGTGCAAATAATCTTGGATTAGAAAAAAAATGATACCTTAAAAAGTGTTCAATATACCACTTTTGACTTCAAGGACACACACACACATACACACACAAGTCAATAGCAATATTAACACAGAGTAATTTTGGTTCATAGTGAGATTTTTTGTAAAAAAAACTCTAGTTAGTTTCTTGGGTATTTTACCTTGTAAATGATCTGCTTAAAGTTGAATTTTCTTAAGGAAGAAGAAAGCGTGCAAAATAGGATCAAAAGGACATTGATTTAAAATGAGCCTTGTTTGTTTTTACCTGATGCTAAATTTATAAATACGATCATTTTTATCGTAGAACCATAAAGCATGCTTCGTAAGATAAAGCAATTCCTTTCTCTGTATCTTGCATATTTGTTTTCAGAAACAGTTGTCTTTTTAAAGATACTTCAAATAGATGTCAATAGCCAAGACATTACCTTATTTTGGTGTTGACATAAAATTTTGGAACTTTACAAAAGTAATTTTAACTCTCTCCATCACTAATTTTACAGATAAAAAAGCAGAGATTTAGAAAGGTCAGCTTACACAACCAAGACTGTCAAGTTTTATGTATATATATATGTGTATATATATATATATATATATATAGTCAATATTGTGTAGAAATGTATATTGTCATGAACCTCAAATTAGAAATATAGAAAAATACATAAAGCTAGATGGCAGACAGACATAGATAGATGATAGATATACACATAGATGATGGATTGATAGAGAAATACATAGAAGATAGATAGATAGATGGTTAGATAGATATTATTGAAAACAATTCTGGATTATTATAAATAATCTAAAAAAGTTTTTTTTTTATTTCTCTTATGAGTCATTTCATTTTCTGCCTGGAAGTACCATTATCCTCATTATTAAAATATGGTAAGGAGTGTACAGTGAGGAAAATGTCTTTATAGCACTCTTATACATTTCCATAATAGCCCTAACATGTTAATGCACTTATTCCTAAATTTAGCACTCATAAGGCATGGTCTTCTAGCCACAGTACAAATGCAAAGTGCCTGAAAAAAAGCAGGCTCTCTGGAGCCTGACCAAGAGATTTCATACTAACACTTCCAAGAAACACCTCTCCAAACATAAAAGTCATTATAATGGCTCTCATTGGCTATGACTGGAAAGTGGAAACATCATGGGGTGTTGTGGCCAGATGCTCTGTGTGAGTGTGTGTGTATATGTGTGTGTGTGTTGTGTGTGTGTGTGTGTGTGTGTGTGAGAGAGAGAGAGAGAGAGACAGAAAGAGAGATGTATTATTTATTTATATTTTAGGAAGAGAGGTTAAAAAAGAAAGAAAGAAAAGAGCTGAATATTTTCTTAAAGTTACATTCAAGGTTTTTCTGAGTTTTTTTTTCCCCATCCTATTAATTTAGCAAATTATAAACCAATTGCAGGAGAAATTAGTGTTCTTCTATAGCTTCCATTTCTTTTGATGAGCAAGATAATCTTTGATCTCTCTAATTGATCAATGAAACACCAGAGCATATGATTGTTTCAGAAATATGGATTAAAAACCCAGCCTCTCATATCAGATTTTGAAATTGGCTCTACAAGTCTGAAGGGTGTGGATGATTTCGTTTTAATTTCTACTCCAAACACCAATTCAGTTTACAAGGGAAATAGTAATAACTAATAGTTATTATTTAAATTTCAATATAAAAGATTTAACATGTTCATTAATGTGTAGAATATTGGAAGAAACATATATCTAATAGAATTTATGTTAGAATATGCTGCACTTGAAATACTTTATATATTATTAATACAGTTTCCAAAGCATAATAGACTCTTTCCTCATATTTTGTAAAAGAGGCTCTTTGGAAAGTCGTACAAAAAAAATGACATACACAGGAAGCTGTCTAACAGGGGGGACAACAAATAATGCATATAACAAAGTGTAATCCAGGCAAATGAGGTATAGTAATTCACTTCCTGGGTCAAAGGACATGATATAAAATATACTGCTTTTATAAAATTGGGAAATCAGCCTTAAAAGTTTTCTAAGGGAGTTTTCACCAATCAACCAATTCTAAAATGTATTTTTTTTTCTACCAAAGCAGTGTACTGTAGTAATAGTACATAATTTCTAGAAATGTTTTAAAATATTCATGTCTATATGTTATAAATACTCCATAATATAAAGAACACATAAGAAATTTATTTTTAAAAATTTTAAGGATAATTAAGCCACAGAGGAAATGTAATGATTTCCCATTACGGAAAACTTAACAGCTTAAGAAAACTTAGCAGAAATTAAGAGAAAACTTAGCTCAAATTCCAGAGTAACAACTATGTATCTATCTATCTATCCATCTATCTAACTATAACTTTATATTGTTATCTGTATATCTACATATATCTGTGTCTTCATTCATATTTCTGTACATCTGTAGCTTTAGCTATGTCTGTGTGTGTGTGTGTGCATCCAGAATACATATGGAAAACAAAGAAAGCACAACCAATTAATTCAAAAATTGTGAGCATTCAATATTCACATAAATTAATTATAATATTTATTACAGGGGTGTAACATGAGTAATGAAAATAACTTTTATTAGACAATTTTAATTGCATTATGAACAAATGATAAAATATCATTTGAACATTTTTTATTTTGGGAAAATTTTAAACTCAATTATACTCTATCTACTGTGGTTGACTTGGGTAATTTTTTAATAGGGAAAATTAAAATATTTTTTCAATTGTATCTAGAAATAATTATTCTTTATTGAGTGTTCACAATTCTTGAACACCTCACAAAAAATAGAATCTTTTTACCCACTTTTATAGTAGATAAGAAAACTGTTATATAAAGTAGAAGACAATGCGATTTCAAACTATGCTTATATAAAAAGTAGATAATTATTATCAGGAAATAAAATTCTTACAGTTTTACATTTGTCAAGTATAATACAAAGCAAACACATTATAAAATAAAAATTTTAATTATAAATTTGGCTATTTTCCCTAAGAGTCAATAGGCTCTTAAATATTTGTTGTATTTCTAGATAAATTAACAATTTGCTTGATTGTATATTTACTTTATATTAAAAATATGATACAAAGATTAAATAGTATTGCTTTTTTCTAATATGCAATATACAGTAATTCATAAAACAATGAAGAGAAGTATTTTATTATTACCACTCCTTCTAGCTTAATGTCACAACTTATTTATGTTACAACTTAATAAAGCATTTACACGTGTATTAAGCAGGGATTGGAATAGGTTCAACTGTTGGAAGAGAGAAAATAGTTTTTTGTCTCCCCTAAGTATTGCCAGTTTATCTAGATGATGTAACATATTAGATATGGTTTGAATTCAGCTTTTTTCATACAATAGCATTAAATAAGATTCAGATTTATATTTCGGTCAATACATAATTTTCCCAAAATTAAATAATTAACTTACTATAATAATGATATGTATACTTATTTATACAAATAATATTTATCTGTCTTTTTTATTTAGTTTAGAATAAGATTTCTGATACAATCACTAAGAATGGAGACTATTGTTTAACTTAGGATAAACAAATAAACTAAACTCTGTCTGTTGAAGTCTTACCTTGAATATGTTTTTAAACACACATTCAGGAAATAACAGAATGTTATTTCGCAGTAAAAATGTCACTTATGTATGTCTTGTATTTATATCTTAATGATAATAAATTGTAATCTTCCTAAATTACAAGAAATTGTGCGTAAAAGGCCTATATAGAAAAAGTGTGAGAACATGCTGACCCAGATTGAAAATTCTACTTAGATTATGGATTTAAAGAAATGTATTCTAACCAATTAAAAATAATATTTTGCTCTATAAAATCTGAATTTGAAAGGATATCTTGAAAGATCAGTAACTATTTTTATAACTATAATTAATTTATTTTAAAATAGAAAGTTCTATTAAAATACAAATGGTGAATATCAATAATAAAATACTCTTTAAAAATATTATAAGATTATTTCAGCACATTAAAATGGAGAGTTTTTATCAATAGTCTGTTCATATTTATAAAGCTCTCTCTATATAGACAGCTAGGTCATATAAATATGTGTGATATATCTTCCCTTCACAACTTTGGACCTATGACCTGTGTTAAACTTGGTTTCTCAATAGCTAACTATGTCAGATTATTTTATTTAAATAGGAAAGTAAGTTTAAACTTTGGAAATCATTTGTTATTTTAGAAAATTAAGAAGAGAACTGTTCCGATAGAATATTTTGAAATAAGCATGTGTCAGCAAGCTACCGGGAATTCATAAGGATTTATACCCGAAGATTAATGTTGAAACCTACAGAGACCAAATGACAGAATGAAGACAAGAGAGAGGTGGGATTCCATAGCAGATTCAGTAGCACAGTCACATAACAGTTTACTTTGAAAAATGTTGCCACCGTAGACCTTTTGCTCTTCCCAGACCCATTAGGCATGCAAGTTTACTAGTTGACAGATAAAGCATTTGCTTTGGAATCACTGAAACCCTTTATTAAACATGGTCACAAAATTATTCTATACACCTAAGACTAAACTATGTCTGTTGAAATCTTACAGTGAATAAATTTTTTAAACACACATTCAGGAAATAACAAAATGTCATTTCAGAGTAAAAATGCCACTTACATATGTCTTACATTTATATTTCAATGATCATAAATTGTACTCTTCCTAAATTGCAAAACATGAGTAAAAGGCCTATATAGAAAGACTGTGAGGACATTCTAACCCAGACTGAAAATTCTATTTAGATTACGGATTTGAAGATATGTATCCTAATCACTTAAAAAAAAAAAAAATATATATATATATTTATTATATTAAATATATATTTTGTTTAGTATATATATATTTTACATTTTACTTTAGGTTCTGGGGTACATGTTCACGTTATGCAGGGTTGTTGCATAGGTGCATACATAACCAGGTGGTATGATGCCTCTATCCCCCCTTTGACTATATCTGGCATTTCTCCCCATTTTATCCCTCCCCACCCTCCCCAACCCCTGCTGTCCCTCCCCTAACCCCCACCCCAATTGCCCTCAGTGTTTGATGCTCCTCTCCCTGAGTCCACGTGTTCTCATTGTTCAACACCTGCCTATGAGTAAGAACATGCGGTGTTTGGTTTTCTGTTCTTGTGTCAGTTTACTGAGAATGACGGTTTCCAGATTCATCCAAGTCCCTACAAAGGACACGAACTCATGGTTTTTTATGACTGTGTATTTTGCTCTATAAAATATGAATTGGAAAGAATATCTTGAAAAATGAGTAACTATTTTATCATTTTAGAATTCTGTATGTATATATTTACACAGTATAGTGGTTTTCTCTGATTAAGAGATGTTTTATAAACCTTCAGTGATATAAATTTTTCATTAAAATTACAGATGTATATCATTTATCCAAATGTAATTATGTAATGTTTTATTTATATTTCTTTCTTAGTTTTTGGCTTCTGTTAATCAGCCTTGTATGAAAGTGATCTTTAATTACCTTCATTGTAAGAAAAATTTAAAAGTATTAACCATCCACTTGAAAAAAGTAGATTTGTAACCAATTTTAGCATACAGGAAAGAAAGCATATAAATTAAGTTTACAGAAGATATTTTTAGTAGTTAGCATGTGATTTAAGATGTTCTCCATACATATATCTAAAAAATCAAATACTATGCTAAGTATACAATTATATATAGATGTGAAAAATTACTCATTTACTATAGTTGTTATGCTAGATTCATGTGCTGAGCGCTACCTGTATTTGTATCTTTAATTATAATTCTTATCTATGAGGAAAGATATCCACACTTGAATCCTTCTATTTGTTATGTTGTAATTCTAAATCATTTGATGGCTAAAATAAAGTTAACTTAGGTTGTATGTTATCTACTGCTTTCTAGCAAATTGAGCATAAATCTACGGCAATACCTAGAAAGCAGACGGGTCTAGCAATGAACTGTGATGACTTACTTGCTTTTGACCACCTGTGCTTCTTGAGTTCAGTATAGCTTTTTTTTTCTTTTTAATCCCTGCTTCTCTGCTACTTCTGTTTCCATCCCTGCTGCTTTTCTACTTTCCCTGGTTCATTATTCCCTATCCCCACTCCTCCTCTACTTCAAAGACAGAATAAATTTAACTAAAAGTGTTTCTCCTTTTAACTTAGCATTCATTTTGGGAGATTACTCAGTTAATTGCTACAAAAAAGTGGCTTTTCCAACTTGAGAAACTCCTTAGATGTGAAAACTAATAAAAATGGGTCAGTGTATTTTATGATCAGCATTAGAAGCTCGTCTCCTCTCCTCTACCACTCCCTACTATGGGAAATGAGGTTTACAGGAAGTTGAGTATTGCCAAGGCCACAATTCACAAAGAAGGAATAAGTGGAACAAGGTGATGCACTTTTACTAACAAGACGGCCTACCTACAAGTCCAGCAACATAGCCCTGCATGTATACAGCTGCACGAGGATTTTGGAGAATTGTTAAGAAAAACTGAGCTTTGAAAAGCAAAGGATATCCTTATATATTTATTACTACCTTTAGAAGAGGTGGAGGGGTGAAGAAACAAATTGGCAAAATGTTTTTATACTGCCTGTTTGGCCTCGGGAGCCGAAAATTGATGTACCTAACTTTTCACATTAAGAATCTGATCTTGTGTCTCATTTCCGTGTCTAGAAATGTCAGCCCATCTTTGAATTTGCAGGTGTAGGAAGCAATGCTTCTCAAAACACCACCACTGAAGTGTGATATCCCAAATGTGTGTAGGTTTGTTGAGAAGTCTATTTGGAATCCTGTATGAGCCCTTCATTTTCCTATCTTTCAGACTTGCAATCAGGAAAAAGATCTTTAGATTTTTTTGTGATAATGTATTCATCCATCCTTTAGCTGATTATTTCATCTTCACATGTTTGAACTTTCTCATTACTAAACACTTACTACATCTTAGGCACTATGCTGTGGTGAGGCTGCACCTGATGCGCTGGGAAGACCACCTTCACTTGGAGACCACTGTTTCAAACAACTTCAGATAGAGATTTCAGACAGAGATTCCTCCTTCCTTCCTTCCTTGATTTCTTTTCCCTTTCTTTCTTTCTTTCTTTCTTTCTTTCTTTCTTTCTTTCTTTCTTTCTTTCTTCTTTCTTT
>NW_022436951.1:15288914-15290547 GCF_009761245.1 Sapajus apella
TTTTTTTTTTTTTTTTTTTTTTTTGAGATGGGCTGTTGCCAGGCTGGAGTACAATGACTCAATCTCAGCTCACTGCAACCTCCGCCTCCCCCATTCAAGAGAGTCTTTTGCCTCAGACTCTTGAGTAGCTGGGACTGCAGGTGCACACCACCATGCCTGGCTAATTTTTGTATATTTAGTAGAGGCAGGGTATCACCATTTTAGCCAGGCTGGTCTCAAACTCTTGACCTCGTGATCTGCCTGCCTCGGCCTTCCAAAGCACTGGGATGGCAGATGTGAGCCACCATGCCCGGCCCCTTTCTTTTCATTGTGACAGCATATCTGCTTGTAACTTTCTCTCTCTCTTCTCCTCTCTCTCTGTCTTTGTTTTGCCTCCACAGCTTGGAACTGATCTTTATTCCACCTCTATTTAATAGCATTAAATGCATTCAAAGAAAATTCTGTTTAGCCTACTATATGTTCTCTTCAGTATAAACATCCCATATTGTTCCAATTCTATGAGAAATATTTTATAGATCACATCCTATTACTAACTAACCCTGTGTGAAGTGAATTCTCTTTGATATTGCCTCTAAAGTGGAAACAACCCAATAATTACACTGTAATGTTTCAAATTACTTCAAAGTCATGTTTTCATTACTCCTCAATGCTTCTAAAACCTTCATATAGGAAAAAAAAAGTTTCCATAATTTATAATTAACTCTTTTAAAATAAGATGTCAAATTGAGACAGCTATAACCTTCACTGTATCTTACATTGGTCTTTGCTATTTAGTCTTTGGACCATTCTTCTTGAGAAAATTAACACCTCTTTGGCTATATTATTTTAATAATCTTTTAGTTGTTCACTGGGCCAACAATTTCTTCAACTACTGATAAATTCTACAAAATGCAATTTTGTAAAGTAAGGATTTGTTCAATAATCCTTTCTCTCCTTATCCCTACCAACACGCCGTCACATCCAGAAATGTAAATCAGTACTCTTCAGACTTGAATCTAAGTTTTTGGCAATTGGTTCTTTTCCTGTATTTTATTTTATTTTTTCTGCTATATTCTGAGTCTTAAAAATATGGTTTTTCATTTATATCTATAAACCAGTACCTAAAAATGTACTTGAAGCAGAATTTTGTCAGGAAATACTTGAGGAATTGAATTATCTCCAAGTGCACTTTCAAAATCACTCTAGTCAAAATCTCTCTCGTCAAAACAGACACTACACTTTATGGAAAAGACTTGTCCTTGACTGACTCTGTGCTCTTTTTCATGTGATTCCCTGTTATTCAAATGTCATTCCCAAGTACAGCCCATTACAACAGTACCTATCAATTATTAAAGGCTATATTGGGCTGAGTGTGGGGTTCATATCTGTAATCCCAGCAATTTGGGAGGCCAAGGCTGGCAGATCAGGAGGTCAGGAGTTCAAGACCAGCCTGACCAACATGATGAAATCTCATCTCCATTAAAAATACAAAAATTAGCTGGGCGTGGTGGTATGTGACTGTAATCCCAGCTACTCAGGAGCCTGAGGTAGAGGAATCATTTGAATCCAGGAGGCAGTGATTGCAGTAAACCGAGATTGTGCCACTACACTCCAGCCTGGGCAACAGAGCCAGACCCTATCTCAAAAAAAAAAA
>NW_022436951.1:15290647-15319546 GCF_009761245.1 Sapajus apella
GGCCCTATGTAGTGATTTTTTTTTTTTTTTTTAGTTTTACCAATGATTTTCTTTTTTCTTTGTTTTTCCTTTGAGATAAGGTCTTACTCTATCGCCCAGGTTGGAGTACAGTGGCAGGATCTTGGCTCACTGCAATCTGTCTCCCAGGTTCAAGCAATTATTGTGCCTCAGCCTCCCACGTGGCTGGGACTGCAGGTGTGTGCCACCATGCCTAGCTAATAAACAGTTCATAAATTAAAGCATTTGTGATCTAAAACACAATTTTATCAGAATGAAAACAAAACCGCACTAGGCTGATAATATCAGCCCCATGCACATGGAGACCCATGATCTCTTTTAACTCCCACATTTACTTACTCTGTTTTGCTAGTAGGTTATCTTTATTTCTGGCTGCAAATCGTCTCATGTAGAAAATGTAGTAAACAAGAAGTTTAGTAGGCAATATTTCATGATAGTCAGGGTACGGGCAGATGAAGTCCTGAAACCAGACATCCTACCTGCAAAACTAGTTTACTCTATATCTCATGTGTGAGTCTGAGGAAAGTCTTTTAAAGCCTTGGGGCTCCAGGAGGTTCCTGTGTAAAAGTAGGATAGTAACAGTAGCTTCATTATAGGGTATTAAAAGGAGACACAAGTGATGGCTTTTTTAATGACAACCATTAATAAGAATGTTATGGGTCAGGTTCTTCATATCTGGGTAAAGGTAGGAGAGATGTCTAGATTAATTTAATGTATAAAAGCAGGAGAGAGGCCTAGATTAATCATTAATTTTATTGTTCTTGAAATTATATAAGCTAAGTCTGAATGTAAATATTCATATCATATTGTTCCTCAAGTTGACATAGCACACAATGGAAATACTTTATATTTTGAACAATTTTGTGTTGCGGGTTTGTATTATCTTGAAGTTAATACAGAATACTTAATATCATAGATAGAAAACTCTACATTTATCTCTAGAAGTTAAAATGAGCATATTACTCATGAATCTTGGAGATGCGAGTGAATGATGAAAGTTTTTTTAAATCAATAATAATAAAATTTCATAGGCTCTCATATCACAATATAACTTAAAGCCAAGTATTTAACTTTGCTTTTTAAAATCTTTTTTATGACAACCCCATTTTAGTTTTTGAATTACATTAACAACTATAAAGTTAATGCCACTGTTGACCTTAAAATGAATACAACTGATGAAAGATGGTTCATTTACATAAGGATTTGACTGTGGTTTGAAAAACATGATTCTAACAAAAATGGTGATAGTGTTTGCATACTTGCAAGTAATATTCATTAATATTAACTTGAACAGTATATTTGTGGTGAATATAAATGATTTGCTAGTTTTCCCAATGCATTGTCAACTGTAGTTAATGCTTATAAAATATACAAAATATTTAAATTTATATTATTTACTAAGTTCATTCAAGCTTTACTATGCATGAAACATTTTTCTGGGTGCCAATATTGTAGCAGTGAGTATGATACAACGTTTTTAATCACAAAAACCTATTTTCTAGATACAAATAATAAAAAGGATAAAGATATTTTTAGATGCTGTGGAAACAGGTGGTATGATGGAGAGTGACTAGAGAGGTAAGTAGAACTTCATGAAGGTGGTGAGGGAGTTTTCTTGAAGAAGGTGACATTTGAATTGAATCCCAATGAAGAGAAGGAAATATTATGACATACACCATTTGGGGTAGTAAGAATGACAGGTGCGACAGCCCTGATATGTTAACAAACTTTACTCATGTTAGCATAGAAGTCTAACTCTAGTTAATTTAATTCATAAACCTCACATTGTTATATTATGCTGTCTCAGTAATTATAAACTCATAATAAGAATGTGAACTCGACACTTTCCATTTCTTGTTTCAGAGTGTTTTATTAACTAAAACCTACATTCTTCTATTTTGTTCTTGCTTCATTAAATAAGATATTCCGATATGATATAATGTTCATCTTTTATGTATACAAAGTTAGAGCTTCATTAAATATTGCTAATTAATAAATTTCAAACAGAAAATTCAAGGAGCTACTATAGAACATTAAAATTTTAACTTTGAGTGTCCAAAAACTTTGTTCTCCAGTGCCTCCTGGTTGTAAGTTAAAGACTCACTGAAGCTAAGGCAGGAAGTGGGATCTTTTTTTCTTCCAATTTAAACTTTATCCAGCTTTATAAAAGATACTTTCCTTAAACAATCATGGTATTTCAGGAAGGACATAGGCAGACAATCATTAATAGTATACAACTTTCAAACTCCCTTCTTCAATGGACTACCAAAAATCAGAAAGCCATTATAAAATCCAATGAAGTCTTCATCTGATGCCATATACAGGGAAAGTTTAGAGTGAGGGTTGACAGTTCACATTTAGCATGTTGTTTAACAACTTTTCACAAGCCAAATCTGACTTTCAGGAAGTGAAATGAAAATGGCAGAATTTATCTGAAGAGCCACAATTTAGAAACGGAACCATTGCTCTTTTGACAGGTGCCATCTCAGTGGCATCACTGGAAAGTCCAGATTTGCTGACACTCTGATAACCAATGACCAGGGGTCAGGTCCCAGAAGATGTCTGGGCTTAAGGGAGTTAAGTCTATCTTTGTGTAAGGACATATATCTCAGTGTATGTCTCTGTCAATTTCTGTATCTTTATTTACAATAATACAGGACACAAACTTACAACTCTCCAAAAAATACAATTCTGTAACAGGATTGATGCTTCTTTGGTCTGAATGTTGAGGGAGATTCTATTCTTAATGGAGGCACTAGGGAATAAAGATCTGTTTTTCTAGAATTCTCTCAAACGTCACCAAATGTCAAGTCCTTCCCTGTCTGTGTGATTTTTACCTTGAACATTTTCCATCCTTCTAGTACAGCTTCCAAAAGAAGGGACCTAATTGCATGATGGCAGCTCTTCTGTACTTCCCAGAAACTGTTGTCTTGCAGGTTCCACTGCTAGCACTTTGTCTGTTGTGTCATGCCCACCTTTCTTTCTTTCTTTACTTCATTTTTATGGCTTCTCTTTCCTCGTTACTGACTTATTCTTTTGATGATCTCCAGTTAAACTTTCTGAGTTGCTTGTACTAATGTAACCTGTATTTCTTTGTATCAGGATTCTGGTCAGGCCTCTGATTGGTCTCCAGTTATTTTCCCTACCTTAACTGTATTAAATGATGATGCCAATCATCCTCTCCTAAATCCTCTGATATGCCATGTATTTACTAAACCTTGAACTTTAAGCTCTTAACAGAGAATGCTTGGGATACCTTTCTTTAAAAATAGCTGTTGGTGTGTTACTCAAAATATTTTGATAGTTCTATACCACTTGTGTGAATTAAACATTTCTAATGACAATCTTCCCCAAAATAACAATGTGCTTCTCTCATTCTACACAATTGATTAGACATTTTGGCTGAAATGTTATAAGGTATAAATAAGGCCCAATTTTTATTTTAAGATAATGTCACAAAACAATTTAATAGATGTTTTCTACAAGGAAATGCAACACTGTATTTTGGATGAATCATGTTTTGCTAAACGATTATTTTTTCTACATTGCTAAATTTTCACACTAATTCATATGCTCCATTGTAAATGGTACGGTATTTACGACTTTTGATCTGATGCTAACTCTATGTCTCCTACTTTCCTGGCACCTTCCCAGCTTAAAATACTGGCCCTATGTTTTCACCTACAGAGTAGAAATCAACTCAAGAATACCTAAATATTAAATGTAATGGATAAGAATTCAGATTCTCAGTCAGAAACATCAGTTCCATCTCTTGCTTCTAGTGTGGTATCAATTAATTTATTTTGTTTCTTCAAATATCAGTTTCCTCATGCAAAAATGTAGATGATTAGAATTCTTGCAGTTGTTGTTGATGATTGTGGTAATGCAAGCATCAAAGAGTTTATTGTTATTCGTGATTATTATTATTATATTCATTCATTTATTTATTCAAGCTGACAGTTTCTGTCTCAAGATAATTTTCCTACTGTATTTGAGAAAAGTAGAAATACTTTTTCTTACATGTTTTAGTTTTTCTTGCCTAGACTCTTAAGAAAGTGGAAAACAAAACATAATTATACTGCCAAATAAATGATTGAAAAGAATTTTTGTTCTGACTAGGGTGTTACTTGATGGGATACTATATTTTTTCAAAAGAAATTTACACTGGCTTTAAAAAATGCCATATGATTAATCATGAATGCAGAGTGGGAGTAACAATATGAACATATTGAAAAACTTGGAAAATTCTTAAAAATTATGTAAGCACTCATACTTTCCAAGGGCACAGAGAATAAAAAGTACTCCCATTTATGAAAGTATGAGAAATATATTTAAAAATATATGAAAAATATGGTTCTTTGAAAATATTTGTCCAGTTTTCATCATTAATAAAAATAGTCACGTTAAAATGATTTCTAATGATATTACATGCTATATTTCCTTCCTTCCTTCCTTCCTTCGTTCCTTCCTTCCTTCCTTCCTTCCTTCCTTCCTTCCTTCCTTCCTTCCTTCCTTCCTTCTTTCCTTTTTGAGAGAGTCTCACTTTATCACCCAGGCTGGAGTGTAGTGGCATGATCTCGGCTTACTGCAACCTCTGCCTCCCAGTTGAAGTAATTCTCCTACCTCTGTTTCCTGAGTAGATGGGATTGCAGGTGCCCACCACCACGCCCAACTAAGTTTTGTATTTTTAGTAGCAATAGAGTTTCACCATGTTGGCCAGGTTGATCTCGAACTCCTGGCCTCAGGTGATCCCCTGGCTTCAGCTTCCCAAAGTGCTGGGATTACAGCTGTGAGGCTGTGAGTCACCATGCCTGGCCGTTACACACTATTTTTAAATAAAAATGTTAATCCTACAAGATGTTATCTCTGTTGGATAAAAGATCGTTAAATTAAGAAAAGAATAATTCAATATGGTCAGGGATTATTACAGCAAGAAGAAAGCAAATTTACATTTTAATTAGCTAACTGATTTTATAGGTAAGAATACCAAGACCCTGAGAAATTGCTTAAAAAAATGGCCCTGCAGAAAGAAAGAAAGAAAAGTAAAGAAAGAAAGAAAGAAAAAAAGAAAGAAAGAAAAAGAAAGGAAGAGAAAAAGACTAGAATCCAGGCTTAATGGAGTAATTATATAAATAAGAATGCATTATCGATGAGAATCTATATACTTTTACAAAATTATTTTTGATTCATAATCCTTTACATGTAAAAATATGATATTGTATTAAGCATAAGTAACAAACAGAGAAAAATGACTACCATTGAATTCACTACTGTGATTGGGCCTGGCTTTCTTTCTATGAAAATCTTTCTTAAAGAAAAATATGATGAATCAACTAAGCCTCTCAATTAGAAACGCAAGAATTGATTTAGGCAAAGTGTCTATTCTGTCTTCAAGTATTAAAGTAGAATTAACTAATCCTTTCCCAAATTGTACATGGTGGAATTACACTCTACCATGTATATTACACAATTAATATAGTAAAGAGAGCAATGGATGGGAGTAAAAAGATCAGAGAGAGGGATTTTGTATTCATTTACCACACGGGACTTAACCCTTTCATTTTAAAATGATGGAAGGAGGCTAGAAGACATCTAAGGGCTCTTTCAGCTTCAAAGTCATTTAAAACTATACTTGAAAATAGTATTATTAAATTTTCAACCGTTTTGGTAATAAACTTCGTCTTATAGGGAAATAAAAAAGAACAATGGAAATAACTGAACTACTTGGAAGTATCAAAAGCCTAAATATCATGGCCTCACACCTGGCCTCCTTGAAAGCCTTTTCTGAGATTTGGAGTCCTCTGTGTTGGTGACTTGTTTAGCATCAGAACTACTGAGTCTGTGTCGCTGACTTGCATATTACCTAAATTTCCCCACATTGATATCAGTATTTCTGTGTATAAAAAGAATGTGGTTTAGAATTTCATTATTGTCCCACAAATTTAGAAATGTATTTGTTTACCCTGTCTTAAAAACAGTTTGCTTCAAGTGTGTAATCAAGACAGCCACATCTATCATTACCTGGCAACAAATTCAGATATCAACCACCTAAAAGAAACATGTATTTCATTCATCAGTTATCTATTTTAAATTATTTGTGTGGTACAGCTAATTCAATTAGTAATCAACTCATTTGATTGAACCCATTATATATGCTTCTGTAACTATGAAATTGTACTGTATTTGATACTGTTTTTATATACAAATTATTTTTATATCAATGAATTGTATGATATGGAGAAATTTGTCAATACAACTGTTCAATCCCTTGAAGAAGACAAGGTGTATATGTCAGTCTGATAATTTTAAAGATAAATGTTGAAATCAAAGAATAAATTATTCTAATGTCCAATGAATCCATTAACAAACTCGATTTGTGAAAAACTAGATTTAAAAAAAGTACAATCAGTTATTTCTTTGAGAGATTATATATTGGCATGTTTCCAAAATTCTGTGCTTGTTTGTTATTTCATTGGCTTGTATCTTTAAAAGATTCTCTGAAAGGCACTTCAGATATTAGACACATCAGAAATTACTATTCTTAACCATGTTATCTATAGCCTTATGGGAGTAATAAGAAAAGCATGAATGTGTAAGATAAGCACTCCCAATTCACAAAAGAGCAACACCCTCTGTTTCAATGTAATGTCTTGAGGAACCGTAACAATACCAGAATATCCAATAGTGAATTAAACATTTTGTTTTCACAGTCTATTTACACGAAAATTAATTATTTATAGGTAAATTATTTCCTCTCCTTGTGATTTCCTTCTGGAGTTAAAAGATTTCTTTCTGATGTTGTAAAGAAGGAAATTAATCTATTCACTAATTAAATTAATCCTGTTGTAAAATACTGTTTTAGAATAAAGTTCTACAGATTCTCTTTTACTCCAGCAATGAACCTTTATTTACCATGATATCTTGTTCCAGTCTATGGGGAACATGGAGGGCAGCTGTGCAGATAAACCACATATAATTAGCATATAGCATCTCTTTGCCAATGATATTCTGGATGTTATATAAAAACTTATATATTCCTGTTCTGTACTTTAGAATGGCATTGTATTTTATACTACTTTAAAGATATTCAGGTGTATAAAAATAACTTCAGTGTTATTAGTCTTACTTGTATAAGTGTAGAGAAATAAATCATGTGATGGAAGTTATAAGAAGTTTATATGGTTTATCTCCTTCCTTTGTAAGACTCAATATTTAAGAGGAATTTTAGTTAATACTTCCTCCAACTTCTGTAATTTACTTTTATAATTTTCTGATTGTTGAAAATGATTTTCTCCTGGGGGAATATGCAGTTTTAGATCACAAGTTAAGAACTGACTATTATATATGTCAACATTAATAAGTCAACATCAAACTCAGTTACGTGTACATATAGACACAGTGTGCAATTCATGTGTAAAACTGCTCCAAACCTCACATTCATAAAACCAAAATGCTTAATGCAATGCTTTAGCTCCCTCTTTTGGATAGCCCAGATTGTAATATGAAAATAGGAGAAGCTGCCCTAACATGCCCTCATTTCTACTGGCATTTTGTAATATTTGAGTCAATATTTATTCCACGATTAAACTCATAAAATAAGCGCTTTAATCCGTTTTCAAAAGAAAATAAGCTAAATCTACACTTAGAAATAGTTTTACTAATTGATTTCTCAGTCATTGAACACTTCACAAAGTTAAGGATATATTTTGATAAAAGTTTTTTAATACGCATTATTCTAAATGAATTGATAGTCAATTTTATGAGGATTTTAAAATATTATTTACCCAAATAAAATATTTGAGCTCAATTATCCCATGAACTATATACTAGTTATCCTTAAAGCATTTAATAAGAAGAACTTTTAAATGTATTGAACACTAGGATATACAGATGTATATATATATGTGTATATATATATATATAGGTGAACTCATCTTAAATGATCTTAAAATTTTTCTCAGTTTTCATAATGAAATAGAAAATAATACATCAAGATCAAAATGTATAAAACAAAAGTCTGTGCAAATTTCTTTAAAATTAACAAAAATATTTATGTGATAAACACTTAAGGTAGGCATATATCTTACCCTATAATAACATCACTTAAAATAATTCAATACTAACACTAAAATAATTCAAGCTACTAAAATGCTAATTGCCATCACATTTGGTTAATTTTTTTTTGTTTATTATCTTGTAGTAAGTAACTATAGTATTAAAGTGTTTAATCTTTAATAACAGTAAGTGCCAATTATGTTAATATAAAATTCATGGAATTGTTACCTTCCAAAAAAAAAGAAGTTAAACTATTATTTTAAGTGTCTAAAAGTATAAATGCAGAAGTATATTTTTATTTTTATTTTTAAGCTATTGAAATGTATTTGCTTAACCCTTACTTTGGAAACAACTGTTTAAAATAATTATTTTTTAAATTAAATATTAATTGGCATGACATTATTTGTACTCGAAATAACATAGTAGCCAATGTGGATAATGAAGTTTTCAGATTTAAATATTATAAACCTATATTATGAAACATTAATGCCATTACAAATTATAGAATATAAATTATAATGAATATATTATCACAGATCATTAAGAAAAAGGAATATAAGTTAATATAATATATTCTAGTTGTGTCTACTTTCTAAACCCAAACGTCCAATAGGGACACTTCTTTTAATGTATTTAATTTCACAGATACTTTAAGTTCCAATCATTGTTTGGAGAAATCAATAATATGAAAATACTGCAAAGTCCATATGTGGTAGATGAATATTTGGAATTTCGCATGCAGTTAAATGACTCTGTTTTAAATTTTCTATTCTATTTAAAACTTACTTTATTTCCAAGGATATATAAAATTATTGTTTCCAATGAGTGAATTTAAAAAACTACTTTATTTGTATTTATTATTTACATATTTCACAATTCAATGGCTAACATTTTTCCAGCTAAATTGGAGCTGAACACTATCTTTGTACTAATTTTTCTGCTCTGTGTGTTAAGAAATATGCAAAAGCTTTACCCTGAGCTTGATTTCAGCATAGGTAAATGCTACATATAGCAATTACATCACCTCAACTTATTCACAAAGTGACACCAAGATCATAAAAATAACTCTAGAATGTTTATTAATATTTTCTAACGATAATAACATAATGGAGTGAAATATGTACAAAATAGGCTGGAATTAATTCAGGGTTATAAAATGTGTTCAATAATGTTATTTTTCTAATATTACATACAAACTACTATGATGAAGCTCTCATTTTAGAAAAAAACAAAAAATCAAATTTTAAAAAACATCCAAAAAGGTCATTATTTGGAGATAGGCTAAGCTATGAACTTAACTTTATTAATATCTGCCTCTCCATTTCTGTAGTCTCATCTGTATTAGGAGATGTAGGTTTTCCAGTCTTCCATAGTTGTCCTTTCTCTTCATACCCACATACTGCATGCTGGTTCAACCTTCCATGAAATTGAGTCTACTCCACCAATTATTTCAATTCTGAATTTCAACTGCTACCACTTTGGGATTCTTCCTAAAATTTCTGGGCTGATTTCCGTGCTTAGTTTAAATTAGGTTTCTCTAGTTTTTTCCAGCACTACTAATAATAGGATAGAATAATAATAATAATAATAATAATAATAATAATATAATAACATACTTTATAATGGGACAAAGGAATAAAGATGATGTAGGGAACACAAAGCCTGAGGAAAGAAAAACTAAAATCCAAGAGATCACTGCTAACTCAAAATTCCATTGTCCTGGTAGTGCCCCAGTCCAGACTGGACTCCTGGACATCTAGGAGTCCTTTGCTCTCTGCTTGCTGCTATGTAGCTGGTTTACGTCTCCCTAACTAGCAGGTACTACTTCAACACAAATTTTAATTTGTGATTCCAAAGCCTTCACTCTTTGATTTATGAGTTAGTTGGAAAATTTAGCATACCTTATGCTCAACTTGTAAGACAATATTTTTGAAAATAATATAATTTAATCTGATAATATTAACCCAGAGATATCAACATTAAAAATACATTATTAAAGAGAGATACATTATTAATATCTCAGGATGACATATAAGCATTTGGATGTCTCCATTAAAAATCATAGGACCATCACTTAAAATATATCTACATGATTACATGATTTAAAGGGCTCCCTGGGAAAAGAGAGGTTTCCATAAAGACAAGTAAAACTTACTAATAGTAGAATCTTAGAAATAAATGCTATTCATTTTGTTAATAATATTTTATCTCTAATTACAACTACATATTATTCAGAAATATTTCATTTTTTCCTCTCTGAATTATATACACATATATTTAATTTTACATGTAAGTGTGTATGTATTTAAATCAAGATGATATATACCTGAGAAAAATTCTATATACAATATGTGAAAACAAGTTTTTAAAATTCTCTTCCCATAAATAAATACAAGCTTCAATCAGTTTAAATGGCTTTTCAATTTTGGGGTTACCAAAGTTTATGAAATAGCCCATTTGTAATATAGAAGTCAATCCAAATCATCTTCTGAGAAAGATAATAGATCTTGTTTTTTTTTTGTAAAAGTAAATAAAAATTATGATTTGTGTCACTCAGCCTTATTAGAACTAATGCTTGTTCTTACTGAATAGAAAAAAAAAATCAGTTCACTTTACTATCACATATAAAGCATTTCACAAAAATTGTCAACATAATTTTCAAAGCATAATATAAATGACAAAATAAAGAAAAAAATTGTACTAAAATACCTACTACATCACTACTGCAATACAATATACAAGAACCTATATGTTAATTAGGCAGATAGAAATGCAGACAGATCAAGGAATGCTGGATTTTTGCCAATTTCTACCTCTTGAATGCCTTTGCCTTCAGCAACGTGGCTTTCTAAATGCTTTTTAATGACAAATTTCTAAACAAAATATACTTTCATCTTCCCTTGATTTATGAGTTAGTTGGAAAATTTAGCATACCTTATGCTAACCTTGACAAAATAGATATAACTGAGTGTTAAAACGTTGAATAAATAAAAACTAAAACAAACAAACAAAAGAACACCAAAGAACTAAGTTAGGTCTCAGGTACAGATATGTTGTGAACAGACTTTTCCCCTACTTAAGTGTGGGGTAGGAAGCAATTCTTTGACATTTGGGATTGCTTTGATCTTTGCAGAGCAGTTAGCTTGCCCCCAAAAACATTTTCAGTGGACCTAAGCATTGTAAAACAGAAAAGCAATCCCTCTGAACAAATTTCTTTATAATTGCCTTGATTGGAAACCATTTCTTCAGTTCAGGACCACTGATTAAAATAATTAAGAGAAAACAATAATATTTTTGATGTTAGGAAAATAAAGGACAATACCAAAAATAAAAATGAGTCTCTCCGTCACCTCAGCTCTCTCTCACTGCTGTTGTTTTTCCTCATTCTCAATGTGCCTGAAGAGTGTGTGTGTCTTTTATGATTAAGGTAATGCAAGAATGAAATTGTATTTTTTTGTAAAGTGCTTTGACATATACATGACAAACAGCAGCAACAACGACAAAACAAACAGTGAGGAAAAATGGAAAGACCACATAAACTGTTTTGAGCTGAGGAATTTCTCCAATTACTATACTTGAAGCTTGTGATAGTGCAGAAAAGGGAACAAAGAAATAATTTTAAAATGACAAAATGTGTTAGCATTCCAGATCCCAGCGTTCCAAGTGATATGAATACAGCCCTTTAGAAAATTATAAAGATTTAATATTGACTGAATAAAAATGTCCCCTTTATTTCTATGGATCAAGACACAATGTGCTCTTTGAAACTTTGTATATGCTTCTTTAATTTTTCTCTCAATCTCACCAAAATCTCACAAATAAAAAGTTTACTACCGATGTTTTGACTCTTAAATGCATTTTAATGTCTAAAGATAACATAAATTTATTTTATGGATAATTTACACATTGGTTTTAAATTATTTTTAGATTTAAAGCTACTACTTTTGGAGAAAATTATGCTACTAATTGTGCTAAATTTCTCTCAAAATTGACAGAACCAAATTCTCAGATTCTGAAATGCTATATTTGGAAAACTCAAAGTTCAAAATTCATAGTAGGTCCTCAAATGCTGGTATCGTTAGTTGGAGATTTATTGAGATATTGCAGTATTCATCTCTGAGGATGGTCACAATTAAAGAGAAAACAGCTCTTCAGAAGTAGTGATTATTATGCAGAAACGTTAAAGAATAGATTATCTCACTAGTAAAAATTAGGTAAGATGTCAGTACATGTTTGAATTTGTCTTGATCCGTACAGCCTTCTTTTTATTTACCTAAGTCAGTTCTGATAATGACTGATGATGTCTCATTAGATTAGGTTGACAAAATCATCAACTAAAAATGATTTTGCACTGTCATTATCAGGAGATAATGCCATAGTAAATATTCTGAGTAGTGCTGTTGACACAGGTGACCCTCATATACTTAATAAGCAGAATTCCATTATAAAAGACAGCTGTGAAAAGTAGTGACTCATTTGCAAAAGCTTTTGTGTCAAGCGTTTGGCAGAGTACACAGTTATAATATTATGCAGTAGAAACATGCTTCAAATAATTCTGGGAATCACTATTAACATTTAAGAAATCATATCATTTATTTTATAATTTATATTTAGTAACAGGCAACTTCCCAAGAGAAAAACATTTGAAGATACTTTTTATTGGCTTTGATAAATTATTTTATCTTGGTATTTCATATATGTAATGCTTAATGATGCTGTTTAAACAGCAAGCAAATGTTTCTTTGCTAAATTCATTGGGAAAAAATTTAAAAAGTAAATTGCTCTTATTTTGTGGCAGAATTAAATGAGGTTTCTTCAGGGAAGTATGCACAGCAGGAGATATAAGTAATTTCAATCAGGCCTGATTTTAAGAGGTTAGCATTGATGCATTTTTACATTTTAGATTTCCTCTTGTAGCAAAAAAAGTCCTAATAAACATCAATGGTGAGAACATGATTATTTAAAGATGAAATAATACCCTCCTTTAGAATTCCATGAGTTTGTAACAGAAATATTGCAGTCAATCCTCTATTAACTTCATTCATTGTGCAGTAATTCTAAATTAAAATTTACTCATTTTTAACTTCACAGTATTTTAGAAATGGAATCCAATTATGTGCAATATATGTAAAGTGAAAGATAACATTCAAATTATTGTCAGTTTTTTATAGTTATGTGATCCATTGCATCCCAGTCTTCTAAAGCACAGACTGAGCACACTGAGTCACTTTAACTTTTGGTCCATTATTTCTCCTACAAAAACAGAGCATATTTCTACATTAAACTTTGGGGATATGTTAAGCATAATTAATTTCTCTTTTAAAAATTTTGGATTCACAGATTCTTATTTATTGAAAAACTCAGATGAATTGAGGGGTTCAGAGTGGGCAGATGGGGATAAAAATAAAACAGTGAAATAAGAGAAGGGCCTTGTATGAACCAATAAGTATCCTCCGTGAACTGGGAGTATAGATGGTTCAACCCTCTGCAAAATTTACTCCGTAACAATTTTTTAAAATAAATCTATATCTATATTTATCTATGTCTATATGTATATCTGGCATATATGTATAGTGTACATATTTAATCTATAGAGAGAAAGTTCAGTGTATGTATGTATATATATATGCCTTGCTGCAGGAAGTTAGTGCACCGATCAGTGGTTGACTATAGCTGTGTTCCCAGAGATCTTGTGAGAGCTGGGCTTTTTCAGGGGTAGTTGAAAAAGTTGGTATATATATATATATGGAGAGAGAGAGAGAGAGAGACAGAGAGAGTTCAGTAAAAATTGTCTATCATAGTTTTTAGAAAGAAATCACCTGTGATAATTATCTTATTAATTTTTCAATCTCATACTGCTTATTTGGATTACAACACAGTGGTTACACTGTGGGTGCTAAAGATGGACTTCCTGAGAGTAAGTTTCAATTACCACTGAAAAAGCCCAGCTCTCACAAGATCTCTGGGAACACAGCTATAGTCAGCCACTGACCGGTGCACTAACTTCCTGCAGCAAGGCTTATTGCCATCATGGGAACATTTCAGGTGTTTGGTCAGATGGGGTTAACATGGAATTATTAGAGCTTGAGAAATGCTGGGGGCATCTGAGGAGTGCTTTAAAAAGCTTGATCCATCCTTGATTAGGTACTGTCAGGAAATGGGGATACTTCTGTAGTTGTATACGAATTTCTATTCAGGAGGCTGGAAAATGAAGTTTAATGTGATTGATAAGAAAGAAGTAACCAGGAGAGGGAGATATTGGTCATATTTGAGCTGTACAGTGGCCGTGCTTTTGTCTATTCAGCCACAGCTGTTGAATGAGCTCAGCTGATGATGATATTCTGTTAAATTGTTAGTGTTCAGCAGAGAAAACCAGAGCCTAGTTGCTAGTTTCCAGGCTGTGTGCCAGATATCAGTTCTCAAGTTTATTTTTGCTTTCTTCTTTACCACCTAATAGATGTGTTATCTCAGGAAATATATTTAATTGCTCTGAATTTTCAATTTGTATGTGATATAGAATGGGAATCATACGACCTTCCTCAAGTGAATTTAGAGACAGTCATATAATTTAAAATATGTGTCAGTAATACATAAAAAAACTGTAGTTAAAATGATAAGAAAGAGCCTTGAGATCTCTGTGAGCTTAAAACAAATGAAAATAGCATTTTTTTCTTGCAGTTTATATTCATCACAGGTCTGCTGGTAGGGCTGTAGAGGACTATTCTTGTCTTCATCTTGGAATGTAGGCTGGAAAGTGTTGCTACTTGGCAGGGCAAAGGAGAAAGCGCATGGCACGATCATGGAGACACTTGTAAACCTTCTTTCCAGAAATAGCTTATCACATTCACTCAAACTTCAGTGGCCAAACAGCCACATGTAGTAGCAAGATGCTGGTGAAGCCTCATCCTAAGTTCTGGAAAGAGGGAGACATAGGGTTGTTGTTAAATAGAGTGTGTTAACAGATAAATGTAGGCATGTTAAAATACTAGAGAGTTTATTTTAGCAGATAGCAATTCACGGATCAGGGAGCACCAGACCTCAAGCAATTGGGTTTCATTGATGGGGTGCAGGGAGAAAATTTTTACACATGTTCGCAGAAGTCAGGAAAAGAAAATATTTGATTGATTAAACTGGAAAATATTTGATTGATTAAAGTGCCTAGACAAACTTTAGGTAGCAGTTTTCGACTGGGTATGCTCAAGTTTTGTATTCTTCGGATATGATCATTTACACTGCCTTGGGTTTAGGTTTGCTCATCTTGAAACCTAGGGTGCTGGAGCTGCTTTAATCTAATCACCTCCAGATTGATTATTTTAATGAACAAATGGCCACCATAAACTGTGAGGCACTTAGGACAATGTCTGGCCCATGCTTAATAAATGCTAGTTATAACACTAATAAATTATCATTTATTATTATCGTCTCTTTTTTTCACTTGCCCTCCCACAGATTTTAATAATAATGGTTCAAACAACATGCAAATTTGCTCATTTTCAGATGGGCTTTCCAGCTTAAATAAACGCTAGAATTTTAATAGCAGTGTTTGGCATCAATATATTAAGGAAATATTCCTTGTAGTTTTACTGAGTTCTAATAGGTGATTGGCAAAGGAAAACATGCTAATGTGTTTTTACACTAAAATATTTTTGAAGTTAAGTTAGAGTATTTTTTTACACTTTGAAACCAAGGAAAAATTTCTTAGTTGTTTCTTGTTTGATTTTTTTGGACTTGTAGATTTTATTTGGCTTGTACAAATAATCTGTAGATCCATTATGATGTTGCCAAATGGTACATTAGACTCATGTTAGGCTGGAGACTAATTGAAAGCATTACCATAGTGATTGCTATAGTAACATTTAAATTGGCATTGGTGCCAAGAAATTTTTATTATTGAGCTGATAACATTTATTTTACAGTACAGCTCCAGAATATAAATGGAATTCTGGTGATATTTTCATACAGGTAGAATAAAGAAAAGGGATTCTTATAATTTGTTTCAAGCATAATAATAGATTATTTAGATAAAATCCTAATGAACTATTCATGATTGGCATCTACAGATTCAACCAAGGATGGATTGAAAAGATTTTAAAAAACAATTCAAATTAATATTACACTGACAAAAAAATAACACGAATAAAAACAACAGAGTATAACAGCTTTTTATACAGCATTTGAATAAGTGATCTAGAGATGATTTGAGTGTACAGAAGGAGTGCACAGGTTGTATGCTGGCAATATACCGTTTTAAATAAGGGAACTTAATATCTGCAAGTTTGGTTATCCAAGGGTATACTGGAGCCTGGTCCCTGTGGATATTGAGGCAGGATTGTATACAGATTTGCAAAGTCCCTATTCTGTTTTTGAATCATAGTGTGGAAAAGAGAGAGTGATAAGTCATTTAATTTAGCATTTTTCTAAACCTTTTAAGAGAATTTGCAGCAATGCCATGAGTTTTCTTATTATGATAACAAATCCCATTTTACAAATTAGAGAAAAAAATTAAGAAGCAGGCAGAAAGAGAGATTGATGACTTGCCAAAAGTTACACAACTAGTAAGTAGCACCACTTCCTGGAACATTTGCAAGTATTTACAAGCAGAACTTAAAAACTATTCATATTAACTCTCCGTTCTTTGTAACATGGACTCAATGCTGCTAAAGCATAGATGAAAAATCTCATACCTGTACCTGTGAGTAACTTTAGAACTGTATGTTTCCTAAGGCTGCCATAACAAGGTATGACAAACTAGGTGGATTAAAACAGCAGAAATGTTTTCTCTCCTGGTTCTGGAGACATAAATCTGAAATTGAGGTATTGGTAGGGCCATAGTCCCTCCAAAGATTGTAGAGAAGTGGCTTTCTTTGTCTTTTCCAGCTTCTGGTATTTTGGTTTCTTATGCAATCTCTGTCTCCTTCTTCACATGGTCATCTTCCCTCTGTGTTTGCTGTCTGTGTCTCTTCTGCTCTTCTTTTAATAATCCCAGTAATATTGAGTTATGGTCCATTCTCATTCAGGAAGACTTCATCTGAGCCTGATTTCATTGTCAATAATTCTGTTTCCACCTAAGGTCAGATCCCTAGATGCCAGGGGTTGAGACTTAAATATATCTTTTGGTGAGACACAGTTCAACCTATAAAAAACATGTGCATATGCCAGCAAAATAATCATTAAAACTGTTGACCAAATATTTCTGGCTTTCTGTTACTTATAGAGGTCATAGATTGCACTTGATTGCACTTCTCCTCCACCTCTAAATTTAGAAATAACCATGGAATTCTTTGTGCCCATTGAAATGTGAGTGCAAGTGAATGTGTCTCCCCTGTGGAAGGCTTAAGGGCAATGGGATTTTCCAGGTTCCCTCTCTTTTCTTGGCAATTATGGAAGCATGGTGATGGAACTTTCCTTTCCTTAGATTTCTGTTGATAAAGTGTATCAGCCTCCCTGGAAAACCACAGAGGTCATATAGCATAAACAAGAATAAACATTTGCTTTTAAAGACATTGTGATTTTGAGATTTGTTTCCACAGAATAACTCATCCCACGGCAACTGGTACACATATATCTACCAGAAATTTTATGCTGTCTTAAAAATATATATGAAATTTGCACTATTGGCTAAAGGATTGACCATCCAGCAGTGAAGAAAGCCTCATTAGAGTCTAAAAAGATGAAGATCAATTTTACTTGGAGGTGTAACATTTGGTAAAACTGTCCCTTGTGATAACTTGGAAGGCAGATCCTGCACTCAGTGTAGGATCCGAGGGCAAAATGTAGGAAAACAGAATATTCCTAGGATGGGCTTGTCAGTATGGCTATATTTTCAAGGTACTTTAAGAAAGGGGTAAATTCAGAGAGTCTTTTGACAAATTACTGGCAAGAATGTAAGGTAATGGCGGTGATGCACGCATGAGGGACTCCTGGGGTACAGGGAGATGCAACTTTCTCTGAAACTCCTTGATGGAAGATAGAAATAAGGATACACCTTTGTGTGTAGCTGGCAAATATCATTTGTTATAAAGACAAACACAGCATGATTTCACTTATATGAGGATCTAATGTAGTTAAGCTAATAACAGCAGAATGCAGAATGATGGTTATCCGTGGCTGGGGGAGGGAAAAATTGGTATAAGTGCTGTTCAAAAAGTATAATGTTTCAATTACGTCAAATGAAAAAAAATTCTAGAGATCTGAGGTAAGATATTGTACTTACAGTTAACAGTAATATAGTCTACATGTAACAATTTGTTAACAGGATAGTTCTCATGTTATGTGTCCATATGTGTGTGTTTACTATGAATTTTTAAAGGATGCCTTTATGTGACAATAGATGATTGAAAGTCTTATAGCCAGGAGCAAATCAAGTGAATGGCTGTTATATCTATTTTTAAACTTCTGAATGATTATATAAGGAAGATTAAGGACTCTGCTAAGGATTCAGTTCCCAGTAAATCCTTTTAATTGGACAAAATGCCTCAAGTTAAAGCTGAGTCTCACCTAATAAAGCTCAATGAGCCCAAGGGACCCATAATTTAAGTAGTCACAGCAACGTCTATGGAGCAAGAGTAAGAAAATAAATGTAAAAAGTCTAATAAGTATGTTTAAAAATATACTATTTCTGTGGCATGTCTCTTGACACATGAAACTGACCAGAGTCAAATAGATAAGCCAAATAGATAACTCCTTTTTAAGAGAGTTATCCTGCCAAAGAGACCACCAGGCCAGACAAAGGAAGTCTGAGTCTCATTGGGGATGAAATAATTCCAGGGCCATCAGTTTCCAAAGCCAGTAAGCTAGCTGAGAAATCTGTATTACTCTCAAGGAGTTTATATATATATGTCTATTCCTTCTTCAGTGGTAGCCAATGAGGTTAATGAAAATGAATGTATTCCAGAAGGTGAATGGACCCACAGAATAGTAAACAGGGGAGCCCCTCTTAACTCCCAGGTTAGGAGGGCTTGCAATAGGACAAAATTTCATTGGCTACCACGTGTTTCTCTTTCTTCTCCTTCTAGAAGTTAATCATTTATTGTGTTTACACTATCTCTGTATCACCACTGTTTATTGCATGTGGGAGAGCAGATACAATATCTTTTAATTTATAGGTTCTTTGTCTTGTGCTGCTTTCTCTAAACCTGATCTGGAAACCACAGCTTGCTATTTTTCCTCCTCACCCTCTTACTATCCCCAACCCTCCACCCCAAAAGCAAACTGGATCAATGTATAAACTATCAAACCCTTCCATTTGAAATTGATAACAAGCCTCGCTATGGCTTGTGAACTGCCTTTCTTGAATATTTTTCTGCAGGAGAAAGAATCATTCTCATATTTGCTAACCTGGTGGTGAGCCACCATGACCATCATGTTATTCACCAAATAATTCTAATTTCTGAATGCATGGTAAGATGGTTCTTCACTAATGCTTTTGAAGTTAGGCAAAGTACCTTATTTGGTCCATGAAAATTTAATGGAATGCATGGGTGTCAGTTCTGGGTGGAGGTGTTAGAAGACTGAACTTCAATTGCAAAGTTATTTTTCCCTGCCTTGGCAAAGGTAGAACAAATCAGTCTCGTGGTATTACAAAGAATGAGCTAATAGTCCAGTGTTTGTGGACTGGATTGGTAATGAGATCTGCAGGGAGCACTGCAGCATCTACTACGTAATCACATTAACACTTACTATAAACTGGGAATGTGCTTACGCCTTTAAAATGGCAAATGTAATCGTTTACAGTGACCCTCTCAAATCTCATTTATAGTTTTCTGGCTAAATGCACATTATTTTATTGCCCTTTAATAGAACATAATTATACTGTGACCTAATCAAAAGTTTCTTTTTGAAAGAAGAAAGACTATAATTGTATATTACAGATCTACTTATTTCTTTCTACTAAAGACCAAAATTGAATATTATGGGTCTACTTATTTCTTAGCTTCCTTCTATACATATTTTGTTGTTGTTGTGTTTTTGTTTTGTTTTGTTTCGTTTTGTTTTTGGAGAGAGGATCTCACTCTGTTGCCCTGACTGGAGTCCAGTGGTGCAATCTCAGCTCTCTGTAATCTCTGCCTCCCCTGTTCAAGTGATTATCATGCCTCAGCCTTTCGAGTAGCTGGGATTACAGGTATGCACCACCATGGCCAGGTAATATTTGTATTTTTAGTGAAGACAGTGTTTCACTATGTTGGCCAGTATGGTCTTCAACTCCTGGCCTCAAGTGATCCATCCACCTCAGCCTCCCGAAGTGCTGGGATTAAAGGCATGCACCACTGCACCTAGCTTATACACATAGTTTTATTTAGTCAACTTAACTCCTTGTAAGATCAGCTGATGATTCCCATGCTAGATATAATGAAACTAAAACGTAATTATAAATTCAAATAAACACACTAAAATTGTAACAAACTCAAAACATTAATCCATATCTCCTCATTGCAGGTTTACTGTCATTCAGTTTGTCTGTTCCACATCTGTAAGTTTTGTGTCAAATTACATAGTTTTCCAAATGTGTCTTTTTTTTTTTGAAAGTTGTTCTAAGTCCAGTTAACATGGAATCCATAAATTTAAGCTGAAAAAAACAATATTTGTCCTAACATCTAACTGAAATTTAGTGTACTCCTCAATTATGATAATGGGTATCAATTCACAGTAATATGAGAAATAGCCAAGACTTTATCAGTAAAAAACAGAATGAGAAATATCCAAGATTTTATCAGTAAAAAACAAATATTATACTAAATACCTTGTATGTTTATTACTTCTTTGGAATTTTGGCAATGATTAGACCTGATGCTTGATTTTGTTATTTATTGAATTAAGATACTATTTTATCATAACTGTTTTAAAAATATTTCATAGCTATATTTTAATGAAATTGGTTTCCTATGTTATGGTACATATTTTCTATATTTATTTGTGCTTTAAAAGTATAATTCTGTCACCAGAGTGACAAAAAGTTTCATTAAAGGAGAAAAGTTGAGATTTATCTTAAAAATTTATAATAAACTCTTGAATATTTGATTACTACATTGTGTATCATGTGTGTCTCTACTGTGGAAGTTATTATAAAATTGCATACGTTTCATCATTTGCATTTATATAGCTGTTTAATTTCCCTTTCTCTTCTCGGTATTGCCATGCACACACTCCCCGTCCACCCATCCATTCCCATCTCCCCTCCCTCCCCACAGACATAAGCAGGCTAACAGTTTGGGCTGAACTATTCCTTTCTCCAGCTAACTTAAGACAGGAGCTCTGTCAAATCAAATACAGTTTTAAATATAGACAATTTTTAACACTGTGTGCTTTTTCTTAAATGAAAAGTACTTTGTGTAGGCTGGCTCATGTAAGACACTCATTAGCTTGCATCTGACAAACTCTGATGTTCATTTTTGAAGCTGGAAGCTGACATGAAACCATAGGCTGAAAATTCATTTATAGCTTTCTCTGCTCATTAAAAGCTTGCTATATAAATCAAAGTTTGTCTTTCATTTTCTCAGTAGATTAAATATTATTCAATAAATGACTTTTAGGGGCAGTATTCTATTCAGGCATGTGTCATAAACTCTCTTGTTATATGTAAACTATGTTTCTAGAGTAAAAACTCCTCAAGGAGTCTGCTATTCTGTCTACCAAGAAAAATGCCTACTCAATGTAGATGATGGGGTGATGGATGCAGCAAACCACCATGGCACGCTATGTAACAAACCTGCACGTTCTACACATGTACCCCAGAACTTAAGGCATAATAATAATAATGATAAAATAGAGCACAAAAAATTTATAAAATAGAGCACAAAAAATTTAAAACAAAAGAAAATCAGTAGACACTTCATATATATTTGATGAAAGGGTAACAATAATACATAGCTGTTTTGATGACTTCATGATATAATACTGTATTCCATAAGAGCAGCATGATCTATTCACTCTTCCCTAATGCATCTGTCAAGGAATTTCCAGGAAACTGATGACATACTCAAATGCAATCATTGGGAAGGGCTTAACAGAGGATGTGGGTATGGTTAAGGGATCTGACTAGGGATGGTACCATAGCAGAATTCTCAAGAGAATGAGACTCTTACCTGTCCTGGTCCTGAAGAAACATAGGTTGGAAGCAGGTATCACTCCAGAGAGAGCATCCTGTTATATTAGCAGAGCACCATCTGAAAGAAGCTGTGGCTCATTGCAGAGAAAAGCAGCCAACGCAGCCGTGCTGCAAAAAGGAGAATAGACCTCCCCTCCCGCCACTGTTGGTCTCCTGACTGTGCTTCACACTGGCTAAACTCAACCCAGGACTAATAAACTAGTGAGCCCAGGTATACAGTTCTCAGAGTTTACCTTCTGCAGCACTGAACAAAATGTAGAAAACCTGAGAATGAATCAAAAAAAACAAACAATTTCTGGTAAATCCAATAATAAAAGATGGTTGAATAAACATGTTTATCTAAACCTCTCTTTCATGTGACTAATTTTATTTTATTTTTTATTTTTTTTTAAATTTTATTATAGGTTCAATGGTACTTGTGAAGGTTTGTTACAAAGGTGAGCTTGTGTCACAGAGGTTTGCTGTACAGATTATTTAATCACCCAAGTATTAAGCCCAGTATCCAATAGTTATCTTTTCTACTCCACCCCCTCCTCCCAGCCTCCACCCCCAACTAGATCCTACTATCTGTTGTTTTTTCCTTTGTCTTCATGAGTTCTCATTATTTAGCTCCCACTTGCATGTGACATGTGGTATTTGGTTTTCTATTCCTGCATCAGTTTGCTTAGGGTAATAGCCTCCTAGCTCCATCCATGTTCAAGCAAAATGCATGACTGCATTCTTTTTATGGCTGCATATTATTCCATGGTGTATATTTACCACATTTTAAAAATCCAGTCTGTCACTGATGGGCATTTAGGTTGATTCTATGTCTTTGCTTTTCTAAATAGTGCTACAATGAATATACACATGCATGTGTCCTTATGGTAGAATGATTTATATTCCTCTGGGTATATATTCAGTAATGGGATTGCTGGGCCAAATGTTAATTCTGCTTTCAGTTCTTTGAGGCATTGCCATACTGCTTTCCACAGTAGTTGAACTAGTTTACACCCCCTCCATCAATGCATATGTTTGCTTTTCTCTGCAACCTCGTCTGCATCTGTTATTTTTTGACTTTTTAATAATGGCCATTCTGATTGATGTGAGATGGGATTCTATTGCAATTTTAATATGTATTTTTCTAATTATCAGTGATACTGAGCTTTTTTTTTTTCTTTTCACATGCTTGTTGGTCACATGTATGGTTTCTTTTGAGAAGTGTCAGTTCATGTCATTTGCTTTTGTTGCAGTTGCTTTTGGTGTCTTTGTCATGAAATCTTTGCCCTTCCTATATCCAGGATAATATTGCCTGGGTTGCATATGACTAACTTCTTAAGAAACTTTCTAGAATTTGGGTTAATCAAATACTGTACATAATTTTAAAAACTTTAATGTATTTTTGTGATCATGATATCTCCCCTGCCAAGTAAGTATAAAACTTTAATGTATTTTCTAAGTTAATTTGAAAAACAGTTGCATGTATTTTACTCCCACCATTATTAATATTTAAATAATTATTTTGGCATCTCTTTTTATACAAAGAATTGTCCATCCTATTACCTGCTTAATAGCAGTGGATGCTATCCATGTTTGTGCCTTTTTTTCCTAGCATATTAGCTGAAATATTCTGCCAAATAGCAAATCTTATAAACTCAAACTTCAGTTTTAAATTTGCATTTTGTTCCCTTCCATTGATACTAATATTGCATTGTTGTTTTTTTATTTAATGTAAAATTTTAACCACGTGCATATTTTTGATAGCTATGGAATATACTGATGAATCTCAGGATTATAAATCTGCTGTAAATTCCAGACTCCATTATCCAAATGGATGTTTGATTGATTCTTTCCACTTGGATATGAAATGCATATTTGAGTAATTATTTCCACTTGGCTGTTAAATAGGGCACATTGATCAATCTTAACATTCAAAATCAAAACCTTGCCTTTCTACTCCCACACATAACCTGAACATTTCATGTGTTTCTCATTACCAAATGACAGCACTAATCTGTTGTTCAAGATAAAGCCTTAAATTCATTTCTCACTCCTTCATTTCTATTAATTTAATTCCAACTGTCTCTCCCTGCCTTTTTTTGACCAGGATATTTCAATATCCTCATTATTTTCTCATCCTCCTTTCATACCTTATAATGTCTATGTTCTATGTAGCAGCCAGAGCTACCATTTAATATTTAAGTTATGTCATGATCCTTTTCTGCCACAAATCCTCATGTGATTTAAATACCATAATAAGACAATTTAGGGGTTGCAAACTCTGAAATCCTGCAGTTACTTTGATTTTATTGTCTATAAACTCTCCTCATTCGCTCAGCTGTAGGTACACTTTTGTCCCTTCTGTGCCTTGTACGTTTCTGCCCTAAAGGTCCATTCTCTGTCCCACCTTCTTGCACATACACATTTTGCTCGGCCTTTTCTCTGGAATGCTGTTCTCATTGATATCATCATGGCTGGTACCCTATATCCCTTCAGCTTTCTGCTTAAATGTCACCCTAACAGAGAGGCCTCTTTTTTTTTTTTCCAGAAACTCCCTCTTTGAACACAATATCGGAAGTAACTACCCCTCCCCAGTTTATCCTCCCTCCACTCCACTTGCTTTATTCTTCTTACACTTAATTTTTAGAACAGTTTTAGATGTACGTAAAGCCTGAAAAGCTAGTACACAGTATTCCAGTATACCTTTCAACCAGTTTTGCCTCTTTTAACATTTTACATTAGTATAGTACATGTTTTATAATTAAAGAATATAGATTATTTTATATTTAAACCTTATTGTTAATTCAGATTTTGTTAATTTATGTCTCACAGTTTTTCTCTTCTAAGATTCCATCCAGGATGCCACATTTCATTCAGTAGTCACATCTTCTTAGGCTTCTCTTGGCAAAGACGTTTCCTCATATTTTTGAGAAAATTACTTATTTTTGATGACGTTGGCATTGTTAAGGAGTACCTGTCAGGCATTTTGTAGAATGCCACTTTGTTGGAATTTCCTCATTTTTTTCTTTGTTTGTTTTTGGGGTGTTGGTTTTTTTCCTTTCTGTTTTTAATTTTTTTTCTTTTCACTGAGGGTCTGAGGTGGAAGACTATGGAGTTAACATGCCATTTCAACATATCTTAAGGAGGGCACTGCTCTCCTTGTTATAATATTGTGATATTGGCCTTGACTGCCTGGTTGAGGTAGCTTATCAGATTTCTCCACTGGAAAGTTATTTGTTTCTTGCAATTTCTACACTGCTTTTGGGGAAGAAATTACTCTGTGCATCTTACGCTTCGGAAGTGAGGATTTATACTTTTCCTCCTTGAGGGGAAAGCATTTACATATATTATTTGGAATTTATTTTTAATAGAAATTATATACTTGCCCAATTATCTATTGATTCAATTGTTTATGTATATCAGCATAAACTTATAGATACAGGCTGACCATCCAAAATTCAAAACTCTGAAATCTGAAATGCTCCAGTATTTGAAACTTATTGATTGCCAACCTGATGCTCAAAGGAAATGCTCATTGGCACTTTTCAAATTTGGGGTTTTCAGATTTGAAATGCTCAACCAGTAAATATAATGCAAATGCTTCAAAATCTGAAAAGATCCAAAACTGAAACACTTCTGGTCTTATGTGTTTTATTTAAAGAATCCCCCACCTGTATTTATTTCACACATTAGGTTATAACACAATGCTTCTTTATTTATTCTGTTGCTCAAGTTATTCCAACTTTGGTCGCTGTGAATTGTTCCATGCTGTTTCCCTTTAAAAAAACCTCTATAAATGTAGTGGCTTTGTTTTGTTGAGTGTATGTGTGTGTGTGTGTCTGTGTGTGTCTGTGTTAAGTACTGCTTTAATTTCTGACACTATGAGATGCTCCAAGTTCATCATGTATTTCCCTCTCTAATCTTAGCCATGTTTTGAAGGGCCTGATTCCTTTTGACACTAAGATAAAATGGTATTAGACACTAAGAGCTAGGTTATAGATGAGTTCATTAGTACTGGATGACATTACTTATAGGCCATCTCAGCTGACAGAGTGAAGAATATATACATGTCTATACTAACTTGTGTAAATATACATATCTATAAATATTTCAAAATGTAGCCATCTATACCTATATTAAAATAAATGATTTTACATTGATGTTTTCAACCCTTATTTATTACCACATGGATCATGCTAACCTCCTCTTGGTTATCTGTAAATCTCCACAACAATAATAAGAAATCTGAATCCCAACCTCTGCTAACTATTTCCTTAATTGTTCGATTCCAGTATACAAATATAGCAGCATGAGAATTGTTAATGCATACCCTTGAGGAAAACAATTTTAGTAACTGGAGTCCAGTGCCTCTGTGTAATTTCTTTTCCATTTAGTCTTAGAAACTCCACTCATTTCCAAAGTTACTTTAGCCAGCATATTTTCCTCCCACTCTCTCCACTGAGGTTGTTTCATACATTTATAATACAGTGGGATTATCTTGTTACAGTCTGAATTTTTTTCTGAAGTCATTTTTCCAGCTCCCTCCTACTAAATGATTTCTTTTAATTTATATACATTAAAGTTCACTCATAATAAACCTTTATGTAAAGTTCTGCGGGTTTTGATAAATGCTTAATATCATGTATCTACCAGCGCAGTATTATACAAAACAGTTTCGCTGCCCAAAACGCCTCCTTTGCTTCACCTGTTCATCCTTCTTGTCTTTTCAAACCACTGGAAACCACTCATCTTTTACTATCTTCATGGTTTTACCTATTGCAGAATATCATATAATTTAAATCATTCAGTATGTATCCTTTCGAGACAAGATGCTCTCAATTAGCACTTTGCATTGAAATTTCTTTTTGTCTTTGTGTAACTCAGTAGCTCACTTCTTTTAATTACTAAGTGTGTTCAATTACAGAAATGCATCCCAATCTGTTTATCTATTCACCTATTAAAAAACATCTAGGATTTTCCCCCAGTTTTTGGAGATTAGGAATATAAATATTAGCACGCAGGTTTTCCTGTGGACATTGTTTTTCAATCCAGTATATATGTTAGTGTGATTCCATGTTTTATCGTTTATTAGAAAGATTAGCTTTTGCTTAACTTGTTCCGACTTTGGTCACTGTGATTATTTCATTCTGTGTCACTTTAAAACACCCCCATCAACATTGTTTCTGTTTTACTGAGTGTATGGTTGTGTAGAAACGTCCAAATAGTTTTCCAAAGTGGCTGTACCATTTTGCATTCTCACCAGCAGTGAAAGAGTTACTGTCACTCCATATCCATGGCAGCATTTTAAATTCTCAGTTTTTGGAATTTCATCATTCAAATATAATAGATATGCATAGCATCTTGTTTTAATTTTCAATTCACTAATCACAAATAATTTTGATCATTTTTATGCTTATTTGTCATATGTATATCTTCTTTGATGAGGTATCTTTGCAGACGTTTTGTTGATATATTTCTGTCCTTATTGCAGAGTTTTCAGTGTTCTTTGTATATGTTAGATGGTAGTCCTTATCAGATATGTGTTACAAATATTTTCTCCCAGTCTGCCTTATCTTTCCATTCTCTTAACACTGTGTTTGACAAAAAAAAAAAGTTTTTGAATTCAATAGAATCCATGTTATCAATTATTTTAATGAATCATACTTTTGGTGTTGTATCTAAAACAAATCGCCAGACCCAAGATACTTTTGGCATTGGGGGTTTTTCTAAAATTCATCTCCAAACCCAAGGTCACCAAGATACGCTTCTGCCTTTTTTTCAATACATTTTGTAATATTTTTATACACATCATAAAGGAAAGTGTAGGATTTGTTTTCTGGGAAGACAAAGTCCTTTTGTCTTCTGAAAAAGCCTCCTACATAGTTGAAAAAGAATTGTAATTTTGCATTTTACATTTACATCTAGGATACATTTTGTGTTAATTCAAGTGAAAAGTCTCTCTCTCTAGATTTATTTATTTTTTATTTTGCATGTGGATGCCCAGTGGTGAGAAGATTATTCTTTCTGCATTGAATTGCCTTTGTCCCTTTGTGAAATGAGAGTTGAGAATGTTTATGTGGATCCAGTTCTGCACTCTATTCTGTCCAATGACCCTATAGTCTGTTCTTTCAGCAATACCATGCTATCGTGATTACTGTAACTATATAGTAACTTTGGAAATTATTTTGCTTTGTTTTTATTCATAACACTTGGTAACATTTGCCATTAAATTTATTGTTTGTTTTTCTTCTGATACCTTCTCTATTGAAAAAGGGTCTCTGTTTAACTCATTGCTATCCTCATATGAAAAATAGTCACTGCATATGATGTGATTTGTATCAACTTTGGAGAATGTGTGTATATATACTTATAGCTCATGTGTATGGTTTTTTGTTTGTTTGTTTGTTTGGTTTGGTTTTTTTTGGAGATGTGGGCTTACTCTGTTGCCAGGCTGGAGTGCAGTGGCGTGATCTCGGCTCACTGCAACCTCTGGCTCCCGGGTTCAAGCGATTGTCTTTCCTCAGTTTCCCGAGTAGCTGGGTCTACAGGTGCATGCCACCACACCAGGCTAACTTTTGTATTTTTAGTAGAGACAGAGTTTCACCACTTTGCCAAGATGGCCTCGATCTCTTGATCTCGTGATCCGCCTGCCTTGGTCTCCCAAAGTGCTGGGATTACAGTGTGAGCCACCGTACGCTGCCTCATGTATGTTTTTTTTTTTTTTTTTTTTTTTTTTTTTTTTT